>NC_132908.1:84217800-84582800 GCF_047675955.1 Chlorocebus sabaeus | reverse complement strand
TCCTTGAGGATGGAGGCATCCTGTCTTCCAAAGGGGCGGGCAGAGTAGAGTCTTGTACAACAGACAAAGGGGAGTCCCAGGCGAGCCCACCGGGACATGCAGACGCAGAAACCTGAGCTTGCCCATGATTACAACCAAAGCAGGCAGCTCTGCGGCTGGGAAGGCCGTGTGCCAATCGCTGGCCCCATTCTTCTCCTGCCGGGGCTGATGGGCCCCAGGTGCAGCTGACGAACAAAACAAGCATAGCTTTTTCAGAGCAAACTGCAACAGTGCAATTCCACCCAATAATGTTTTCAACTTCCTGAAACTCCTTCCCACAGCCCCCAAAGTTCCGGATGGTTCAGAGCACTTCTGCTGACCAAGCCAAATGATGTCATCCTTTCACCGCCATCACCCGTGTGAAGAGAAAACAGAGATGTTTATCTACCTCAGGCACAGGCAGGGCTTTCCAAAGCTTTCATCTCAGACATTCTCACTGAGACCCTCGAATTCACTTTCCCCCAAAGTCTTTCCTTCCAAATGAGGAAATGTTTAGTTTCTCTAGATTTCAGTGGCTAAACTGGTCCTGTGAGTTACACGGACATTTTCAAGTCAGCCTTGCAACGCCATGTCATGTAAATCACTTAATCGTTTTTGGGATTTGTACAGTATCAATGAAGACAACGAGGAATCCAAAGGCTAACAAGCGTGACGGGAGCTACAAGACCACTGAGGCCCACCGCCCAGCACCTGTGCCTGGAGCCCCCAAGCCCCTACTCTTTCACCTCCCTCAAGGCTGAGGGAGGCCCTTCCGTGTGGACCACGGTGCACACATCATCTAGCCACCTGCCTGCAAGAAATTCTAAGCCTCCCTGTCTTTCAAGACCCGGACACTTTTGAGAGGCACTGGCAAGGACTGTGGTGGGCATCCCCCGGTTTGGGTGCAGCATTTTCTCATGATGAGACTGCATTTCTGGCAACACTGCCAGAGAAGTGGTGTGTCTCGCTGGGTCCTTGGTGCCAACATCTTATGACTGATGGTGTTACCCTGATCACTTGCTTCACACAATATCTGCTGGGTTTTTCCACCAAGAGGCTACAATTTTATTTCTCCCTTTGTGATGTATATCCTGGGGGAGATACTTTGTGACTATGTAAATATCACAGACAGAAGGACATTAAGTGTGGGGTCCTAGAGGGGATCCCAAAACAGCAAGAGGACACTGGTGCAAAACCGAAGTTCGAATAAGGTCTGTCATTTAGGCAATAATGCTGTGAACTTTCTGGTATTTATATGGATGCCTGGTTACATAAGATGTCAACATTAGGGGAAGCGGATGAAGAGAACAGGAAGCTCAGTGAAATATTTTTTCCATCTTTTCTGTAAAGTCAAAAACTACCTGAAAATTAAAAGCTAACCAAGCTGCAGTCTGATTCTGCATGAGAACTTGGGTGGGGTCTGAAAAGTCTGTGTTTCTCACCAATACCCAAGTGACACATGGATGCTGCTGGCCCCTGGACCACTCTGCTAGCAAGGCTCTGGCAGACAGAAGACAGAGCCCACCTCACTACTCACAGCTTCCCAGTGACAGTCAGCTACCAGGCAGCAAGATCATGCTCCCAGTACGCTCGCCACTGCTTCACTGCAGGCCCTCCTGGAAACCAGCAGGGCAGACCGCCCGCTTGGCACACTGACCCAGCGAGGAGCCAAAGTCAGGGTCTCTGCTACCACACGGGTCTGCCAGGCCTTGCCCAGGTACGCTGGCAGCCCTCCAAGGCCACAGGGCCAGAGCCACCAGCCCACGCCGCAATTCGCAGGCGGCTGTGGAACAGTGGCTTGGCACCTCATCCCATCAACTGTGGGCAATTACCAAGGCCACGAGGCAGCGGGAAGGCGGGGTGAATAGAACGGGCTTTCAAACTGCTGCTCAAGGGGAGTGACTGGCCACACAGGTGACGTCCTCCCACCCCATTAGCATCATCTTTAATAGAGTGTTATAAACCCACAAGAACGAACACACTCCTGACAGATGCAGAGAACCCAATCAGGGTAAAGGGAAAGCACCGGGGGCACAGGCGTGGCGCTCCAGGCCTCACAGAGCCCTGCGGACAGGCCAAACCCGCACCTGCCAAGTCGGTCCCGCACAGGAGAGCGAACTCCCCCACGGCCAGCAAAGGGGCTTCTCAAAGAAGCGGAGCAGCCCAGAGAAAGTATCTGCAAGTTGGCGCTCCAGGTCCCACAGTGACAGGCTCCCAATCATCCGAGGGAAAACTGGACTCTTTCAAAAGCACCCCACAGTCCCGGGGCTCTCCGCCAGCCTCCTCCTGCCTCAGACAACAGTAAATATCAGTATTTGAGGAGGACTTGCCATACAAAGCAAGAAGCCAACACTCTTTTTTAAGTGACATTAGTGGAAATAAGAAATCAGAACAAAGAAGAACTGGAAAGAATCCTTATTAGTTTCCCTAGAGTCATGGAGATGAGGCATTTCTAAAACAATAAGCTACTGTGAAAAAGGAACAAGACAAATACATGCTTGGAAATTAAAAATTTGATTGTGAAGACATATTAAAGCCCTCTCCCAGAAATAAGAATAAACAAGACACAGAAGGAAGGATAAAGACGCAACTCCAGGGGTCCATCTAGAACGTCCATCACAAACTAACAGGAACTCCTAAGACAGAAGAGCAGAGCTGGAGAGGAAGAACTTCTCAGACAGAACAAGGGAACTTCCCAGAGCTGAAGGACAAGGCACCAGAGTCAAAGAGTCCCCGGAGTAGGAATCCACACACCTCAGCACACGGTAAAATGTCATTAACACCAAAGAGAGGATCCAAGAGCGTTCAGGGAGGGAGAAGGGTCTCCAGGGAGGAACAGCACCTGCCAGAGCGTCCTGTGGAAATGAACAAAGCCAAGATGAAAACATTCCTGAACACACCCAGCCGTAGAAGAAAGGAAAGTATCAGGTTGGCTGGTCTGCAGGCTAAAGAATAACCCATCCAGATGAGAAAAAGGTTAGGGGCTGAAGGAGGAAGGGGACCTGACACTATCCTTGAGATCATTTAAAACAATGTAAGGAGTCGATGGGAACAGAAAGTGCCAAGAGAAAAGCCATGACTAACAGAAAAAAAACATGCTGTACAGGAAGGCAAACACTCAATTTGTCTGTGAAGAGAACAGTATTTACACAGGCCTGACACAGACAGTCCAGGGGATAGAAGAGATGGGATATGACAGAAGGGCTCCATCACCCCATCGTAACAGAAAGTCAAGGCTGTGTAAAACCAAGTAGCAGCTGAGAACCAGGTGCAGTCACTCACACTTGTATTAACGGCTACTAAGGAGGCTGAGGATCACTTGAGCTCAGGAGTTCAAGTACAGCCTGGCCAACATCTGGGGATCCTATCTCAGGAAAAAAATGAAAAAGATCAGCTTACTTAGAGCTATGGAGAATGACCTAAAGAAACCACTCAAGATGTAAACCTCTTTGAAGAATGGGGCTGAGAGGTGGGGCAGGGGACCACTGCTTTTCACTGTAAGTCTTTCACTGATGTTCCTATTGTATACATTATATTAATTAAAATACTAAATATACAGGCTTCAAACAGACTGAATTTGAACCCTGGCTCTGTACATCTGAGCAAGTCCCTTAGTGCCTGCCGGCCCGGCCACCTCATCTACAAAGTTGGGGCAGCCTCTGCCTCCCGGGTCATGGTGAAGCACCCGAGATGTTGAGCTGCCCCCACACAGCGTGGAATCACAAATGCACGCTCTTTTTAAAAAAGATTAAAGCCCCAGCCTGGGCAACAAGTGAAACCCCCTCTAAAATACAAAAATACAAAAATTAGCCAGGGGTGGTGGTGTCTGTGGTCCCAGCTACTCGGGAGGCTGCGGTGGGAGGATCACTTGAGCCAGGGAGGCCGAGGCTGCAGTGAGCCAAGATCACCACACTGCATTCCAGCCTCGGGGACAGAGTGAAACCCTATCTCCAAAAAATAAAACTACTAAAGCCAGTGATGACAGAATCCAACACCGCAAGAATATATTCTTATTTTAATTGCCAGACACAGGAAGTGGACCTACATACAGAATTTTACCGCGTTTTGGTGTTTTCTTCTAGCACTGGATATTTGCGAGCTGCGTGTTAAATGACCAGATCCAGTTTTTCTTTGCTATTTCCTGAGTTTACTCAGAACCACTCACTACTCCAAGTTATTTTTCTGTCCCCCAAGAACTTCCAGCTGAAAGTGGCCCCTACGACTGCCTCCTCTTATTATTTACTATAGTTCTGCCATCGCCATCAGGACCTGCAGTACATTCCCGGGCAGAACAGGCAACTCCAAACAGGGCAATTACCTGTTCCACATCAACCACTGTGTGACCCGCGCCCTCCCCGGTCAGGGTGCAAGCTCGCTACCCTTCAAAGCCCACACTCGCTTCACTTGCTCACAGTTCTTCAGGGATGAAGTATTTCTCCAATAGCAAGGCAACCCCTACCATCTCATCAGTGAAAAACATCAGTCCTCTATCAAGGTACTCTCTCCAATTTGCTCACACAGTGTGGATGGAATGTCATCTACTTTCTGCATCCTAGCGGGGGAAAAAAAAAACGGCCACCTTTCTTAAGGACTAGATCACAGAAATCGCACAAACGTGCTGGGGAGGGGACACCCCGAAGTCCTCGTTCATCGGGGCCCCTAGGGGGACGGGCTGGGGTCCTCGCCGGGGTCGGCGGTCGCCCCGGGATCGTCCCTTCCGCTGCCTCGCCAGACTTGCATGTGCGAGTCCCGGGCTATGGGGCTCCAGTCCACAGCCACGGAGGAGGCACAAAAACGGTGCCTGTCGCTCCTGGCTGGCTGGCAGGAGCGACCCCTTGGGAGACTCGGTCCCCAGAGGAGCCCGGGCGCGGTTCTAGGCCTTTCCAGTCTCCCCGCCGTGGCCCCGGGTCCTTCCCGCGGGGCTAGGCCCGGGGCAGAGGTCGGGAGCGCGAGGCCCCCGGGCCGGGCTGGGGCAGCCGCGGCACAACGGACGCCGGCCGGGGGTGCGGAAGCGAGGAAGCGGAGCCCCTCTTCCGGGGCGCGGCCGGGGACGGGGAGTGGGGCCTGGGGGGCGCTCGCCCGGCCCGGACGGTTGGAGGCGGCGGGGCTGCGGCGCGGGCGGCCCGGCGGGCGGGAGGAGGAGGGAGGAGGGAGATCTCGCTCTCGCTCTCGCCCCGCGGGAAGGGGGAGGCGGAGGCGCGACCGGCTGCGGGAGCTGCAATTACCGTGTGGGCTGCGGAATTCTCGTGGTGTTTGTCGGGGAGCTGCGATAATGGCGTCCGTCCTCGCGAGAGAAGCCGCCGCTCTGCGCAGGCGCCGCGAGCCCCTCCCCGCGACGCTCTGCCCCCGCCCTCCGCGCAGGCTCAACGGGCGCGCGGGGCCGGGGGCGGGGCTGGGGCGAGGCCCCCCTGCGGGCAGCGAGGCCAGCTGCGCGCGCTTTTCCCGCTCGGCCTCCCGGTGAGCATGCGCAGGCAGCCTTCTTCCGCGACGTTACCGGCTTCCCAGGGCTTTTTCCCCCAGTTTTTCGCCCACGCCCGTGGCCTGCCTGAGAAAAATCACCTCAGTGGACGGTGTGAGGAATTTGCATCTTCTTTGAGACGGAATGAATAGGCATTAGCTCCCTCAACGACTACACCTCCCAGGGTGCCCTGCGCAAGCGGGGAGCCATGCATTCGGGGACTCGTAGTCCCTTCGTCTGGGCCATGCCTGCCGGGACTTGTAGTCTCTCCGGACCCCGGTCGTCCGTCCTGTCCCCGCACCAAGGCTTGCTGGGACTTGTAGTTACAATGTCTCAGGTGGGCTGTGCGCCCCCAGCGGGTCCTGCCTGCTGCTGCGGCGGATCCTGCCCTGAGGTTCCGGAGCGCTTGGTGGCGTTTTCCCAGACATAAGTGGTCAGGGGTCCCCAGCGTCTGTCCAGAGGTGCCTGAGTGGACACGCGCGGGAGTTAGCACGCGCAGCAGTGACCATGGTCTTAGATATGTCCTACAGGTAACACGTAATATAAATAAGTGATGGCGGCCGGGCACGGTGGCTCACGCCAGTAATCCCAGCCCTTTGGGAGGCCGAGGCGGGCGGATCACCTGAGGTAGAGGTTCGAGACCAGCCTGGCCAACATGGCGAAACCCCCCCTCTCTACTAAAAATACAAAAATTATGCCTGGTCTGGTGGCGCGCACCTTGTAATCCCAACTACTCAGGAGGCTGAGGCAGGAGAATCGCTTGAGCCCGGGAGTCGGAGGTTGCCGTGAGCCGAGATCGCGCCCCTGCACTCCAGTCTGGCGACGGAGCGAGACTCTGTCTCAAAAAAAAAAAAAAAAAAAAAGTGATGGCGTGAATGTGCACACGTTATCATTTATGTAGAATAAATGTGCATTTGTGGGTAATCATCGGAAAAAATTCCCAAACTATAGGGCAATTCCCAGAAATGTCATTTCTGGTTATCTCCCGCTGCTTATCTAGAATTACCTTGCCTTTCATTTTCTTCTTTATACTCCTTCTGTTTTCTGAATTATTTGCAATGAGCAAGAATGCCTTTGATCTCCCGAACACGGGGCAAGGGAGCTATTTTCACTGGGAAAAACAAAATGCTGTACCTTGAATTTGCTGCCCAGCTCCCTTTTGCCAATAATAAAAACAGGATTCGGCGCAGTCATGGGCTCTGCGACCTTGGGCAACCTTACTGAGTTAGTCTCCTCTAGAATTAGGCTCAGAGGTTCCCCTGAGGCCGGTGGCTGGGTTACTTCGCAGTAAAAATGACTTACAAACACTCCAAGGAGGACCCTTGACAGAATGGCAGCACTGGGACAGGTGTCGATCTGAAGATGGGACTTGTCCTTTTTCAACATGAAGATTGGCTCCAAAGAGATTAGAAAAATTGCCCAGCGAGGCCACAGGGCTGGAGAGAGGCACAAGCCGAGTTTGCAATACAGAACACCTTGCTTAGAGTGTGGAGTCCACTCACATGGAGGGAAAGGGTGCATGCGGGAGCTGCCACGGAATATTCCCTCCAGCAGTGGAGACATGTTCTAGGCAGACACGCCTTTTGTCTCCACCTCCACCTCAATCACGGCTGCATTCAAATATTAATACTTGACCATGTAAGAATTCTTAGCATCCATGCCTGAATATCTGGCTTGAAAACAGACCAACTTAAGGTGATGTTGTTCATGTTATTTCACAACATCCCCGAGTCCGTGTCTGGAGCTTCCTTTTCCCTATCCGCAGGCCTTGTGCAATGCTGGGCCCAGCGTCATGAACAGGTGTGAGTGGACGAGAGAAGGAACCTGTGGGCAAAGGTGAATCTATCTGTGACCATCCAACAAGCTACAGTGAGATTTGTTGAAGGCCACTGCTGACTAGGTCATGATCAGAAATGAAGCCAATCAAAACAAGATTGTGCCTATGCTGCAGTTGTTGATTGTTTTGTTTTGTTTTCTTTTGTTTGCATCAGGGTCTTGCTCTGTCATCCAGGCTGGAGTGTAGTGGTGCAATCATAGTTCACTGCAGCCTCCACCTCTCCGGCTTAAGTGAGCTTCCCATCTGAGCCTCCGGAGTAGCCGGGACTACAGGCACGTACCACCATCATTGCCTAATTTTTTTGTTTTTTGTAGAGTTAGAGGTCTCAATACGTTGTCCAGGCTGAACTCCTGGACTCAAGCGATCCTCCTGCTTTAGCCTCCCAAAATGTTAGGGTTACAGGCATGAACTACTACACTTTTTTGTTTTTGATGGTTTTAATTTAGTTTTTATTTTGCTGCTCTGGAAGCTAAAATAGAGGAAGACACTGTTCAATATTGGCATGTAGTTGATTCACTGTAATTTTTTTTAAATGAAGTAGCTAGTCATCAGCAAAGACCGCTGTCTATAGTGAAGGTTCACTTACTCGCCAGTCGTTACAAGGATCCGATCTGGTCCCCTGGAGTTAATGAAGTTACAGTCACATTAGTGAGGGCGTTATAAGAGGAGCGGGAAGTTCGCTCTGGCCTGTGTGGCACCAGATATGGGGGCCACTTAACATGTGTGTGCACTAGGCCATTCGTAAAGGTCACAGAGGTCCTTTCGTCAACACCTCGAAACGCCCACGTCAAGAAAACCCTGAAACCTTCCGACGGTTCCTCTCTCTGAAAATGTCACCAGGGTGGAGAAAGAGAAATTATCCACGTTGCACTCAGCGGCCCAGGAAAAGCCTAGGAGGCCGAGTGGGATGCTGGAACGCTGAGCCTGGCCGCCCTTAAGTGCGAGGACTTGCAGTTTGCCCGGCCAGGGCTTAGAGTCTGAGCCTTCCCTTGGCAAGTTGCTGAGGCTCTCAGGCCTCGGCTTCCCACTCTGGGAACTGGTGTTCAGATCTCACAGCTCACAGGGATATTGGGAGGGGTCCATGGCATGGAGGTGACGAAGCGTTTAGTAGAGGGTCTGATCCCAGATGTGCTCATGTTACCACGGGCTGAGTGGCCACGAGCCGGGCACATTTCACTGTAATCCCTATTCTTTGTGAAGAACAGGAAGATAAGAGTGGTTGAGTGATACACCTGGGGTCACACAGCCGTTGTGGGGGTAGAGACGAGAGGAGGCAGGTGCTGAGATGCGGCAGCAAAGGTAGTGAAGGTGCAACCGCATCCTCGTCAGCGAGGAAGGGGTGTTGTCTTGCTCCTGCGGCAACCGGGAAGACTTCACAAAGTTTGGGGCCAGAGTGGGTAGGATCAGATTTGTGTTTTGAAAAGTCCATCTGGCCGGGCGCGGTGGCTCAAGCCTGTAATCCCAGCACTTTGGGAGGCCGAGACGGGCGGATCACGAGGTCAGGAGATCGAGACCATCCTGGCTAACACGGTGAAACCCCGTCTCTACTAAAAATACAAAAAACTAGCCGGGCGAGGTGGGCGCCTGTAGTCCCAGCTACTCGGGAGGCTGAGGCAGGAGAATGGCGTGAACCCGGGAGGCGGAGCTTGCAGTGAGCTGAGATCCGGCCACTGCACTCCAGCCCGGGCTACAGAGCAAGACTCCGTCTCAAAAAAAAAAAAAGAAAAGTCCATCTGGCGGCCAGGCGCGGTGGCTCACACCTGTGATCCTAGCACTTTGGGAGGCCGAGGCGGGCAGATCACCTGAGGTCGGGAGTACGCAACCAGCCCAACCAACATGGTGACACCCCGTCTCTACTAAACATGCAAAATTAGCTGAGTGTGGTGGCGCATGGCTGTCATCCCAGCTACTCGGGAGGCTAAGGCAGGAGAATCGCTTGAACCCGGGAGGTGGAGGTTGCGGTGAGCCAAGATCACACCACTGCACTCCAGCCTGGGCAACGAGAGCGAGACTCTGTCTCAAAAAAAGAAAAGAAAAGCGCGTGTGGCTGGAGCGCTGGAAGAGGAGTGCGGGGAGGGAATATATTATCCTGCGTGGATTTGGGGAGAGCAGTGGAGAACGCTGTGGCAGGCTCCAAGTAAGAGACGGAAAGAGACAGAGGCTCGCTGCAGGGGGTTGCAGTGCGGACGGGATGAAGAGAAATGGACAGATTGGAGAGGTTCCACAGGGTGAAATCCACAGGACTTGCCCATGAGCCCAGTGCTGGGGACGGCCAAAGGAGAGGGGGTGCCCAGGTGCCATACTGGACGGTGGACGCACAGCTCCTGGAGGTGAGAGACCAGACGTCAGGGCCACCGCCCATGGTCGTGGGGACTGTCCCTGAAAACACATCTTTGCAATTGTTCCTCGTGGGGGGCTCCTTCTGTAATTCGTCCTCCACTCTCCCCGTCCCCCCCCCCCCACTTTACCACTTCATGCAGGGGCACCGTAAGGGTTTGAAGGTCTCACTGGAAGAGGTCAGCTTTGGGGTGAACTGGAGCCCTGAAAGGAGACCCCACTGGGAAACATGATGATCCAGGGGTGACAGGAGGGGGTGGCCATCAGCACCACTCAGCCCCACCTGGCATGGATCCCACCTGCTCCAGGGACAGGCCACACACTCTGGGCTGTCGAGAGAGACCAGGACCCTACCCAGTCACTGCTGTGTGGATACGGTGCCCTCTGAAACTTGGGAAACAACCTAAGCTTCCTGTACCTTCCTCCCTTGTAAAGTGGGTCAGCGAGGCTCAAATATGGGGGCCACTTACCTGTGTGTGCGCTAGGCCATTTGTAAAGGTCACAGAGGCCCTTACTGTCTGCGTAGTAACATGCATTTGAGAGAGAGAGAGAGAGACTGGCCTTGCTTCGGCCTAGCACTTTGACTGATTTGTTTTGTCCAGACAAACATACGGCCAAGCAGCCTTCATGGTCGGTTCTCAATCTGGGCTGATATGAGACCCTCTGAAAACACCCAAGCCTGCCCCTCCAGGACTGGGGCCAGGTTCACCGGCTCCAGAAACCCCCAGGAGTCCACTGCACAGACTCCCTCATCTCTGTCTCTGACTCTCTCTCTCTGATTCTCTCTCCACCCCGCCCTTCCCATCTTTGGGCTTGGTTTTTCCCCATTTTTTTTTAGGCGGAGTCTCGCTGTGTCACCCAGGCTGGAGTACAGTGGCACGATCTCGGCTCACTGCCACCTCCGCCTCCCAGGTTCAAGCGATTCTCCTTCCTCAGCCTCCCGAGTTGCTGGGATTACAGGCGCCTGCCACCAAGTCTGGCTATCATTTTTGTATTTTTTTAGCAGAGACGGGGTTTCACCACATTGGCCAGGCTGGTCTCGAACTCCTGGGCTCAAGTGATTCTCCCACCTTGGCATCCCAAAGTGCCGGGATTATAGGCGTGAACCACCTTGCCTGGCTAGTTTTTCTCCATTCTTGAGCAGGATCTCGCGAAGGGGTCCCAGCAACTACAGACAGGTTTTTCCAGTTCAGCCATTCCCTGGGAGAGGGAGGACCTCTTTCCTCATCGTTCCAGCAAGACTCCCGGGGCGGCGCTTAACTGGCCAGCCTGTGGACCCGGCGATGACCATCACTCCGAGTGGCCAGTCCTGAGACACGTCCGGGGGAAGGATCAGCCTGGTCCAGCCTCGTGGAGGGCGGGTGGGGAGGGCTGGTCTCCCAGAGCAAACCCAGCAGCTGCCAGGGAGAAGAGCTGGGTGTGTGCAAGCAGAAACAGCATCGGTCGCCAGCGGGGTCCCCCAGGGCTCTCCTCTTGCCCACGTGAATGCTGACGTCAGCACCGACGTTCTGTCGGGCGGCAGCTCTGTCCTCCTGTCTGAGAATGGGAGCAGCCGTTGATGCGAACTCCCCAGGAGAGGCTGCGTATGGTGCAATTAATCCAGGTCGCCCAAGCCAGACAGCTGATTAGCATCTCAACAGGGGCTACTGGGCGTTCGAGCCCTTATTAATGAGAAGTTGCTGCTATGAAGCAGGTGGGGGAAACAGGTGTACAAATCCATGCAATCAGTAAAAACCCATAAAAAATCCAGTGGCAGTGACAGTAGCCCAGAGTGCCAGGGAGCCCTTGGTTTTTCAACTCGCTGTCTTCCAGGCTCTGTCGGTGGTCGGCATGGCCCGTGGAAATCAACGAGAACTTGCCCGCCAGAAAACACGAAGAAAACCCAGGAAATTAGCAAGGGAAGAAGAAAAGAGGATAGCTTGACCACCTCTCAGAGAAAGCAGGGGGACTCTGAAATCATGCAACAAAACAGAAGACAGCTAATGAGAAATCCATGCAGACAAGAGAAAAGTGATAACTGGCTATTTGGAAAACCTGGGTGCTCCTGCCTGCTGGGTGTATCGTAAGCCCTAAGAGGAAGATTTTGTAGAGTGAACAGTCATTACATATAACTTATCCTTTAAAAAGATTTTAAACTTTACCTTTCAGATTGACTTAGTGCCATGTTTTAGAAGCATTCTTCAAAGAATAAAACACAAACCATGAAGAAAAAAAAAAAAGCCCAGTGGCTCAGCAAAAGAAATTACTGTGAACAAAACTTGTGCAGAAACTTTCGTGTGTTTTCAAGGATTTTGTCCAATGCAAGTTTTTCCTATTTGATTTTTTCACCTAAAATAGCATTTTTTCATGGACAGTGTATCATTTTGAGATCATGGAGTACTGTGGAGAGCAATCAGTGCATTTATAAATGACTTTCAATTTCTGGCTGGGCGCAGTGGCTCACGCCTATAATCCCAGCACTTTGGGAGGCCGAGGCGGGCAGGTCACCTGAGGTCGGGAGTTCACGACCAGACTGACCAACATGGAGAAACCCTGTCTCTACTGAAAATATAAAATTAGCCAGGCGTGGTGGCTCATGCCTGTAATCCCAGCTACTCGGGAGGCTGAGGCAGGAGAATCACTTGAACCCAGGAGAAGGAGGTTGCAGTGAGCCGAGATCGCACCACTGTACTCTAGCCTGGGCAACAAGAGCTAAATTCTGTCTCAAAAAAAAAAAAAAAAAGAAAAAAAAAGAAATGACTTTCAATTTCTATCACATGAGAATAAAGCCCTATTTCAAAAAGTGATGCAGAGAAATTTGAGGGTTCTCAGAGAATGGTAGGCTCCAGGCTTCTCTCACTCACTCCAGTAAAAAGCTTTTCACACACACTTGCCATGAACATGCATATATGTAAATTCATATCTGTGTGTTACGTACTAATGTAGTGTGTGCTCTACGGAACATATGAAAAATAGAAAATCTTAACAGGTGAGAAAAAAATAGGAATAGAAATTTCAATCTTCTGCACGTGGAAGGGTTATCCAGGTTCACAGGGTCCATTTTAGAAAAAATCAGTTAAAGAAGGTTTGACTTAAACATTTTGGGTTCAAATATGAAGAATGTCTGTAAACAGACAGAAAGGAGCAGTTTCTTGATCTCCTACCTTCTAATTTAAGAAATGAAGGCCGGGCGCGGTGGCTCACGCCTGTAATCCCAGCACTTTGGGAGACCGAGGCAGGCGGATCACGAGGTCAGGAGATCGAGACCATCCTGGCTAACACGGTAAAACCCCGTCACTACCAAAAAATACAAAAAACCAGCCGGGTGAGGTGGCGGCGCCTGTAGGCCCAGCTACTCGGGAGGCTGAGGCAGGAGAATGGCGGGAACCCGGGAGGCGGAGCTTGCAGTGAGCTGAGATCCGGCCACTGCGCTCCAGCCTGGGCAACAGAGCAAGACTCCGTCTCAAAAAAAAAAAAAAAAAGGATGAATGAAATTGCACCTATTTTGTGGCAAGCAAGTGCTCTGTGACTTCAGGTGCCCTGGTGGGTGGACAGAAGCTGACTCCTCCCCCAACCCGTCCACCCAGCAACACTTTGGCCAGTCCCATCCCTGTACGTCTGAGCCTGCCAGTCCCTCCTCACGTGCACACCATGGCTTTGTGTCTGCTATTGAGTGTCCCGGAGCCCCAAACCACAGGGCCAACACCACCAAAGAAACAGGGACTCTGCTCTCATCTGCTCGCCCCTGCCCCCCGCGTAATCCCCTGGTGCTCACACAGCCCCACCGTAAAGTTTTTCTAGCTCCCTGGCAGACTTGTGCTGCTGTTTGCCAGATCAAAGCCCAGTGACCTGAGTGGCCTGTCCCCAGCAGAGGCCACTTGTCCCTGTGGACCCATCCCGTTGGGAAAGGCATGGGTTGAACTTTAACCATTAGGCTCAGGGGTTGGGATGAGTTTCTACAAAAAGAGGTGGGTACATGCCAGTCCACAGTGGTCCTGATCAAAGTGAGGACAGCAGGGAACATCACCCTCTTCAGATTGGAGTCAGTGGGAACAGACCCAAGATGTCAGGGAGGAACGCTTGGAAGACCTCAGTTTTCTCCTTGGTGGAGCGGATGTGGGCCCCCCTCTGGAGCCGTCCAACAAGGCCAGAGCGATGGTGTTCTCAGCATTCCTGTGCACGGCAAACCAGCACTAACACTTGTAAGTAGAGCCTCAAATTTCCCAAGATGCAACTGGATCCTTGTCTTAGCTGATGGGGTCTTTCGAGACGGGAGAGGAGAGACCGTCCAAGCCAGATAGGTTCAGATTTCCACTCTGTTTCTTTTTTTTTTTTTCTTTTTTCTTTTTTTTTTTTTTGAGACAGAGTCTTGCTCTGTGGCCCAGGCTGGAGTGTAGTGGCATAATCTCAGCTCACTGCAACCTCCCCCTCCCGGCTTCAAGCAATTATCCTGCCTCAGCCTCCTGAGTAGCTGGGACTACAGGCGCCCGGCACCACGCCCGGCTAATTTTTTGTATTTTTCGTGGAGATGGGGTTTCACCATGTTAGCCAGGCTGGTCTCAAACCCCTGACCTCGTGATCCGCCTGTCTCGGCCTCCCAAAGTGCTGGGATTACAGGCTTGAGCCACCGCGCCCAGCCCTCTTTTTTCTTTTTTTGATGAAGTTTTGCTCTTTTGCCCAGGCTGGAGTGCAATGTCACGATCTCGACTCACTGCAACCTCTGCCCCCAGATTCAAGTGGTTCTCCTGCCTCAGCCTCCCAAGTAACTGGGACTACAGGCACCCGCCACCGCACCCGGCTAATTTTTTGTATTTTGGTAGAGACAGGGTTTCACCATGTTGGCCAGGCTGGTCTCGAACTCCTGACCTCAGGTGATCCACCCACCTCGGCCTCCCAAAGTGCTAGTATTGCAAGCATGAGCCACCGTGCCCGACCACACTCTGTTTCTCTTGTATTTGGTGACCTTGAGTGAATCATTTAGCCTCCGTTTCAGGGATCCTGGGGAGGGTGAGATGCTGGGAGCAGGCGGGTAGTCCGTGTTCCCACAGGACATACTGGCATGACTCACCATCCAGACCCGGCGGAATGGTCTGCGCTAACCAGTCACGATCACTCCTAAACTTTTCGGCAAAGAATGCTTTCAAGCAAACCTGTAACAAATAAACCACTCAGCCAGCTGTGCCAAGAAACTGCCCCGTGCCAGCCCCTCCTGGCTGCATGGTCAGTCCCTTGTGGCCTCGGACGAGGCCCTTCCTCTTTCTGGGTCTCAGGTGCTTCCTCTGCAGAATGAGAGCCTGCTTTGGCAGCTGCCAAGTTCTCTTCTAACTCAGATCTTCCACACGTTCCGTGTTTGGGCCATCCAAAGAGGATGGGCTTAGGAGCCGGACCCCAGGCATGCGGTGCTACTGACGCTGGCCGAGGTGGAACCTCGGCAAGCCTTCACCCCCGAGCCTCCATGTCCTCATCTCGAGATGGGGGTGGCCAGACTTTCCAGGGCCATGGAAGGATGACATGATGCATGTAGAAAGCCTGGCCCGCTCCAGATTCTCAGTGAGCTGCACTCATTCCCTCTGTTGGAGTCCACACCTGTGGACTGGAGTGCAGTGGTGCATTTCGGCTCACTGTGGCCTCTGCCTCCTGGGTTCAAGCGATCCTCTTGACTCACCCTCCCAAGTAGCTGGGACTACAGGTGTGCACCACCACTCCCAACTAATTTTTATATTTTTAGTAGAGATGGGATTTCACCATGTCAGCCGGGCTAGTCTCAAACTCCTGACCTCAAGTGATCTACCTGCCTTGGCCTCCCAAAGTGCTGGGATTACAGGCATGAGCCACCACGCCCGCCCCCGTCTTTTATTCTTAATGACCGTTAAGAGTGCTAGGCTGCCTAGATTGGAATCTTGACCCCACTGCCCTACGGCTGTTGCCCCTCTGTGACTTTTCCTTTTTTTTTTTTTTTTTTTTTTTGAGACTAATTTCAGGCTTGTTGCCCAGGCTGGAGTGCAATGGTGCGATCTCCAGCTCACTGCAACCTCCGCCTCCTGGGTTCAAGCGATTCTCCTGCCTCAGCCTCCCAAGTAGCTGGGATTACAGGCATGTGCCACCACACCTGGCTAATTTTGTATTTTTAGTAGAGACAGGGTTTCTCCATGTTGGTCAGGGTGGTCTTGAACTCCCAGCCTCAGGTGATCCACCTGCCTTGACCTCCCAAAGTGCTGGGATTGCAGGCGTGAGCCACTGTGCCTGGCTGTCCCCTCTGTGACTTCTTAACTTCCCCCAGCCTTGGTTTTGTTGTCTGTAACAGGGGGTTGATAATGGTGCTCACTGCACAGTGTCGTTGGGAGAAGGGTCCAAGGTGGGACCTGCAAAGGCTGGGGACAGCACATGGCTCCAGGAAGCCCTCGCTAGATGCCAGCTGCTGCTGTTGCTAACAAAGGCAGAGGTGGGCGCTGTGTGTCTATTTAAGCATTGCCCTGTCAGTGGGTAGCAGGTAGCATCCCATTTCTTACTATGGCAACATGTCCTCTTACATCTTGTGCTAGAGAGAGTCATATTCTGTATTAGCACCTAAATCCATTTACCCCGTGGTCCTCAATCTGTTCCCAGTGAACAGAGGGCTCTGCCAAATCATTTCAGAGTTCCACAAAGAGCAGAGTATTCTGCCAAGCGGGGAAGATTGGAACATCGCAAGGAATTCATCCTTCTATGTTGCTATCTTATTTATGGGCATTCTGAAGGTTATTTCATTTGGGAAAAGAATATTGCTACTAAAAATGATTGAAAAATCACTGGTGGTTTGGCCTTGAGAGAAAAGTCAAAGAGTTACGAAACGTTCAGTGATAATTTTAGAATCAGGCATGGGGGCTCACGCCTGTAATCCCAGCACTACTTTGGGAGGCTGATGTGGGAGGATGGCTCAAGGCCAGGAGATCAAGATCAGCAAGAACAAAGGCAAAACAGCAAGAACCCATCTCTTTAAAAAAAAAAAAAAATTTAAAAATTAACTGGACATGGTGGCACTCACCTGTCATCCCAGCTACTCGGGAGGCTGAGGTAGGAGGATCACTGATCCCAGGAATTGGAGGCTGCAGTGAGTCCTGATCAGGCCACTGCACTCCAGCCTGGGTTACACACCAAGACCCTAAGAAAAAAAAATAATAATTTTAAGGATCATTTAATCATGTTTTCCAGTCACGTTTCAGGGTGTGCACTGGCAGTGCCCATCTATTCCTAAGTGTGTGATCAGCAACATTACACTGGTAACTTTAAATTGGCCATGGTGAAAGTATTTACACCACAGTAATTGGCAAACACTAGAAATCAAAGATTCTAATTTCCTGGGAGAATGGCTTATTAAACCCCAACCAGCACACTGCTGCACATTCTTGGACATTTTACTGGGTATTTCCTGCTTAGGTGTGTGTAAGTCTTCTTGGGTTTGGCTCCCCCCGGCTGAGTGTGGCTGGTCTGGGCTCCCCACTCTGGGTGGATCCAGGCCTGCTCGCTGCATCTCTCATCCTCCCTCCGCAGCCACCTGAGGCCTGTTCTTCTCACAGCGGAGGGCGGGCACTCACAGGGCGAGGCCAGTGGTGCCCGTGTATTCCAAGCTACTGCTCACGTCACGTCTGCTCATGTCCTGGTGGTCAAAGCAGGTCACCAGGTGGCCAAGCCTAGTGACAACAGGGGAGGGGATGGCTCCTCCCATGGAGGTTAAGGGGGAAGGAATTGGAGATTTGCTGAACCATTGTCAAACCTGGAGACTGAGAATGCATCGGGGAGAGAGGGTCTCCTTCCGGGCTGCCCCCATGTGAATTAGGAGCAAACACTGGTCCCCTGGGTCTTTGATTCCATGTTCCCAGCACCTGGGCCAGGGCTTGACCCATAGGAGCACCTCTGTAAATATTCGTTGACTGATTGAAAAAGAGGATAACGTTTGTATTACCTCCCATCGGAGCCCTAGTTGCATTAGCATAGAACCCAGGTTGCTGTGCACCGGGATCGGCTGTGCGGAGATTGGAAGCCGATTCAGCATTCAGGTGGCGTCGCCTCCATGCAGGTGGCAATGACCGCCATCCCTTTGTTGGGTGACACACACAGAGTTCAACGCGGGTGTTTCATTGTTGGTGGGCCCGTTGGTGCAGCTCAGCAAACAGAACCTAAAAATACCCGCTCTTCCCGCGTCCTGCGTCTCTGTGAGCCGGGGAAGCCTGCGTCTCCTGCCTAGATGAGCGTCTCCTCTGTGGCCTCCGTGGCTTTTGGGTTCTGTCTACACTCAGGTCTGTGCCACTGTGTTAAACGCCCCTTGCCCAGCAGGGAGGAACGGAGGCAGCGGCCGTGGGACGGTGGTAGAGTGCGCTGCATCCTGCTTCCCGTTGGATGCAAGGGAGATTTGTGAGGCGTCAAAGGGGCTTTTTTTTATTTATTTATTTTTTTTAGATGGAGTCTCCCTCTTGTTGCTCAGGCTGGGGTGCAATAGCGCAATCTCGACTCACTGCAACCTCCACCTCCTGGGTTCAAGGGATTCTCCTGCCTCAGCCTCCCAAGTAACTGAGTAGCTGGGATTACAGGCGTGCACCACCACACCCGGCCTCTCCAAAGAGGGGCTCTTAGGAGAGAGCCCGCCGGCTCCCGCGTCCGTAGTCGTCCATCACGTGAGAGAGAACAGAACGCATCTGCAGGACGCTCCAGGGCCCACCGTTTCCGGGCGCCAGCTTAGTCCCGGCTTTCGAGCACTTAGCGAGTTACGTGTGTGACCGGGCTGTAAAGCAGGGGCAGGAAAATGCATCTTCCCTGTCTATAACACGTGGGAAGGCATTCCAGGCCTTCCCCGGTGCCAGCGAGCTTATCTTCTCAGCAAAGCTGCTGTGATTCTACTCCCTTATTCTCCTTCCTGCAGATGAAGAAACTGAGACTGGGGGAAGGTGGTGAATAACATGCCAGGTAATTGGGAGAGTGAGTGGGGAGAGCCGGAGTTTTGGCCCACAGATGTGTCTTCCCCACTGCACAATGAGTAAAACTTTAAAAATTACTTGGCAAGGCCAGGTGCAGTGGCTTATGCCTGTAATCCCAGCACTTTGGGAGGGAGGCTGAGGCAGGTGGATCACCTGAAGTCAGGAGTTCTAGACCAGCCTGGCCAACATGGTGAAACCCCGTCTTTACTAAAAATACAAAAATTAGCCAGGCGTGGTGGCAGGCGCCTGTAATCCCAGCACTTTGGGAGGCCGAGGCGGGCGGATCATGAGGTCAGGATATTGAGACTGTCTTAGCCAACGTGGTGAAACCCCGTCTCTACTAAAAGTACAAAAATTCCCCAGACATGGTAGTGCGTGCCTGTAACCCCAGCTACTTGGGAGGCTGAGGTAGGAGAATCACTTGAACCAGGGTTTCACAGTGTTAGCCAAGATGGTCTCGATCTCCTGAACTCGTGATCCTCCCACCTCGGCCTCCCAAAGTGCTGAGATTACAGGCGTGACCCACCACGCCCAGCACTTTTTAACTTAAACATGTATTATACATTCTACTGACCTCTGATGGTTTACTTATTAAATAAGTTTAAAAATTTTTCAAGTTCATTAAAGAACAAAACACAGCAATGTGCTAACCATTCGACTCGGCTGGAGAAGCATTTCCAACAGGGCTATACATCCTTTTTTTTTTTTTTTTGAGACTGAATTTGCTTTTGTCATCCAGCCTGGAGTGCAATGGCACCATCTCTGCTCGCTGCAATCTCCGCCTCCCAGGTTCAAGTCATTCTCCTGCCTCAGCCTCCCAGGTAGCTGGGATTACAGGCATGAGCCACTGCACCTGGCTAATTTTTGCATTACTAGTAGAGACAGGGTTTTAGCATGTTGGCCAAGTTGGTCTCAAACTCCTGACCTCAGGTGATCCACCCACCTCGGCTTCCCAAAGTACTAGGATTATAGGCGTGAGCCACCACGCCTAGCCAGAGCTATCCATCTTTATCCTTGTTTTCTAGACTTCTGCTGGGCACACCCTTTGACCCAACAATTCTGTGGTTAGGAGTTTGTAAGAAGAAAATAATTCAGACGGCCGGCGTGGTGGCTCAAGCCTGTAATCCCAGCACTTTGGGAGGCCAAGACAGGAGGATCACGAGGTCAGGAGATCGAGACCATCCTGGCTAACCCGGTGAAACCCCGTCTCTACCAAAAAATACAAAAAACTAGCTGGGCGAGGCGGTAGGCGCCTGTACTCCCAGCTACTCAGGAGCCTGAGGCAGGAGAATGGCGTGAACCCGGTAGGCGGAGCTTGCAGTGAGTTGAGATCTGGCCACTGCACTCCAGCCTGGGCGACAGAGCCAGACTCCGTTTCAAAAAAAAAAAAAAAGAAGAAGAAAATAATTCAGATGAGAATACAGAGAAAGAACAGCAACTTTGTCACAGCTTTAACTGCAAGAAGTTGGAAATAACCTAAATATCATCACCAAATAATGGATTTTAAACATTGTGTCATAATTGTACAATGTAAATGTATCGCCATTAAAAAGATTTGTATATATATTTTTTATTGACAAAATGAGTTCACAATGTTAAATGAAAAAAGGCAATTTACAAGATAATATACACAGTAAAAACCTTGTTCATTAAAATAAAAAATCCTCGCCTGGTGTGGTGGTACACACCTCTAATCCCAGCACTTTGGGAGATGCCTGACTCACTTTGGGAGAGGCAGGAGAATCGCTTGAGGCCAGGAGTTTGAGACCAGCCTGGGCAACATAGTGGGACCTTGTCTCTACAAAAAATAAAAAAGTTAGCCAGGCATGGTGGTGTTTACCTGTAGTCCCAGCTGCTCGGGAGGCTGAGGTGGGAGGATCACTTCAGCCTAGGTGTTGGAGGCTGTGGTGACTGGCACCACTGCACTCCAGCCTGGGCAGCACAGTGAAACCTGATCTCAAAAAAAGACTATTCCAGGGCCGGGCGCGGTGGCTCAAGCCTATATTCCCAGCACTTTGGGAGGCCGAGATGGGCGGATCACGAAGTCAGGAGATCAAGACCATCCTGGCTAACCCGGTGAAACCCCATCTCTAGTAAAAAATACAAAAAACTAGCCAGGCGTGGTGGTGCGCGCCTGTAGTCCCAGCTACTTGGGAGGCTGAGGCAGGAGAATGGCGTAAACCCGGGAGGCGGAGCTTGCAGTGAGCCGAGATCCGGCCACTGCACTCCAGGCTGGGCGACACAGCGAGACTCCATCTCAAAAAAAAAAAAAAAAGGCCGGGCGCAGTGGCGCAAGCCTGTAATCCCAGCACTTTGGGAGGCCGAGACGGGCGGATCACGAGGTCAGGAGATCGAGACCATCCTGGCTAACACAGTGAAACCCCGTCTCTACTAAAAAATACAAAAAACTAGCCGGGCGAGGTGGCGGCCCTGTAGTCCCAGCTACTCGGGAGGCTGAGGCAGGAGAATGGTGTGAACCCGGGGGGCGGAGCTTGCAGTGAGCCGAGATCGCGCCACTGCACTCCAACCTGGGCGACAGAGCGAGACTCCGTCTCCAAAAAAAAAAAAAAAAAAAAAAAAAAAATTATTCCATTTAATCCCCTTTAAGAACCTGAGCTGGTTTAGCTCAGGCCTGTGAAGGTGAGGACAGGAGCCACAGGGCACGCCAGGCCTCTGGGGTGACGTCCCCAGACAAGGGGACTCTGTAGACTCTGTATTTGGAAGCTGCTCTCAGGTTTCGAGAGCAGGATATCCCAAGGAGCCTTCAGACCCTGTCTCTTAAGGAAAAAAAAAAAAGAAAAATCCAGCTGTCTTCGAATAAGGCTATTGCACAGAGAATAGGCGGGGCAGACACACACCGTGGGGTGCAATCATGGAGAGCTGCTGCTTCACGCATAAACTTTTCTGCTTTTTTTTTTGGAGACAGAGTTTCTGTCACCCAGGCTAGAGTGCAGTGGTGTGATCTCGGCTCACTGCAACCTCCACCTGGGTTCAAGCTGTTCTCCTGCCTCAGCCTCCCAAGTAGCTGGAATTACAGGCACCCACCACCACGCCCAGCTAATTTTATATTTTCAGTAAAGATGGGGTTTCACCATGTTGGTCAGGCTGGTTTCAAACTCCTGACCTCAGATGGCCCGCCCACCTCACCTCCCAAAGTGGTGGGATTACAGGCGTGTGCCACTGTTCCTCGCCTCTCAACTGTTTTTGATTAGTGGCTCTTACTTTAAAAAGGACAATCGAAGCAGTTTGCAACGAGCCTCGAGGAACTGGGCAGAGGGGCTGCCACTCTGCTGAATTTTCTCCCCGCTGAGGTTTCATTTCCTCCTTGCCAGAGGGCTTGGAGGGTGAGACTTCCAAAGCAGCTCCAGTTTCCATAGGACCCATTAGGTGGGATTCCTGTGAGGAGGAAGGGAGGTTTCAAACCCTTCCGGAGAGACAAGAGCCCCACAGCACTCAGCCTGCCTTCCGGACAGGGCCCTCCTCCGTCCACCTGCCCTCCCCAAGGTCTCTCCGTACTTCTCCTGGCCACTCTGTGACGACAGCAACACAGAAGTCAAAAACCCATCAACGCAGGCGGCACAGGCTGAGAGGGAGTTGCTTCCGGGTGGGAAAGAGAGTCCCCAGGTGGTGCGGAAAAGAGAGGAGAAGGCGAACACCCTGTGGGCGCATGTCCAGCTGCCCAGGGGCCCCCACGTGCCAGTTTCCCGTGAACCGAGACCTGTGGGGTCTCGTGCGGCCGGGTTTCTGCCCTGTCCGTCCAAAACACAGGATGAAGCTGATGCCTCACTCAGGGTCTCCTTCTCTCTCCCCGCAGTGCACCCACTCTGGACGGGCCCAGTCTCTGTGCCAGGGGGCACCCGGCAGTCTCCCATCAACATCCAGTGGAGGGACAGCATCTACGACTCCCGGCTAAAGCCACTCAGGGTCTCCTATGACGCAGTATCCTGCCTGTACGTCTGGAACACTGGCTACCTCTTCCAGGTGGAATTTGACGATGTCACCGAGGCATCAGGCAAGTGCCAGCTGGGGCTCGAGGGCTTTCTCCTCTCCCGTTGTTCTGGGAGCAGGATCGGGGCCTTCGCGGAGTAGAGGGAGGAGAGCAGGAAGGTGCTGCTTTCCTTGTGCTGCTGGGGCAGGGACAGAGACTCGCTTGGGGAAGGACACACCCGGGGGATGGTGCGAAGGTTCTCGAGGGGACCGGAGCCTGGTGCTCACTTTACAGATGAGAATGCCGCCAGCACCTGCATGCACACAGGTGCACCTAGCAAGGAAAAACCCCTTCCCGCAGGGCTCGCTCTGCAGGGGTTGGGAGAGACAAGCTAATTGAAATGCGAACACTTTGCACGTTGGAAGAGGAACTCAGAATGGGGTGGAGGACAGAAGGCAGTGGTGGCTGTGACGCCCACACTGGCCTTGATAATCTAGGCAGAGGCCTGCAAGGAAGATGGGCCCACAGCAGGGCAGGGGTGTCGGGAGCCTGGAAATGAGATCACTGCGGGCTTGAGCAGGCGGTGACCTGGCCGACCTTTATTTTATTTATTGAGACAGAGTCTTGCTCTGTCCTTCAGGATGGAGTGTGTGGTGCGATCTCAGCTCGCTGCAATCTCTGTCTCCTGGGTTCAAGTGATTCTTCTGCCTCAACCTCCCGAGTAGCTGGGATTACAAGTGGCTGCCAGCACGCCTGGCTAATTTTTGTGTTTTTAGCAGAAACGGGATTTCGCCATGTTGGTCAGGCTACTCTCAAACTCCTGACCTCAGGTGATCTGCCCACCTTGGCCTCCCAAAGTGCTGGGATTACAGACATGAGCCACCACGCCCAGCCCTGGCTGACCTTTTAAATGGACCCCCCCGCTGCTGTGAAGGACAGACTGAGGCGGCGCCTGGAGGGGAGCAGTGGTTAAACAGGAGGCGGTCCGGGGAGATGCAGGTGGGAGACGGTGGTGGAGGAACAGGGTGGGCTGGGAGGTGACCTGAGAGGTCCTGGAAGTCACCAAGCCCTTACTGGGTTCCAGCGCTTGACCAAGGGCTTCTGCTTCTTCTCATCAAACCTTTACCATGATTCTCGGAAGTTCCAGGCGGATGCTCTGCAGTTTGAGAAGGTTCTCTCTATGCCTATTATGTTTGCATTTTTATCAGGGTGGCTGTCAGGTCCTACCTGGTGTTTTCCCAGCACCAGCTGGTGGCACTGTAAGCCGCCTTCATGCCGAACACCTGCTCTCCCTCCTGCTGTGAGCCTGGCATTGGGCCACGTGCTGGGTATCAGGTGCCTATGTGAACAGCTCCCAATAAACCCTTGGGCACTGAGTCGCTAGTGAGCTGCCCTGGTACAGAACACGTCACACGTGTTGTCGCTGCTGGTTTAAGGGAGAATTAAGTCTGTCCTGTGTGTCTCCCCTGGTGAGGACTCCAGAAGCTCCTGCCTGGAGTCCTCCAGATACAGCCCAGGCACCTCTTCGCGTGGCTGATCTCGCTCTGCATCCTTTTGCTGAATGTAGCTTAGCTCTGAGGGTGGCTCTGTGCTAGACCTGGTGACTCTTCCTGGGGAATCATCAAACCCGGGGGCCCCGATGCAGCCGCAGCCCCACGTCCTCTCCAGCAGGCATCCCATCTGCCTCCTCCCGGGTGTGTCCCACATGCCTGGGGATCTTACTTTGAGCCAATACCCAGCCCTCAGTTGCTGGAGCATCAGGCACCCGGCTAATGTCCTTACCAAGACCTCACGCAGTGGGGAGCAGGAGGCCCCAGGGGAATCCTGATACTACTAGGAGGAGGAAGGTATGTGGATGGACCCCCTTTAAAAGCACTGCCAGGCTGGGCGAGCTGGCTCATGCCTGTAATCCCAGCACTTTGGGAAGCCGAGGTGTGTGGATCACCTGAGGTCAGAAATTCAAGACCAGCCTGGCCAACATGGTGAAACCCCGTCTCTACTAAAAATACAAAAATTAGCTGGTGGCACACAGCTGAGGTTCCAGTTACTGGAGGGGCTGAGGCAGTAGAATCGCTTGAACCCAGGAGGTGGAGTTCGCAGTGAGCAGAGACTGAGCCACTGCACTCCAGCTTGGGCAACAGAGCGAGACTCCATCTCATAAAAAAAAAAAAAAAAAAAAAAGCGCTGCCATCCATGAATAGCAGCATGGCACAAAACAGAAGCCACTAGAGAGAGTATTGTGGGATGCTCATTTTATGTAAGAAGAAATGGAGGCTCAGAGAAGGGGCAACTGCCAAGGGTGAGTGACCCAGTGCGAGGAGCTGGCTTCCGTTCTGACTGCAGGTTCTAGCCCGTCACCAACTCACTTCTCGCCAAGGGCTTCACTTGCACAACTGCAGTCTTTCAACGGTCGTGGGAGACACAAACCAGTCCCCATTTTACAGATACGAAAAAGGAGGCTTGGGGAACTCCTTGGTCAGAGGCCACAGAGGCCTCCCAATGGGACTCTGTGCTCTGCAAAGAAGGGAATCTGGGGACCGGGCACCCTTAAAGAATCTGCATCCAATATCCATAAAAATCCAGCAGGAGGCCACCAGGAGCTGAGCTCCACGCAGAGAGGAAGCACCAGCACCCTGGGTGAGTGAGGCCAAGGTCACAGTCGGTCCCCAGGAGAGCCGGCAGCTGGCCCAGGGCCCAGATGGGCCTCTGGCTCAAGCCCAGCAGAGGCTGTGTCCAGTAGGCCTTGAGGTCTGCGCGGGAGGCCCGTCCCTCACCCCCCAGGGCAAGAACAAGAACTGTTGACAGTGGAGCAGGGACATCTCTGCGGTGCTTTAAAGGCACACTTGTTATTTTTTGTTTAGCTAGTGGCAGCATGTGTGCCTTGGAATCTAGATGTTTCTGTATTCCCAAGGGAACCCAGGCTCAGGTTTTAGGCTGGAAAACAAGAAAACCGCAGATGGTAATTATCCCCCAGGATCACAAGTCAAAGCCTGCTTTAGGTCAAGAATCTCCACCTTCGTGCCTGTCTGTGTGGCACACCCTCTCCAGGAACAGCCTCGCAACTTTCCCTGGGACCTCCCCTTCCCCACCGCACCTGGTCCTGGCGAGGATATTCACATCAGTGAATAAAATGCTAATTTTAGTGGGGGGCTGACAGACAGTTCTCACACATCAGTGTGCCTCAACATTTGGAGAGTGTGTTAGAGCACACACTCCTGTTAGAGCACACGCTCCTGTCAGCCCAGCCCGGCGGCTCACACCTGTAACCCCAGCACTGTGATAGGCCAAGGCGGGAGGGTCACGAGACTGCATCTCTACAAAAATAAAAATAAAAAAAATTAGTCGGACGTGGTGGTGCATGCCTGTGGTCCCAGTTACTCAGGAGGCTGAGGCAGGAGGCTTAAGCCCAAGAGGTTGAGGCTGCAGTAACCTGGGATTGTGCCACTTAACTCCAGCCTGGGCAACACAGCGAGATTCTGTCTCTCAAAACACACACACACACAAAAGAACACAACCTGTGCTTCCTCTAGACATTCTGACTTGGCAGGTGCAAGGCAGAGCCAAGAATCTCATGCCAGCAGGCTCCCAGGTGCCGCTGATCCCGATAGTCCGTGGTTTTGTAAGGGCATCTGCTGTGTTGCTGGCTCGGCCTCCATCCTCCTGCCTCCTGGGTCCAACGTTCTTGTTTTCCTTGGGAGCCCATCCCCGACTCCCATTCATGGGGGTCCAGAGACAGGAGTGGGTGGGGACCTGGGCGTGGCCTCTCAGAACATCCTTGTCACTGGCTGCAGCAATTGGGCCAGGCATGGGCATGTGACTCAAGACCAGCCAATGAGATCCAAGGAGTTTTTTTTTCCTAGGACGTATTTAAAGAGATTATTTCCGTGGCTGGGCAAAAGTCAGCTGTGCCCCACAGCAGGTGAGGGCCCTCCTGAGAAAGTGTCCACATGGGAGGACAAAGCCAAGAAGGGGAGAAATCAAGGCCCAAGCCAATTTCAGGGCATCTGAATGTAGCTGTACCTGAAGCCCAGTTAACCCCTGTACTAATAAGCCTCTTTTTAAAATCAGTTTAAGTTCCTATCACTTGCTTCCAAGAGTCCTGATACAAGCAAACAAATAAAAGTGGCCAGGTGCGGTGGCTCATGCCTGTAATCCCAACACTTTGGGAGGCTGAGGCAGGTGGATTGCTTGAGGTCAGGAGTTCGAGACCAGCCTGGCCAACATGGTGAAACCCCATCTCTACTAAAAAATACAAAAATTGACCGGGCATAGTGGCTTACGCCTGTAATCCCAGCACTTTGGGAGGCCGAGGCGGGTGGATCACCTGAGGTCAGGAGATCGAAATCAGTCTGACCAACAGGGAGAAACCCCATCTTTACTAAAAATACAAAAGTAGCCAGGCGTGGTGGTGCATGCCTGTAATCCCAGCTACTCGGAAGGCTGAGGCAGGAGAATTGCTTGAACCTGGTAGGCGGAGGTTGCAGTGAGCCGAGATTGTGCCTTCGCACTCCAGCCTGGGTGACAAGAGTGAAACCTGGTCTCAAAAAAAAGTAAAAATACAAAAATTAGCTGGATGTGGTGGCAAGCACCTGTAATCCCAGCTACTGGGGAGGCTGAGGCAGGAGAATCGCTTGAACCTGGGAGGTGAACGTTGTGAGTCGAGATCACGCCACTGCACTCTAGCCTGAGCGACAAAGTGAGACTTAGTCTCAAAAAAAAATAAAATAAAAGTGACTAAATTGGCCAGGCGCAGTAGCTCACGCCTGTAATCCCAGCACTTTGGGAGGCAGAGGCGGGTGGATCACCTGAGGTCAGGAGTTCGAGGCCAGCCTGGCCAATATGGGTAAACCCTGTCTCTACTAAAAATACAAAAATTAGCCGAGTGTGGTGGTGCACACCTGTAGTCCCAGCTACTGGGGAGGCTGAGGCAGGAGAATTGCTTGGACCCAGGAGGCGGAGGTTGCAGTGAGCTGAGATCGCACCACTGCACTCCAGCCTGGGCGACAGAGTGAGACATTGTCTCAAAAACAAACAAACAAACAAACAAACAAAAAACAGTGACTAAACTGAGAACAAAGAAATGGAAAGGAGAGAGCAGGAGGATCATCAGTTTTAATCCTTTTACTGTGTGCTCAAATGTAATTTGGCTGCAGGTGGGGTCTATGCAGACCCCGGGCGAGGGGCGAGTTGGCTATGGCCTATTTAACTCCACCTGTGCCGACTGCAGTTCAGCCTTGTCCTCACTCTGTGAGTCAGCCTTGTCCTCACTCCATGAGTCAGCCTTGTCCTCGGGGAAGCTGGGCCTGGTGCACCTTTCAGAAGTGGTCCCAGGTAAGCCCAGCCCTCCTGAGTCCATGGGTGGGGAATGCTGGTACAGGCCTAGCAGCTGGCTTTCCGGGGCTGGGTGGAGGGACAAAAGCGTTGATGTGTGGTGTTCGCCACTTTCCGTGGTGCAAACACTCCTGCACGGCTGAGTTCAAGATTCCAAGGTACAGTCACTGATGGTGGAGTTGAGAAGAGATTTGCACAGTCAGCTCCAGAGTCAGCATGAGCCATCTCCCACTCGCCACTGCCCCCTGCCTTCCTCCCTCTTGTCCCTGCAGCCTGGGATCTCACTGCTGC
This sequence comes from Chlorocebus sabaeus, assembly GCF_047675955.1. Taxonomy (NCBI): domain Eukaryota; kingdom Metazoa; phylum Chordata; class Mammalia; order Primates; family Cercopithecidae; genus Chlorocebus; species Chlorocebus sabaeus. The sequence continues at coordinate 84,554,670 of NC_132908.1, read as the reverse complement.
TCTCCAAGTGAGGAATTCCATGAAGACTTCTTAAGACTTCTTTTTGGTTGTACCTGGCAGAACCCCACCTCAAACTGGCATAAGCAAAGAAGAGGGAGATTTGCCAGCTCCAATCCTAAAGAGTCTGGGCTGCAACCGGGTGCAGGGGTCGATGACTGCCAGGGCTCTGAGTGCTCCCCCAGTCTCTGCTTTCCTCTGAGTGCTCCCCAGGCTCCTCTTTCCTCTGAGTGCTCCCCAGGCTCCGCTTTCCTCCGAGTGCTCCTCCAGGCTCCCCTTTTCTCACAGTGCTTCCCCAGGCTCCGCTTTCCTCCGAGTGCTACCCCAGGCTCCCCTTTTCTCGGAGTGCTCCCCCAGGCTCTGCTTTCCTCCGAGTGCTCCCCCAGGCCCTGCTTTCCTCTGAATGCTCCCCCAGGCTCTACTTTCCTCTGAGGGCTCCCCCAGGATCTGCTTTCCCCAGGGGACACTCATGGGGGTTCCCCGATGGGGTGAAGGCGGCCACCCGAGACTGTGACTTGGCCTCCAGTGGAGCGATATCTCCTCTTTCCCGGCAGTTCCAGCCACCATCCCAGGGCTGATTCTCAGGGGCCCGGCTTTGGCCGCTTGTCTGGCCAGCCCGAGGGTGACCCTGCCTGGAGCAAGGTGTGTTCGGAGAGTGGAGAGCAGCACTCCCGCAGGACAGCCGAGGATGCTGTTCCCAGAGTGAGGATGGGGCGCCCTCCTCACTGGACGTGCACCCTTGCTGTGGACCCCAAGCTGACCTCGGCCCCTCCCTGACTCGGTAGCTCTCAGGTCCAAGGCCACTGCCGCTGTCTGTCTCCCAGGGTCAGCCTCTGACCTTGTCCCGACCTCACTTTTGGCTTCTGCACGGGCTTCACATCTGCTCAAAGGATCTCGCCCCTCCCTGCCACAGACCAAAAGAAGGATCCGGTGTCTCTCCCAGGCCATGGAAATGAGCCGGGTCATCCCTCCCTTGGCTCCCGTCCACACGGGCCAATCTGGTTTCACTTTATTTGTCATTTTCTCCGAAACCCAGTTTCCTTTTTCTTTCTCAGCTTCACGTGCTCCCGGTCCCTTCCGCATCTCTGCAGCCGATTTTTCCAGGTTCTCGGTCCTCTGCTTCGCAGATTTTCTGTCCTCTTTGTTCACCCGGATTGGTAATCAGGAGCCTCCAGGGACAGAGGGAATGAGAACCTCAGATGAAGGACAGGTAGGGCTAGAGAAAGGTTTTCAGAGAGAAACAGAGAAGAATAAGACGAAAACACAGCAAGCCCTGGGTGGAAGGAGGGGCAGTGCCGGTGAGAGGAAAGGAAGGGAGCAGACAACTGTGCACAGACAGGCTCTGGAGGCCTGGACCGCACCGTGGCAGGGCCAGAAACAAAGCAAAATAAATGGAGAGGCCAAGGAAATTTCCGTCTGCGGACACTGCCAGCAGTTTTCCTAGGAGCTGGGGGTGCCAGCACTTGGAGCGAGCACAGGCCAAGGACGATGAGTAACAGAGGTGGCGGCAAAGGCTCTTTCCAGGGAATGTGTATGGCCTTGAAGGCCAAGGAGGAAAAGCTGTGGGGGACAGGGGGCGGGGAGGAGCAAAGCGGGTGGAGGAAGGAAGGGGGAGAGGAGAGGTGCCAGTCACAGAGGAAAACAGCAGCCGGATCCACGTGCTGCCACGCTGTGCCTGTCCCACCTCGAGTGCTCTCACAGAGCTCAGCTCATTCCCTAAAGGTGCGGGAGGGCCCTGCTCATTGGGCAGGGCTGTGTAAAGTGCTTGGCACCGTTCTGGGAGAATTAAGCATTTAGTAGGTGATAGCTTCCTTCAAAATCAATCCAAACGAGGCCTGAGAGCCCGGGGTTGGGGGGTGGGTGCCTGCTGGGCTGTCCCCGTGAGAGGAGCAGGCTCTAGAAACATTTTGACTCCTCTGGTGGGACACAAATTGGCAGCTCCAAGATGAGAGGCAGGGGAAGATGAATTCCTTGGAGGGGAATCCTGGCACTGTCAGGACTGGGACTGTGGCTGTGCGGTTCAAGGACGACCCCTGGACTGAGATCAAAGGATGTGACCATCATGATTATACCCTGGGAAAGTTATTTGTCATTGCAAATTCATAAACTGGCAGTCTAGTTCCTAAAACGACTACGTGTGTGCATGTGTGTGTTCATGTGTGTTTGTGTGTGTGTTCCTGTGCATGTGTGCATGGGTGTTTGTGTACGTGTGTGCACGTGTGCACTGTGTAAGCACGTGTGTATACATGTGTGCATGTGTGTTCGTGTGTGCACACATGTGTGTTTTCATCTCCATTCTATATGTAGCTCCTGTTCCTCCCCTCAGGCCTAGGTGTGAATATTTTGGGGGAAGTTTGGTAGAAGTCAGTGTCCAGTCTCTCTACAGATGTTTTCTCTGCTTTTTTGGTCCTCGAGACTGAAAAATGAAAATGTACCAAACAGCTTCCAAAGTTCACCTGTTAGAGATTCAGCCACCGGGGAGCCACTGTTCCTGTTCTTGCTCAATTCCAATTCCAAATTCCCAGGCAGTGTCTCTGATTGGCCCAGCCCTACACTAATTAGGAGCGGGACTGAGGAAGGGGCTCCGATTGGTCCAGCATGGTTTGAGTGCCATCCCTGTCCAATCAACTGTGGCCAGGGGTGGGATCATGTTGGACGAAATGTCAGGCAGTGGAGCCACTATTGTTATCATTTGGATCCAAAAGCCCATTTCTAATCGTCGAGCTTCCCAGATGCTTCCCAGGTGCACGGCGACCCCTATGTGCTGTGTGGTCTTTTATAGGGACAAAGGATCAATCAAGACAGGGAAACCCCTGATCCCAAGGAGCTTGTGTTCTTGTGGGATAAGAAAATTAGTAAACATTAATTAGCAAATAGGTACTTCTCTATGCAAGTTTACAGAAAAATAAACAAATATGTACCTAAGAAAGAAGATGGTTTTGGATAGCAATAAGTGCTATGATGAAAATGAAACCAGGTGATGGGCCGGAGATGACTCCACTGAGGGAGGTTGTGAGCATTACACAACATGGTCAGAAAAGACCCCGCTGGACCCAAGTCCCGGCTGGTAAGAAAGTGTCAGCTTCTTGACCGTGTGGAGAAGCATTCCCGCATCACCGTTTTAAAATACGAGCATCCTAAATATTACACAAACCATACTGATGCTAAATATTTGGGATCTACACTAAAAATGTGTTGCTTTCTTTGCAATTCAAACTTACCTGGGCATCCTGTGTCTTCTCTGAGGACTCTTCTCTAACTGTGAAGCTGCAAGTCCAAGGCCTGGGCAGAAACAAGCCTGGCAGGTTCAGGGAACAGGCAGAGTGGCTGAGTGTAGGAGAGTGTGGAGGGAGTGGACTGAGGATGCCGAGAGGGCTTATGCCAGCGGGTCAGTCTTTGTGGTAATATTCACAAGCCAGGGAAGTAATTTTTTTTTTTTTTTTTTTTTTTTTTTTTTTTTTGAGATGAAGCCTTGCTCTGTGGCCCAAGCTGAAGCACAGTGGTGTGATCTCAGCTCACTGCAGCCTCCACCTCCCGGATTCAAATGACTCCTGCCTCAGCCTCCCAAGTAGCTGGGATTACAGGCATCTGCCACCATGCCCAGCTAATTTTTGTATTTTTAGTAGAGACAGGGTTTTGCCGTGTTGGCCAGGCTGGTCTTGAACTCCTAAGCTCAGGTGATCCGCCCACCTCAGCCTCCCAAAGTGTTGGGATTACAGGTGTGAGCCACCGTGACCCGCCTAGGGATGTAATTTAGCAAGTAGCTGTTTTATATGGTTTGTCTGTGTCCCCAGCAAATCTCATCTTGAATTATAGCAGTTCCCCCATACTGTTCTCGTGGTAGTGATTAAATCTCACAAGATCTGATGGGATTTTTATTTGTTTGTTTGTTTGTTGTTAATTTGTTTTTTGAGACAGAGTCTCGCTCTGTTGCCCAGGCTGGAGTGCAGTGGTGTGATCTCGGCTCACTGCAACCTCTGCCTCCCGGGTACAAGCAATTCTCTCGCCTCAGCCTCCTGAGTAGCTGGGATTACAGGTGTGTGCTACCATGCCTGGCTAATTTTTGTATTTTTAGTAGAGACGGGGTTTCACCATGTGGGCCAGGCTAGTCTTGAACTCCTGACCTCAAGCTATCTACCCACCTCAGCCTCCCAAAATGCCAGGATTACAGGTGTGAGCCACTGCACCCTGCCAATCTGATTTTTTTTTTTTTTTTTGAGACGGAGTCTCGCTGTGTCGCCCAGGCTGGAGTGCAGTGGTGCAATCTCAGCTCACTGCAAGCTCCGCCTCCCGGGTTCACGCCATTCTCCTGCCTCAGCCTCCCGAGTAACCCCTTTCTCTTGGTTCTCACTCTCTCTGACCTGCCGCCATGCAAGACATGACTTTTGCCTTCTGCCATGATTGTGAGGCCTCCCCAGCCACGTGGGACTGTGAGTCCATTCAACCTCTTTTTCTTTGTAAATATCCTAGTCTCCGGTATGGCTTTATCAGCAACATGAAAACAGACTAATACACTGTTGTTACTTATTAAATGTTACTGGCTTATTTTGAAACAAAAAGAAAAGCTTACCAAATACATGTGGTTATGGGAAGGGACCAGAAAGTTACACTGGGAGTGAAAATATCAGTAATTACGTTTACTGGGTGGTGATGGCATAAACAATAGTTTTTCCTTTTTTTTTTTTTTTTTTTTTTTTTTGAGACAGGATCTTGCTCTGTCGCCCAGGCTGCAGTCAGTGGTGCAATCACAGCCCACTGCAGCCTCGACTTCCTGAGCTCAATTGATCCTCCCAGCTCAGCCTCTTGAGTAGCTGTGTCTACAGGTGTGAGCCACCAAAAAAAAAAAATTTATTTTTGACACAGGATCTGGCCCTGTTGCCCAGGCTGACATGCATCTGGGCTCACTGCAAGCTTCTCCTGAGCTCAAACCATCCTCTCACCTTAGCCTCCCGAGTAGCTGGGACTACAAGCTCACTCCACCACGCCCGGCCCCGTTTTTCCTCGGTAAATGTCCTTCTACAGTACTGTGGGTACGTCACTTTTTCAATATGAAGTTTTCTTTGGAAGTTTATAAATCCAGTTTGAGCCTTGGAGGAAAGCAGTCAGTGATAGAAATGTTGTGACTCTGAGTGAGTTTGGTGGAGTTTCGAATTGTAGATTGTTTCCCAGGGACCGCTGCAGACACAAAGCCCTGACTGCAGGACCCTGGGTGACAAAAGTGATCAAAGGCGACTGTGGTCGGACGTGCGCTGCAGTGCGAGTTGAGGTTTCATCGAGCCTCGTTCAGTGGCTCCCGGGGCAGTTGTGTGGATGAAGAGGGCCATGTCTGTGAAGCGCTCAGGATGGAGCTGGTGGTGGGGCGGCCACGCTGGCCACGTCGCTCACACCCCGCACCTGTCACCTCGGTGCCTGCGTTTTCCTTGGCTCCTCTGTGGATTAATTCTCGTTCTGAAGACAAGGGAGGCCGAGGTTTCATCTCAGCTCTGTTCCCGGCTCATTGCTGCACTTCCTGTGCCCGTCCCCTCCACTGACAAGGGGAATGAGACCCCTACCTAGGGAAACACTCTGGGGACGGTGGCCCGAGACTCCATACCAGCCCCTTCCACGCCCAGCCGCCAGCCACGCTGAGGTCCTGACCACCTTGTGGACCGCCCGGTCCTCCAGCCCCACACCCACCCCCGCGTCCTCCCTCCTGCTCTTCCCTGGTTCCCTTGTGTTGCTCTGTGCCAGTAGCTGAGCCCCCGTGCCCACCCACTGCAACTGCACCTTCCCTCCCTCCTGGCTTCCCCACTGCGTTGCTCCCCTGCAGGGGCCAGTGAGTGGCCCTAGCTGTGTTCAGACGGCTCTGTGCCTCCTCCTCCCACCCCAGTTCCTCAGCCTTGGAGACAGACGGGGGTGCCGCGGGGCTGAACGTCACTCCAATCTCGTGGGGCTGTGGGTCCACATCTGCACCTGCTGCGTGGTTAGCACCCACTGAGCGTCTGGGTCAATTTGCCGTCGTCCCACCCCTCAGTGCCATGGGCGGTTGCCTGACGAAACGCTGCACTTAATAGAAATCACTGTGGACGCAGGAGATAGACGGTGATGAGCTCAGGACCAGCTGGCAACCCCATCAGGTGGTGATGCCCACTGTGGTCACCCGTGACTTCCTCTCACCACTGCTCAGAACTCCTGCAAAGCCACAGACAACAAATGGACATTTCTGCTCCATACGAGAAGCTCCTATTGTAAATCTGTGACATGGCTGCCATTTTCTCTCAGCAAATATTGAGCAAACCCTGACTGTGCCAGGTGATGTGCTGGGTCCAAAAACCTTCCCAGAAGCAGCCCTGGCACTCACGGAGATCCAGCTAGGAAGTCCAGGAAAAGGTCACTGGGGAGAAAAACGAAGTCAAGCATAGTGGATGAACGCGCTGCCGTAGCTCCCCACGCCTCTCGTGGTGGATGTCACTTACGCTTCCTGGTGCCCTTCCAGATGACCCCTCATGGGCCACTACACATGGCTGCACCTGGCAAGAGCAAACAAGGATGATCTACTCACCAAGCCTGCAAGGCTGGTGTGCAGGACGGGCCAGCTATGCTTCCCAGGTGTGTGCAAAACCAGGGACGAGTCAGTCATTGGGAGGGTGAGGTGCTAGGGCAGTGTGGGGTGGAGGAGGAGCGAGGGGAGCTGAGTGTGGACTCTTTGTATTGGAGAGGAAGGGAGGGCCATGGTGCAGAGAAAGAACAGAGATTTCAAAGGAGCTACGGTGGAGACCCACGGAAGAGGAATGCTGAGGTTTTTCTGTCTGAAATGCTGAACAGACTCTAGCACACGCAGAACAGCCCGCCACAGCGAGCTGCAGGATTCTCCTGGGCTTTTAACAGTGGTCTTGCAAAAAAAATTAGCTGGGCATAGTGGTCCCAGCTACTCAGGAGGCAGACAGGGGAGGATGGCTTGCGCCCAGGAGGTTGAGACTGCAGGAGCCATGATCGCACCACTGTACTCCAGCCTGGGTGACAGAATGAGACCCTGTCTCAAAAAAAAAAAAAAAAAAAAAAAGACTGGAACATTCAAAACCTGTTGATGAGCCAGGCGAGGTGGCTCACACCTATAATTCCAGCACTTTGGAAGGCCAAGGCAGGGGGATCACCTGAGGTCAGGAGTTTGAGACCAGCCTGGTCAACATGGCGAAACCCTGTCTCTACTAAATACACAAAAATTAGCCAGTTGTAGTGGTGCATGCCTGTAATCCCAGCTACACGGGAGGCTGAGGCAGGAGAATTGCTTGAAACTAGGAGGCAGTGAGCCAAGATTGTACCACTGCATCCAGCCTGGGTGACAGAGCGAGACTCTGTCTCAAAAAAATAAAACAAAACAAAACAAAAAAACCCTGTTGGGGTTTGTTGGCAAAGGCCCCCCTTCCTTTCACCACCACTAGCACCAACCCCGTTGCCCCTCCAATCCCATCTCCCGCTGCCCCCGACAGCGTCTCTGCCGGCTGGTGCTTCCAGCTATTCTGTCGTGGTGGCTGCTGTCACCAGGGTCCTTTCCACTGGTCGTCCCTTTCTGCCCACAACCGCCATTATCTTCACCTGACAAACAGAAAATCTCATCTTCAGGGCTGAAATGCCGCTTCCATAGGGGCATCCTCAGCAAGTTTAGGGCCCCAAAGCCTGCGCCTTCACCTCCCAGACACACAGCTTTTTGTCTCCACCACCATCTGCCCCTCCTGGATTCCAAGCTCTGCAAGGGCAAGTCTGAGCCCACAGCCTCCTCCCTCTGTGCCCCATGCTGGGCGTGGTGCCTGGCACACGGGAGAAACTCAGTGGATGTTGTCGGATGAATGAGGGATTTTTCTTCTTTTGTGCTTGCATGGCTGGCAAAGCCCCTTCTCATGGACATGAGAAGACAAGTCTTCTCAAGACATATTTATCTTTCGACGTCTTTACATGCAGGTCTTACCTTGAGACTCATGGTATCTGTTTCTGGGGACTGCGGATCTCTGCCATGGTGAGATGATGGCGATGGCAATGATGATAGCGATTTGATTTTATTTTACTGTTTATTTATTTATTGAGATGGAATCTCACTCTGTCGCCCAGGCTGGAGTGCAGTGACGCGATCTCAGCTCACTGCAACCTCCACCTCCCGGGTTCAAGCAATTCTCTCACCTCCACCTCCCAAGTAGCTGGGACTACAGTCGCATGCCACCACACCCGGCTAATTTTTGTATTTTTAGTAGAGATGGGGTTTCACCATGTTGCCCAGGCTGGTCTCAAGCGTCTGACCTCAAGTGACTGCTCACCTCAGCCTCCCAAAGTGCTGGGATTCCAGGCGTGAGCTACCGCGCGTGGGTGATAATAGTAATTTTAATAATAACAATAACACCAGTCATAATAAAAGTAAGTGGCGATCATTATTTGAGCTCTCACTGCATGCCAGGGACTATTAGGGAGGTACTTTGTAAGCATCACGGTACTCAGTCCTTGCCATGGGCCCCTGAAGTAGGCATCATTATCCTTTTACAAACGTCTAGTCTGGGCCACAGACCTATAAAACAACTTGCAAAGCCCCACCGTGTGAAGCCAGGATTGGAGCCCGCGTTTGCCTGGCTTTCAGACGAGTGCCAATATGTGATGGTCTCAGAGGCTAACTTCCAGGGAGCAGTCTAGGTTCTGTCGTCACGGAGTTCTGTGCGCAGGGGCTTGAGTGGCTGTGGCCCCTGCCTGCCTGGGGAGGTGGCACACAGAAGCCCTCAGCCGTCACCCTTTACAGCTTGGGAGCCTGCATCACCTCCCAGAATGGCACCGGAAACAGGCTGGTCCCTTGCAGCATCGTGTTATTTGAAGTTACAAGAAATTAGAACATCTCAAACTTCTCTTGTACTAATTTTAAGCCTTCAAACAACCCGTGCCTGCCAAAAGCCTGCTTATCTTGGTAAAAGCCCGGAACTACAAATAGATGGCTATTAACAGCATCTGTTGTAATAGCAGAGACAATATTCTCTGGGGCCAGCATGTCACAGCCTGGAGCCGGCCCCAAATGTCATCTGTTATTATGTTTGCAGGGTCTGGCACGCGCTGAGGCAATCATTCAATTATATCTCCATAAGCCGGTTCTGACGCACCTGCTTGCATAGGACACTGAGGCAACAGTGGCCAGTGCTGCCCGGTGGACCAGCCCTGCTGATAGCAGAGTCTGGGGGATGGGGGCTGGCAGCTTAAAGACCCCTTTTTGTGAATGGGGCTTGCCCTTTTTTTTTTTTTTTTTTTTTTTAAATTAAGGAGAATACCCTGACATTGTATTGTCATTATAAAAAGTCACTGTAGGCTGGGTACAGTGGCTCATGCTTGTAATCCCAGGACTTTGGGAGGCTGAGGCGGCAGATCATTTGAGGTCAAGAGTTCAAGACCTCTTGACTCTTGGCCAACATGGTGAAATCCCATCTCTACTAAAAATACAAAAATTAGCTGGGCATGCTGGTGGGTGCCCATAATCCCAGCTACTCGGGAGGCAGAGGTGAGAGAATCACTTGAACTCAGGAGGCGGAGGTTGCAGTGAGCCAAGATCTGGTCATTGCACTCCAGCCTAGGTGACAGAGCGAGGCTCATCTCAAAACAAAAACAAAAACAAAAATTAGCCGGGTTTGGTAACACACGTCTGTAGTCCCAGCAAGTCAGGAGGCTGAGGCAGGAGAATCACTGGAACTTGGGAGGCAGAGGTTGCTGTGAGCTGAGAGCACACCACTGCACTCCAGCCTGGGTGACAGAGTGAGACTCCACCTAAAAAATAAAGGTCACTTTGAGATTATTTTATCCAGGTCTGCAGCCTTAAATTGGGTCCCTAAGTTTACTGGCAAGGCAAGTAGCAGAGTTTGGCCTGAGCTCTGCTCCAAAAGCTGAGGGCCTGGACCATCAGACCTGGGTGAGGTTGCCGGCTAAACTGGGGCAGGTGACCGAACCTCTCTGCGTCTCAATTTCCTCATCTCAAAGTTGGGCTCACAGGACCTGCTCTGTAGGGCCGTTGTGAGGAGTTCATCCTGGTGGGAACATAAAGTTACCTAGGAACATAAAGTTACCTGTTCCTGCAATGCCCAGCAGGAACAGGTGTCCAGTGAACACCAGCTCCTCTGCCACACTCCTGGCACGCACCAAGCCTTCCCCATCACCACAAGGACATGAGCTCATGGACAGGATGTGTGGTGCCCGGGACACGCCAGAACCTGGCCAGCGAGAGCCTTTGCCCTGTAATCCGCTGTTTCACCCCATGAAGGCTTCAGTGGCTTCCAGTTGGTTGGTTTTGTTTGTTTGCTTGTTTGTTTTAGAGTGCTTCCTTTACTTCAAGCGCTGTGCTAAGGACTTCGTATTTCCCATGTGACTTAACGGTAATAACAATCCTATGGTGGGGGTTCAAGGATCATCCTCACTTTACAGATGGGGAAACTGAGGCTAGGAGGGGTGCAAAAGCTGGACCTAGAGCACACAGTTTGGGAGCGGTGGCCCCAGCCTCTGAACGTGCATGCGTCCAACTCCAGACCCCATTCCTGACCCCATGCTGTGTTGTCTACAGGAAGAGCAACGAAACACAGCTTTCCAGTTTTTCAAGAAAGATGCTTGGCATTTTGCTAGTGGGCGGCCTTCGCCGGGCAGGTCTAATTTTGGAATTTACAGTGGGATTTAAAATTTGCAGTGAGATTCTCTGTTTCACTTTGAAAGAGGCTCAAGGTGTGTGAATTCCACACTAGACTGATGCTGAAGAGGCTCCTGTGGAATCCATACCCGCTGCATTTTCAATGAAAAGGCCGAGCTTTTCCTTCCGCCTCTGAAATGCGCGCGCCCTGCGCGGGCCACGTGGCCGGGTGCCGGGTGTCTCTCCACCGACCTGCCACCAGGGGCCGCTCCAGCCCAGCCCGAGTTTTCCATCGGCCCCTGCACCTGCTGTTCCCGAAAACGCAGCGGCCTAGCCTTCCTCTGCAGTTACCCTCTTAGAAGAATGAACGTTTGGCTTCCCTCCTTATTTGCGTATCACAGAGCCAGTGAGGCACAGTAGCCTTTTTGGGTTTTCCCCTGAGCGTGCTTGGTCCCCGGTCCAGGGTGGCCGCCGTTTCAAGCAAGTCCCTTGTTCAGGTACAGGCGTGCAGATGCCCCGAGCCAGCCTGAGGAGGGGCCGCGTGTTCCAAGGGCTTCATGGTTCCCCTCGGGGGCAGATTGGAAAGGGCTGACTTATCTTACTCCAATGGGTAGAGAGGCGGGAGATCCAGCCCATCAGAGGCTGCTGCAGTAAAGAATTCTGGGACAGGTTGGGCACAGTGGCTCACGCCTGTAATCCCAGCACTTTGTGAAGCCAAGGTGGGTGGATAATGAGGTCAAGAGATCAAGACCATCGTGGGCAACATGGTGAAACCCCATCTCTACTAAAAATACAAAAAAAAAAAAAACAAAAAAAACAACCGACTGTGATGCTGGTGCCTGTAATCCCAGCTACTTGGGAGGCTGAGGCAGGATAATCACTTGAACCCAGGAGGCGGAGGTTGCAGTGAGCCGAGATCACGCCACTGCATTCCAGTCTGGGCGACAGAGTAAGACTCTGTCTCAAAAAAAAAAAAAAAAAGACTTCTGGGACAGCTCGGGGTCAGGAAGGGTGAGGAGATGCCCGTGGGCTCCAGCCCTGCTGGGAAAGTGGCCTTTGGAAAGTCTTCTAGCCCTAGAGTTAGCATAGTACCTTACCCTGCAAAGGCTCAGGACGCACAAGTCCCTTCTGGTCCCAGCAGCTCCCGTTCCTGGCCCTCGTTCGTTGGCCACAGTCTGGAGGCTGACTTTTCTACTAGGTTTTGTGGGTGGGGGTCTGGCAGGCATCCAGCTGTCAGTGGACTTATGCAGTTGGTGTCGCTCTCTTTGGGACCCTATTTATGAACCTACGTAGAACCCTAGGGTGCTTGAACTGGGACCGAGAGAAATGTGTAGTAACTCACTTTACACAGATGAGGCTGCAGAGCCCCCAAACGGTGTGCAATGCACAATCACCATCACTGCCATCATCAGACATAATTTTACAAAATGCTTCCTGCCTTGTCTCCATTTATCCTGCCTGCTCTTCTCATTTTACAGGTAGAGAGGCTTAGGCTCAGAGAGGCTAAGCTACTTGCCCAGGGTCACACAGCAAGTTAGAAGCAGAGCTAAGTTGCAAATCCAGGTCTTTAACTATTTCTATGTTCCGTGGACTTTCCTAGAAATCCCCAGCGGTTCCCAAGCTGCCGTGGGAAAGGCTCGATTCCACTGCAACACACACAGCTGCTTACCAACCGAGTGATTCAATGAATAAATCAATGAACTGACTAATCCCATTCGTTCCTGTATTCATTCATCCCATGAGGGTTCATTGTGTGCCTTCAATGACCCTTTCCTGCACTAAGTCCTGTTGATACAGTGATGGTCCAGATGGGAACAGCCTCTTTTCTTGTTTGTTTTTGTTTTTGTTTCGAGATGGAGTTTCACTCTTGTTGCCCAGGTTAGAGTGCAGTGGCATGATCTCAGCTCACTGCAACCTCCGCCTCCGAGGTTCAAGCAATTGTCCTGCCTCAATCTCCCAAGTAGCTGGGATTACAGGCACCTGCCACCACGCCTGGCTAATTTTTTGTATTTTTAGTAGAGATGGGGTTTCACCATGTTGGTCAGGCTGGTCTTGAACTCCTGACCTTGGGTGATCTGCCCACCTTGGCCTCCCAAAGTGCTGGGATTTACCGGCATGAGCCACCATGCCCAGCCTAGAAACAGCTTCTGTCCTAAGAGTGCAACTGGGTGGGACTTAACTCAGAGTCTTACAAATGGCATCTACCAGGTTGGGTCCAGTCTAATTTGTCCATGAAGCATCCATCATCCCTGCCTTCTAGGCATTTCTATTCTAGAAGAGATGATACAGACATGCATGAATTTCCACACAGTAAACTCGTCATGAGTGAACCCATCCCAAGAGCGAGGCAGACCCCCTGGCAGGCTCCACCCTCAGCCACCAATCAATGCACTTTGGTGCCCCTGGGGCTGGTCGGCTACAAACCCCCTTTCCACCTCAGACACAGGCTGAGGCAGAAGCGAGCACAGAGCTCACCATGCTTGCATTTTGTGGTTCTGTAAGTTCCTTAGATTGTGTTTTGGAGGCTAGGCTCAGTGGCTTACACCTGTAATCCCAGCACTTTGGGAGGCTGAGGCAGGCTGATCACCTGAGGTCAGGAGTTTAAGATGAGCCTGGCCAACAGGGGGAAACCCCGTCTCTACTAAAAATACAAAAAAGAAAAAGAAAAAAAAGCCAGGCTTTGGTGGCAGGCGCCTTAATCCCAGCTACTCTGGAGGCTGAGGCAGGAGAATCTCTTGAACCCAGGAGGCAGAAGTTGTAGGGAGCCGAGATCAGACTCCTGCACTCTAGCCTGGGCAACAGAGCAAGACTCAGTCTCCAAAAAAAAAAAAGGATTGTGTTTTGTGCTTTGAAGGACAAAGTGGAAAAGGCGTGGGTTTTGATGTCAAACATGGATTTGAATCCTGGTTCCCACTGGCATACCTCAGGGACTGCTGGCAACCTGCTTAACCTCTCCCTGGAAATTAAAATACAACAGAAAACCACAAAGGCCAATTGACTCTTATACTCTTCCCTCTCAAAAAAAAAAAAAAAAAAAACTCATCTCTCTTGTAATTTCAAAGCTAGAAAATCACCACGAAACTCTTGCGATGTGGCCCAGCAGGGAGGTTTTCCTCGTGCCTCGGCTTCCCTACCTCTCCCTCTCATTCACAGCACTGTGGGCCACCATAGAATAAGACCTGGTTGTTAGCAACAAAGTGTTTTTTTGTTTTGTTTTTGAGATAGAGTCTCACTCTATCGCCCAGTCTGGAGTACATTGGTGCGATCTCGGCTCACTGCAACCTCCACCTCCCGGGTTCAAGCGATTCTCCTGCCTCAGCCTCCCAAGTAGCTTGGATTACAGGCACCCACCACCTCATCTCTACTAAAAATACGGTGAATTTTTTGTATTTTTAGTAGAGATGAGGTTAAAAAAATTGAGATGTAATTTATCTGTGCATATTTAAGCAGACTAGAAGACTCGCTCATAATGGTAGAATTCTAAAACTAGGTGTGACTCCAAGGTTGCTCCAGACCAACACTGAGATTTTGAGTGAAGAGGGGCAGTGAGCAACTCTGTGGCTTGGTCCACCACTTGCCTAGCCCCTGATGGGACCAGAGCCGAATCCATTTTCCATTTTCCAGTTTACACCTTGGTGTATCCAACTATGAGTACTTTTTTTTTTTTTTTCTTTTTTTTTTTTGAGACTGAGTCTCACTCTGTTGTCCAGGCTGGAGTGCAGTGGCGCGATCTCAACTCACTGCAACCTCCACCTCCCAGGTTCAAGCGATTCTCCTGCCTCAGCCTCCTGAGTAGCTAGGATTGCAGGCACCCGCCACCACGCCCAGCTAATTTTTGTATTTTTAGTAGAGACGGGGGTTCACCATGTTGGCCAGGCTGGTCTCGAACTCCTGACCTCAAGTGATCCGCCCGCCTCGACTCCCCAAAATGCTGGGATTACAGGTGTGAGCCACCACGTCCAATCCAACTATATATACTTTTGGTGTCAGGAAACCACCAGGAGTCAGCAGTGTCAAGTTCCCCAAGGCATTCATCACATGCTCAGTGCTTTCCTGGCTTTTGCCACAGCAGGAGGTGGCATGAGCAAGGTGGGTGAGACGAGGCTCCTCCACAGCTATGGGAGGCACTCGGGCCACCCGGAATTCGTGACCAGCGCTCTAGCTCCGCCAGTGCCTTCCAGCCTTGCCCAGCCATCCCAGGAGCATACTGTGCTCCTTTCAATGAAAACAACGTGTGGAACAGGTACCACATTTGTAGCAGTTGTTGATGGAAATCTGTTAGTGACAAAGTGCTTAGACACAGGAGAAGCCACCCACATCAGAACCCCCCTGGGGAACTCATTAAAAGGCAGACTCCCAGCACTACCTGGTCCTGGGGACAGCAGCCATGACTCTGCAGGGCAGAGCCTGAGGCCTCGGTGAGCAATGCTCATGGCTGAGTCCCTCATGTCAGGCAAACCAAGCTCCTGGGAGGCCACACCTGGCACTGTGCCATGGAGAAGGGCACCCCGAGGCCTGCAGGTGGAGAGTGCTGACTCCAAGGTCAGTGTTTAGGGTGACTTAGGAAGGAAGGAGTGTTTCAATAAAAGCTGGCCCTGTGGTGAACCTAGATTAAGCAGGGACTGCCAGAGATCAGGACTGATGCTATAGCTCAGGGTCTGCTTATTTAAAAACCTCACGCAGGTGCAGTGGTCACACCTGTAATCCCGGTACTTTGGGAGGCAGAGGCGGGTGGATCACCTGAGGACAGGAGTTCGAGACCAGCCTGGCTAACATGGTGAAACCCCATCTCTACTTAAAATGCAAAAATTAGCTGGGCGTGGTGCCACATGCCTATAATCCCAGCTACTTGGGAGGCTGGGGCAGGAGAATCGCTGGAACCTGGAGGTAGAGGTTGCAGTGAGCCGAGATTGTGCCATTGTACTCCAGCCTGGGCAACAGAGTGAGATTCTGTCTCAAAATAAAATAAAATAAAACAAAACAAAAACCTTGCTCACTATGTGTTATTTTACAACATTATTTGGTGATAGGATTTAAGCTGCTTTTAAAAAATATTTGGAAGACATCTTTTTTTTTTTTTTTTTTTTAATTGAAGTCTGGAAATCTTATAGGACAGGCAGGCATCTCAGAAACATTCTTTACTGATTTCTGTCTGCAAGGAATTGAGGCCCCCACCACCACCCAGTGGCAGCACTGGGACCCTGCCCTCATTCGGCATTTACTGTGAACCTCTGGGGCCGGCACTGGGCTGGTGGTGGGGCAGAGTGAATGGGACAGACAGAGCCCACCTTTCACGGAGCCCACCTTGGCTTGTCACGTCAACCATATAGCAACCCCTTGTGAGTGAGCTTATACAATCCTAACGTAGACAATGCCTCAGGTAACACCACAGCTCAACAAACAGACAAAATGACACACACGTCTTGCTGCCTTTATTTCCAGGAATTAGTGGTGGGCCCTTGGAAAACCACTACAGACTGAAGCAATTTCACTTCCACTGGGGAGCAGTGAACGAGGCGGGCTCGGAGCACACAGTGGACGGCCACGCGTACCCCGCCGAGGTTTGTAGATGTGGCTTAACGGCACGTATCTATACACTTTCTATGTCTCTGGCTGTATGGTGGGGAGTGAACAAGCCATGCCCGCTGCTCAGGTGTGAAGGATCTCCTGGGACCTGGGACTGTCAGTGCTCAAACCAGAATAGTCGGCCACCCCACCCATTTACTCACCCTGCTCTTATGACGAAGGCACTGTAAGCACTCTCATTCAACGCAAGAAGAGACTGAGGTTCTGAATGGTTATGGAACTTGCCAAAGTCAGACAGCTGGGATTCAAGGTCAGAGCCTGAGCTCTTTGCCGTGCTTCACTCAGCTGTGTGCTTGCAGCTGTAGGGACTAGCAGATCCACAAGGCCCTCTGCTGAGAAGCTGAACATCTTTGCACATCTTTGCAGTAGAGATCATCTTCTTTTGTTTGTTTGGTTTTTGTTTTCTGTGGTTTTTTTGAAACAGGGTTCACTCTGTCACCCAGGCTGGAGTGCATTGGTGCCATCTTGGCTCACCACAACTTCCGTCTCCCAGGCTCAAGCCATTCTCCTGCCTCAGCCTCCTGAGTAGCTGGGATTACAGGGGCGCGCCACCAGGCCCTGCTAATTTTTGTATTTTTAGCAGAGATGGGGTTTCGCCATGTTGGCCAGTCTGGTCTCAAACTCCTGACCTCAAGTGATCCACCTGCCTCAGCCTCCCAAGGTGCTGGGATAACAGGCGTGAGCCACAGCGCTGGCCGAGATCATCTTCTTAAAGCAGTCTTATTTTCAACGTTCCAAAGTGGGAGTCAGTAGAGAAAATGAGTGTGGATCAATGTTGGGAATTAGTTTTTGTAGTTTTTTTGCGTGATAAAAACCACCATTTTGGTGATGCCTTATAGATTTCCCCAAATATTTTATTATGAAATTTTTGCAACATACAAAAAAATGAAAAGAAATGAACGAGAAGAATCCACGCGTTTGACGTCTCAGTCCTGTGATGATCATTTTTGCCATATTCACTTTATCACACCTCTGCTCATCCGCCCACCTGACTTTTTGATGCTTTTTCCAAGTTGAGGACTCTTTCTGTTTTTTGAACTTGTTGTTATGAAAGTAACACTGCAGCCGGGCGCGGTGGCTCAAGCCTGTAATCCCAGCACTTTGGGAGGCCGAGACGGGCGGATCACGAGGTCAGGAGATCGAGACTATCCTGGCTAACACGGTAAAACCCCGTCTCTATTAAGAAATACAAAAAAAAAAAAAAAAAACTAGCTGGGCGAGGTGGCGGGCACCTGTAGTCCCAGCTACTCGGGAGGCTGAGGCCGGAGAATGGCGTGAACCCGGGAGGCGGAGCTTGCAGTGAGCTGAGATCCGGCCACTGCACTCCAGCCTGGGCGACAGAGCGAGACTCCGTCTCAAAAAAAAAAAAAAAAAAAAAAAAAAGAAAGTAACACTGCAGTTAATATGGAACTAGAGTCCACCCAAACCAGAAAATGAAAATTGCTTTTAACCACACACCCAGAGGTGACCTTGGGACGTTTTCTAAATAAGAAGTGATATCTATTGTCATAATTATACACATATTTATATATAGTTCCAAGAACGAGTGCAACAATGGCTTCTGTGTGTTTCTCTTCATTTAACAACATGCCTTTTATTTTAGTATGTCTATCTGCAACTTTGTTTTTGATGAACAGATATTTATTTATTTATTTATTTATTTTTGAAACTGAGTCTCACTCTGTCGCTCAGACTGGAGTACAGTGGTGCGATCTCGGCTCACTACAACCTCTGCCGCCCAGGTTCAAGTGATTCTCCTGCCTCAGCTTCCCGAGTAGCTGGGATTACAGGCGCCTGCCACCGTGCCTGGCTAATTTTTGTAGTTTTAGTAGAGATGGGGTTTCACCATCTTGGCCAGGCTGGCCTTGAACTCCTGACCTCACGATCCACCTGCCTCGGCCTCCCAAAGTGCTGGAATTACAGGTGTGAACCACCGCACCCGGCCGATGAACAGATATTTTAAAGGAGGAAGGTTGTTGCAGTGTATTCCTAGAGAAAGGAGACCAGTGAGCTTGGTCCCTCAGGGACCTCCCTGACTCGGGCTGAGCAAGGGCTGGGGGCCCCTATCCTGGCTGAGTGTCTGGCCCATGCTGCACTGTGTGGTTTCCTGGGGGGGAGGGGGGTCTACGGTGGGGCCTCAGGTGTGGCATTCCAGGTGAGCCACAGGTAGCAGGAAGAGCCCACACCTACCTTCACTGGCCCAGATGCATCTGGAAGCACGTGAAGCTGCTGGCATCCAGGTGCTGTGTGGTTCTCACTGGCCCCAATGCCCTCCACGGGGCCCCTGGTCCCAGAGTCCCAGCAGTGTGGGGAATGGTGGACAAGAAGCCCAACGGCTTGCTGTGCCCCATCCTGGTGGACTTGGGGCTTGGAGCACCCATTATAAAAGGCTGCCCCACATCCCCTGTGCTTATAAGGAAACATGGACAGGTGCCCAGGCCCCTTCTAGGCAAGACCACGCTCTCACCACAGGAACGCCCAGCCGGGGAACTGGACCCAGATCACAGTTCTGCCTCTTGCTTGCCAGCAACTCAGAAAGCCCCTTCCCCAGCCTGTGCTGACCCCGATTTAAATCCCTGTCACCTGGCCAATTTGGACACAGAGACTGGAACACGATTCCAGATCCATGTTTCCACCACAGGAAAACCAAAGGCGGAGTGTCAAATGCAGACATGGATGAGGGTCAAGGTCAAGTGCCTTGACATCAAGAAAATGCAATATTTGGGACATATTTACACTACAAAGTTATTCACTGCTTATCTGAAATTCAAACTTAACTGGAGGCCTCTGGTTTTGTTTTTTTGTTTTCCAAGATGGAGTCTCACTCTGTTGCCCAGGCTGGAGTGCAGTGGCGTCATCTCGGCTCACTGCAACCTCCGCCCCTCAGGTTCAAGTGATTATCCTACCTCAGCCTCCTGAGTAGCTGGGATTACAGGCACCTACCACCATGCCCAGCTAATCTTTGTTTTTGTTTTGTTTTGTTTTGTTTCGTTTGAGATGGAGTCTCGCTCTGTCACCCAAGCTGGAGTGCAGTGGCACGATCTCGGCTCACTGCAAGCTCCGCCTCCTGGGTTCATGCTATACTCCTGCCTCAGCTTCCCAAGTAACTGGGACTACAGGTATCCACCACTGCGCCCAGCTATATATATATATATATATATATTTTGTAGTTTTAGTAGAAACGGGGTTTCACCATGTTAGCCAGGATGGTCTCAATGATCCTGACCTTGTGATCCGCCCACCTCGGCCTCCCAAAGTGCTGGGATTACAGGCATGAGCCACCGCGCCCAGCCCTTTCATTATGATTAAGTGGACACATAGGGCAGCCATTCAGAAAGGGAAGTCACCGTCTTACTTCTTGCTGATCGATTTAAGTTCTCTTTCCACTGTGTTTCAGCTGCATTTAGTTCACTGGAATTCTGTGAAATACCAAAATTACAAGGAAGCTGTCATGGGAGAGAATGGCTTGGCCGTGATAGGTGTGTTTTTAAAGGTAATCGCTTGCTGTGGTGTAGCTCTCCTAATGAAAAAAGTAGTGATCCATCATTAGGATTGCTTTTTTTTTTTTTGAGATAGAATCTCGCTGTGTCACACGGCTGGAGTGTAGTGGCACGGTCTCGGCTCGTAGCAAGCTCCACCTCCTGGGTTCAAGTGATTCTCCTGCCTCAGCCTCCCCAGTAGCTGGGACTATGGGAGTGTGCCACCACACCCAGCTAATTTTTATATTTTCAATAGAGACAGGGTTTCACCATATTGGGCAGGCTGGTCTCGATCTCCTGACCTTAGATGATCTGCCCACCTCGACCTCCCAAAGTGCTAGGATCACAGGCGTGAGCCAACGTGCCTGGCCAAGGATTGCTTTTAAACTGTGGTGTATTTACAGTGGGTTGAGCTTCCTCCCCATCCACTGCCTTTTCAGCTAACACCTCTTGTGTCTGCCACGCAGCTCGGGGCCCATCATCAGACGCTGCAGAGGCTGGTGAACATCTTGCCGGAAATAAAACACAAGGTAAGCTGCATATTTGAAATCAGCAGGCCAGGCGCGGTGGCTCACGCCTGTAATCCCAACACTTTGGGAGGCTGAGGCGGGTGGATCACTTGAGGTCGGGATTTTGAGACTAATCTGACCAACATGGAGAAACCCTGTCTCCACTAAAAATACAAAATTAGCCGGGCGTGGTGGCACATGCCTGCAATCCCAGCTACTCAGGAGTCTGAGGTAACAGAATCGTTTGAATCCAGAAGTGGAGGTTGCAGTGAGCTGAGATCGCGCCATTGCACTCCAGCCTGGGCAACAAGAGTGAAACCCCGTCTCAAAAAAAAAAGAGAAAAAAAAAGAAATCAGCATCATGTGACAAGCAAAATTGTTTAGTGCAGCGATTCATTTACAAGGAAAAAGAAACAGCGCAATGGAAAGAGTCTCACCGAGGGGCCGTGATTCCAGTTCTGGAAACATGATTCCACGGGGCTGATGCTCGAGTGTCCACAGCTGGCTCTCTCTCTGACTTCGAATGCGTCACCACTGCTCTGGGACCCTGTTTCTTGCTTCATAAAATAAGGGTGTTGGGCTCGATAGAAGTTCCCAAAATTCAGCCATGCAGGCAGGATCCTGAAAACGTTTGACATATCTGCCTGCCAATGGGACTACTCTCTACTGAATATTTTTCTTTCTTTCTTTCTTTCTTTTTTTGAGGAGTCTCCCTCTGTTACCCAGACTGGAGTGCAGTGGTGTGAGCTCGGCTGACTGCAACCTCTGCCTCCCGGTTTCAAGCAATTCTCCTGTCTCAGCCTCGCACGTAGCTGGGACTCCAGGTGTGTGCCACCACACCCGACTAATTTTTGTATTTTTTAGTAGAGATGGGGTTTCACCGTGTTGGCCAGGCTGATCTCAAACTGCTGACCTCAGGTAATCCACCCACCTTGGCCTTCCAAAGTGCTGGGATTACAGGTATGAGCCACCGCATCCCGTCTAATATTTTTCTTTAAATTGATTAGCTCGAAAAATGTTTAGCCTTGTTCTGGGTGATGATATTCACTAATGATAAAATTTGTTTTAAAACATATTGAAACAAATCCCTAAGTGATAACATACGAATGTTGACCCGTGTACCACCCAGCACTCTCCTTGGGAAGGAACTTAAAACAGTCCCTATCCGACCCCCAGCCCAAGGGCAGAGAGAAACCTGCCCAAACCACAGCTCTCCGTCCATCTCTCCGTGCACTTCCCTGCATCCAGCACAGCTCGAAAAGATGGCTGGGACAAGAATGTTGCGTTTCTCCAAGATCAGCTGAGAAAAGGCTTTGAGGGAGAAGGGGAAATTCCAAAGAAATGTAGTTTATTTATTCAGCAGCAAACAAAAGAATTCCAGGGCGGAGGGAGTCAACGCAAGCCTCAGATGTGCGGACGGATGAGGCTTCAACCTGTGTTAACAATGGTGCGGGCTGGTGCAATTGGAGCTGGGGCCAGCCCTTCCTCGTGGTTCAAGGAGCCTTTTGATCTGTGCGTGGCGTTCGCCTTGATGCTGGCTTTGGGGCGGCCTCCTGGGACTGGGACAAGATCACCCCCTGCCGCCCCATCTGCCTGCTCAGGAACTCCACAAGGCCACGGCTCTGAGAGCTCTGACGCCCCATCCTCTTCCTCTGCGCGGCTCCACAGCCAGAGGAAACCTGGCCGGGGGATGTTTTCCCCGCCAGCAGCCACATCCCACTCCAGGTGGTCCCACCTCTTGATGGGAAAGAAAAGAGTTGGCTGTGAAGGACCCTTTACCCAAAGGCTGTGTTCCTCCCGGGGAAGGTTCTGGAGCATTTCTTCCCCATGGGGTAAGTCAGAATTTTTTAGGCAAACCGCAGGGGAGGGATGATGCCAGGGACAAGGGAGGAAGTGCCATCGGGGACTCAGCTCTGGTCCTGATGCTGATCTCTGGGCTCATCTCCTCAGCTGAAAATAAAGAGTTAGACTGTTTATTTTATTTTATTTTTTTAGACTGAGTCTCTCTCTGTCGCCTAGGCTAGAGTGCAGTGGCGCAATCTCGGCTCACTGCAACCTCCGCCTTCCAGGTTCAAACGATTCTCCTGCCTCAATCTCCCAAGTAGCTGGAAGTACCAGTGCCCACCACCACGCCTGCCTAATTTTTGTATTTTTAGTAGAGACGGGGTTTCACCATGTTGGACAGGCTGGTCTTGAACTCCTGACTTCAAGTGAGTCGCCTGCCTTGGCCTCCCAAATTGCTG
Source organism: Chlorocebus sabaeus (assembly GCF_047675955.1). Classification (NCBI taxonomy): domain Eukaryota; kingdom Metazoa; phylum Chordata; class Mammalia; order Primates; family Cercopithecidae; genus Chlorocebus; species Chlorocebus sabaeus. Next base: position 84,532,244 of record NC_132908.1, on the reverse strand, counting down.
GGATTACAGGCATGAACCACCGCACCTGGCCGAGTTAGACCCTTGATAAATTAAAAGACCTTAAGAGGCTGGGTGCCCTGGCTCACGCCTGTAATCGCAACACTTTGGGAGGCCAAGGCAGGCAGACTACCTTAGGTCAGGAGTTTCAGAGCAGCCTGGCCAACTTGGTGAAAGCCCATCTCTACTAAAAACACAAAAATTAGCCAGACATGGTGGCGGGTGCCTGTAATCTCAGCTACTTGGGAGGCGGAGGCAGGAGAATTGCTTGAATCTGGGAGGTGCAGGTTGCAGTGAGCCGAGATTGTGCCACTGCACTCCAGGCTGAGTGACACAGCGAGACTCGTCTCAAAAAAAAAAAGACCTTAGGAGGTAAAAGGACCAGCCTTGGGGGAAAGAGTCTTGCTTCATGGGCCAGGGAGTGGGAAGAGACTTGAACAACCCTCTTGTCTAGAGGCTCCTAGCCTAGGACTTCTGGGAGCTTCTCCCATAGCACAGTATATCAGAGAGCCCTACCATTAGACTCCCGGGTCCAGAGCCCTGATCCACCACTGCTGAGCTGTGCACCTCTGAGCCTCAGCTTCCTCACCTGTGAAATGGAGATATTAAACATCCACAGTAGCCCAGGCATGGTGGCTCACACCTGTAATACCAGCACTTAGGGAGGCCGAGGTGGGCAGATCACCTGAGGTCAGGAGTTCAAGACCAGCCTGGCCAACATGGCAAAACCCCATCTCTGCTAAAAATACAAAAATTAGCTGGGCATGGTGGCACGTGCCTGTAATCCCAGCTACTCAGGAGGCTGAGGCAGGATAATTGCTTGAACCTGGGAGACGGAGGTTGCAGTGAGCCAAGATGGCACCACTACACTCCAGCCTGGGCGACAGCTAGAGAATCCATCTCAAAAAAAAAAAAAAAAAAAAAAAAAAATCCACACTAGAGAAGCATTCTTACAATGTAATAGAACAAGGATCATGTCTGGTTCTTGGTTAAACGTGCAGTTGAGTTCAAGGCCCAGCTGTGGCCAGCACTCACACACACACACCTGCTGTGGAATACACAGGCTGCTGCTGCCCGTCACGAAACGAAAATCCACCAGCCCGATCACTGAGGTTAAAATCGCTTTTTGTTGCTACGGGTGCTTTCAGTCAGCTGATTCCCAGAGAGAGCTATCACCTTTCGGGAGTCCATGAAACTTTAGAATGATGGCCTTGTGATGGAAAATGCTAGAAGTGTAGTTGAATCTAACTCCTTATTGGAGGGCAGTGCAGGGCAGGACGGGGCTGTGGTGGCCTCAGGCTCAAGGGCAAATGGTCTTGGCTTCAAATCCCAGGTCTGCCACTCACCCGCAAGAACTCAGCAGTCCTCACCCAGGGATGGGCTCACTGCAGCTTCTGGGCTGCTTTCCTGGTTTCCTGCAGTTAAGGAACAAACTGTCCTGAACTAGGGCAGGAAAGACCAGAGTCACGTAGTCCCCATCATCTCTCCTGGTTCCAGGCTGGTCTGGGCCCTGCTGTGGGACTGACTCGGCAGGGACCCTCCAGGAATCCCTGCCATGGTTGTTCCCTGGGGACCCAGCTGGCATCTACGCAGTGCTCAGGGCTCCAAGGGTGCATTTCCAGAGAGTCAGATGGACATCTTTTCTGCCCCGGCTTCCAGAGTCACAAAGCACTGCTCCTGCGGCATCCTGTTCGCCACTCCTGCCAGAGGCACCTGCCCAGGCTCAGGGCAAGGGGACATCACCCCACACCTTGGTGGGAGGGGTTCAAAGAAACGACAGCCCTCCACATAAATTATCACACTGAATCTTCCAATCACTCCGTGGGGCAGGGCCTGTGATTCATCTCTGTTCCACACACAGGGAAACCAAAGCTCAGAAAGGCAAAGAAGGCCTTGCCCTGGGCACACCGCTGGCAGATGAAGAGCCCGTTTTTAAACCCAGGAAGTGGGTTCATGCAGCCTGAACTCGCAACCGTCCCAGCGCCCACCTCCCACATTCAGTCAGAACTCAGGCTGAGCTCCAGCCCCTGCTGCACATTTCTGAGCTTTTCAGCAGCTTAGAGGGAAACACGGGCGGAGTCTGTAACCAAAACCACATCAGGCGCTGCCGGGAAGCCCGGACCCCCCACTCCCAGTGCCATCTCATCTGCACAGGCCCCTACCAGTGCCGACCTGTCACTGTGCACTCAGCTCCCAGCGTGCAGGCACAGCCCCAGTGTGGCCACGGTGACCCTAAGCAGACAATCCCAGAATGGAGACCTCGAGGCTTCACCTTTGACCCTCTTTCCGTTGCCAGAAGTTTTGGCCAAAACTGCCCACAGAGGGTCCCCACCCTCCATGCCTGGACAAGCTGCAAGCTCCTCAGGCTGCTGGGGAACCCCTCGTCCCTGCCTTCGCAAGAGTCAGGGCTGTAGGGGAATTGGCTGCCTTGTGGAGCTGGAAACAGCCCACCAGGTCCAGGGGATCCAGGGAACGGCTCTATGCCCTTGTGGAGGCTCTTTCAGTTTTGCAGCAGCAGGGGCAGCACCTACTGAGCCCCACGCCCGTGTGGCAGGCAATGACAGAGGCCCGTTACAGCCACCATGCGCCCATCATACACCTGGGGAAACCGAGGCTCTAAGAGGACAAGGCAAGGGTGGAGTTACGCTGGGTGGGGCTTGACACTCATAAGATGTGGGGTCCTGTCTAAGAGAAAGAAGACAAAAAGACAAAACAAGGAATAGGGCGGGCGCGGTGGCTCATGCCTATAATTCCAGCACTTTGGGAGGCTGAGTCAGGCAGATCACCTGAGGTCGGGAGTTTGAGACCAGCTGACCAACACAGAGAAACCCCATCTCTACTAAAAATACAAAATTAGCCAGGCGTAGTGGCGTATGCCTGTGATCCCAGCTACTCGGGAGGCTAAGGCAGAAGAATCACTTGAACCCGGGAGGCGGAGGTTGTGGTGAGCCGAGATCGTGCCATTGCACTCCATCCTGGGCAACAAAAGCGAAACCCCATCTCAAAAAAATAAATAAATAAAAGAAAAGTGGAACAAGTCACCGACCCACTTCCGCCAGCAAAGGCTGTGGTTCTTTCCACGGGTAGCTCCTCCATCCGTGCTCAGATAATAGATGTGATGGTCTCAGGCTCATTGGTGTGCTCACCAGTGTCCCATTCTAGCCGTCTGGGCTCACCGCACGCATAAAGGAAGGGCCCTGACTTGCTTTGGGGACCCGGGGGAGAGCAGCTTTCTGTAACCACGTAGCAGCGCCAGCCCTCATGCACCTGAGAGACAGGACAGGAGCTCCTAGGATGATGACGCAACACACAGGCATCCTCTTCCCAGCCCAAGACTAGAAAGCTTAACTGGCAAGAAACCTGCATGCAGCGGAATGGCTGGGGCCTGCCGCTCCCCCGACTGATTCCTGCAGCCCTGGGGAGGGAGGGAAGAGCCCGCACCTCGGAACGGGCCAGGCCTCAGTGGCCCTGACTGGCAACGTGGCTTTGGGCAAGTTGTTTATATCTGTCTGTCTGTCTTTATCAGTAAACTAGAATACTTCTCGAAGGGTTGTTCTGAAGATTTGAAGTAGTTGCTCAGAAAGTGACTGGCAATCTATGCCCTGGGAGTGAGGATGTGTGGCAGGCAGGAGGAGACGGACATCTCAGGACACACCCACCTGTTACCCATGTGCATAGACCGACACCTCACTACATACCCACCTGTTACCCATGTGCACAGACCGACGTCTCTCTGCACCCCACCTGTTACCCATGTGCACAGACCATCTCACTGCACACCCACCTGTTATTCATGTGCACAGACCGACGTCTCTCTGCACCCCACCTGTTACCCATGTGCACAGACCATCTCACTGCACACCTGCCTGTTATTCATGTGCACAGACTGACGTGTCACTGCACACCCACCTGTTACCCATGCACATAGACCGGCGTCTCACTGCACACCCACCTGTTACCCATGTGCACAAGCAGCCTGCTCCTTCGCAGCCCAGCTAGACCGTGCAATGGGATGTTATTTGGCAGTCAGAAAGGACACAGCTCTAACTCACGCTGTGGTGTGGGTGAGCCTCAAAAGCACCATGCTAAGTGAGAGACGCAAGACACAAATGTTTCACATGTTACATGACTCAGTTCCTGTGAAACCCACAGAGACAGAAGCAGCAGGGCGGGGGTGGGGACGAGAGTTAAAAAGTACCAAGCTTCCTCCTTGAGGTGTTGAAAATGTTCTAAAATTGACTTGGGATGGCTGCACAACCATGAATATACCCAAAACCATAGAACTGTACACTTCGATTTTTATGTACTTACTTTAAGAAAGGATCTCACTTTGTCACCCAGGCTAGAGTGCAGTGACATGATCACAGCTCACTGCAGCCTCGACCTCCTGGGCTCAAGCCATCCTCCCACCTCAGCCTCCTAGCTACCTGGGACCACAGGCATGCGCCACCACACCTGGCTAGTTTTTGTATTTTCTGTAGAGTCAGGGTCTTGTTATGTTGCTCAGGCTAGTCTCAAACTCCTGGCCTCAAGCAGTCCTCCCACCTCGGCCTCCCAAAGTGCTGGGATTACAGGCATGAGACGTTGTGCCCAACCAGGTTGTACACTTTAGATGGGAGAGTTGCATGGTATGTGAATTCTATCACAATAATGCTGTGGGTTTTATTGCTGTTGTTGTAGTTGTTTGAGACAGAGTCTCTCTCTGTCGCCCAGGCTGGAGTGCAGCGGCGCAGTCTTGGCTCACTGCAACCTCTGCTTCCTGTGCTAAAGCAATTCTTCTGCCTCAGCCTACCAAGTAGCTGTGATTACAGGCACCTGCCACCATGCCCGGCTAATTTTTGTATTTTTAGTAGAGACGGGGTTTTGCCATGTTGGTCAAGCTGGTCTCGACTCCTGACCTCAGATGATCCGCCCGCCTTGGCCTCCCAAAGTGCTGGGATTAGAGGCATAAGCCACTGCGTCCAGCCTATAATGCTGTTTTTAAAAAATTAGCTGGATGGCCGGACGCGGTGGCTCAAGCCTGTAATCCCAGCACTTTGGGAGGCTGAGGCGGGTGGATCACGAGGTCAGGAGATCGAGACCATCCTGGCTAACATTGTGAAACCCCATCTCTACTAAAAATACAAAAAACTAGCTGGGCATGGTGGCGGGCGCCTGTAGTCCCAGCTACTCGGAGGCTGAGGCGGGAGAATGGCGTGAACCCAGGAGGTGGAGCTTGCAGTGAGCCGAGATCGCGCCACTGTACTCCAGCCTGGGCGACACAGCGAGACTCCGTCTCAAAAAAAAAAAAAAAAAAAAAATTAGCTGGATAATTACAAACGTGAACACGTGTGCCCAGAACTGATACATGTGTCTGTCGGCATGGACACTCCTGGGCTTCCTTCTGGTAGCTCAGCCACCTCTCCCGACCCTGACCCTCACTGCTTGATGTTAGGAGACAAGCCCGAGGCATCTGGGTTGCCGGCTTCCACCTCGGAAGGCCGGGGCCCAGCAAAGTCAATGTGCTGTGGTTGAGCAGGGAGGCCGTCTTCCTTGCGGACAGAGACCTCTGTCACTTCCGGCTGGACCCTTGTCCCACAGCCAGGGGCAGGTGCAGAGTTGTGCTTGTTTGGGTTGGGACACTGATGAGGGCTGTGTTGCGGCCAGGCCCAACCACCATGAGCCGAGATCACACCACAGCACTCCAGCCTGGAAGACAGAGTGAGACTCTGCCTCAAAATAAATAAACAAATAAATAAATAATAAATAGAACTACCCTATGATTCAGCAATCACACACTTCTGGGTATATATCCAAAAGAGCTGGCTGGGCACAGTGGCTTATGCCTGTAATCCCAATATTTTGAGAGGCCAAGGCAGGAGGATCAACTGAGCCCAGGACTTGGAGAACATCCTGGGCAAGATGGCAAGACCCCCTGGCTACAAACAGTTAATTTTAAACCCTGGTGTGGTGTCGTAGCTACTTGGGAAGCTGAGGCAGGAGGATCGCTTGAGCCCAGGAATTAGTGCCTGCAGTGAGCTCTGATGGCGTCACTGCACTCCCGTCTGGGTGACAAAGTAAGACCCCGACTCTTTTTTTTTTTTAGTTTTTTTTTTTTGGCCGTAAGTGTATTCAATGCAAAATAATCCTCTCTAATTTTACTGAGGTGACTGGCCACATCCACGAGCAAATCCGCCTCTAAACTGGAATTCGGTTGCTGACCCAGCCCCAGCCTCGGCTTTCTTGTCGGCACCAGGAGCACAGCGCTCCGTCTGTAGGTATCTCTGTCGGCTTCCCCTCTTGTGAGTCTTGCAGGTCAGTCACCCTCCAGACCTTTAGACCGAGGCCTGCCAGTCTCTGGATGGCTGCAGCGCAGGGTGGCAGGCACAGTTTTTGGGGACAGATGAAGGTAATCATGGAGACACTGGATACCCTCATTGGTAAGGTAGCAGTAGAAATGTCTTCAGGTAGGCCGGGTGCTCATGCCTGTAATCCTAGCACTTTGGGAGGCCAAGGTGGGTGGATCACGAGGTCAGGAGATCGAGACCATCCTGGCTAACATGGTGAAACCCCGTCTCTACGCAAAATATAAAAAATTAGCCAGTCGCAATGGCAAGCGGATGTAGACCCAGCTACTCGGGAGGCTGAGGCAGAAGAATGGTGTGAACCCAGGAGGCAGAGCTTGCAGTGAACCGAGATCACACCACTGCACTCCAGCCTGGGTGACAGAGCGAGACTCTGTCTCAAAAGAGAAACAACAACAACAACAACAACAATGCAGGGACTCCTGACACATACTCCAATGTGGATAAACCTGAAGGACATTATGCCCAGTGAAATAAGCCAGACACAGAAGACAAAATACCATAGGATCACACCCACATCAGGTCCCCAGAACAGTTTGAGTTTGGGATGATGGAAAAGTTCTGGAGACAGACAGTGGACATGGTGGCACCACAATGTGACTGCATTTCACGCCATCGAAATTTACACTTCAAAATGGTTAAGATGGGCCAGGGTCGGTAGCTCATGCCTGTCATCCCAGCACTGTGGGAGGCTGAGGCGGGTGAATCACCTGAGGTCAGGAGTTCAAAAACCAGCCTGACCAACATGAAGAAACCCCATCTCTACTAAAACTACAAAGTTAGCAAGTGTGGTGGTGGGCACCTGTAATCCCAGCTACTCAGGAGGCTGAGGCAGGAGAATCACTTGAACCTGGGAGGCAGAAGTTGCAGTCAGACAGGATGGTGCCATTGCACTCCAGCCTGGGCAACAAGAGCAAAATTCCATCTCAAAAAAAAAAAAAAAAAAAGGTTAAGATGGTAAATTTTATGTATATTTTATCACAATAAAAAGTAATAATTTTTGCAGCCAAAGTATGCAAAAAGAAATGGCTTTATTTTTATCTTTATTATTTATTTATTTATTTATTATTATTATTATTATCATTATTATTATTATTATTTGAGACAGAGTCTTACTCTGTTGCCCAGGCTGTAGCGCAGTGTGGCGTGATCTCCGCTCACTGCAACATCTGCCTCCCTGGTTCAAGTGATTCTCCTGCCTCAGTCTCCTGAGTAGCTGGGATTACAGGCGCCCACCACCACATCTGTATAATTTTTGTATTTTTCCTAGAGACAGGGTTTCACCATGTTGACCAGGCTGGTCTCGAACTCCTGACCTTAAGTAATCCACCCGCCTCGGCCTCCCAAAGTGCTGAGATTACAGGTGCGAGCTACTGCTCCCCGCCAAGAAATGACTTCAAAAGGAAAAATGTAAGCACCAGCGTAAGCTGGTGTAAAGTAATGTAATTCCCAGCAATGTAAGTTGGCAGGAATCCTTGCTCTGTATAGAAGGGTCATATTTTCTCATCACTGCTTCCAAGTGTGACAGCAGTGGCCTCGTGGCCTTATCTCAGGGAAAGCACTTCCTTCCAAGTGCCGTGAAGGCCTCACATGCTGAGATAAGATGGAAGCTCCTAGTCTTGCCTGAGGACTGACATGGCCTGTGCTTCTCGGTCTCTCAGGACGCGCGGGCGGCCGTGGGCCCCTTCGACCCCTCCAGTCTGCTGCCTGCCTGCCGGGATTACTGGACCTACGCGGGCTCGCTCACCACCCCGCCGCTGACCGAGTCGGTCACCTGGATCATCCAGAAGGAGCCCGTTGAAGTGGCCCCAAGCCAGGTGAGGTGTGCCCATAACTGGCATGATGGCACTTCATGGAAGGTGTCTCTCTTGCTTGGCAGCGTCACTAAGATACTGCATAAGAGCGTTATGGAGTTATATTCTTTCATGCCTTTGGGGCACTCTTACATAAGAAAAAATTTCCAATCAAAGCAGGAGCTTGTTGAGATTGGACAGCGGTTCCAATGATCACAGCGAGCATGCTCTGAGCAGCGCCCTGATCTATCGCACACAAACACAAGGCATTCATGGGAGCTGTCCCAGGGTCTGCAGAGTTTTTGTTTTCTTCCTTTTTCTTTTTCTTTTTTTTTTTTTTTTTGAGACAGAGTCTTGCTCTGTCGCCCAGGCTGGAGTGCAGTGGTACAATCTCGACTCACTACAACCTCCACCTCCTGGGTTCAAGCAATTCTCCTGCCTCAGCCTCCCGAGTTGCTGAGATTACAGGCGCATACCACCACACCCGGCCAGTTTTTGTATTTTTAGTAGAGACGCAGTTTCCCCATGTTGGCCAGGCTGGTCTTGAACTCCTGACCTCAGGTGATCCTCCCACCTTGGCCTCCCAAAGTGCTGGGATTCCAGGCATGAGCCACCGAGCCCGGCCTTCTTTTTTTTTGAGATGGAGTCTCGCTCTGTCGCCCAGGCTGGAGTGCAGTGGCACATTCTCGGCTCACTGCCAGCTCCACCTCTCGGGTTCGTGCCATTCTCCTGCCTCAGCCTCCTGAGTAGCTGGGACTACAGGCGCCCACCACCATGCCTGGCTAATTTTTTCTATTTTTTAGTAGAGACGGGTTTTCACCATGTTAGCCAGGATGATCTTGATCTCCTGACCTCGTGATCCGCCCACCTTGGCCTCCCAAAGTGCTGGGATTACAGGCGTGAGCCACCGCGTCCAGCCCTCCTTTTTCTTATCTAAATAGTTTCATTGCTTTTTTTCCCGAAAATTAGTTAATAATACTTGTATACATTTTTTAAAGTTATACTGTTGGGCTGGGTGTGATGGCTCACGCCTATAATCTTAGCACTTTAGGAGGCCGAGGCAGGCAGATCACTTTAGGCCAGGAGTTCGAGACCAGACTGACCAACATGGTGAAACCCCGTGTCTACTAAAAATACAAAATTAGCCAGGCGTGGTGGTGCATGCCTGTAATATCAGCAACTTGGGAGGCTGGGGCAAGAGAATAACCTGAAGCTGGGAGGTGGAGGCTGCAGTGAGCCAAGATCGCACCACTGCACTCCAGCCTGGGCAACAAGAGCAAAACTCTATCTCAAATAAATAAATAAATAAATAAAAATACAAAAATTAGCCAGGATTGGTGGCATGCGCCTGTAGTCCCAGCTACTTGGGAGGCTGAAGTAGGAGAATCACTTGAACCTGGAAGGCGAAGGTTGCAGTGAGCTGAGATCGCACCACTGCACTCCAACTTGGGCGACAGAGTGAGACTCCTTGTCTCAAAAAAAAAAAAACCAAAAAAAATAAATGAAAGTTTATACCATCATTTTTTTCTGGAGATATTACGAATCTGTAACAATCCTGTCTGTCCAAGGCAGTTTAGAACCACAAGTGTGCTGCCTATATGCCCCGCCCCCACCCGGCAGACGTTTCTCAGCAGTCGCAGCAGGACTTAGCATCTCTGGTTCATCTCTTTCTGAGGGCTCCAGGTGAGGGTCTTTCAGTCTCCTGGGTCTGCGAAAATATTCTCTTGTTTACTCATTACGGCGTGATGTCATTTGCACTTGGAGATGTGGGATGCAGAATATCTGCCTGCCTCCGAAGCAGAGCCGTCGGACATGGGGAAGGCTTTGGTTGAAGGTGGCCCCTTGTCAGCAAGACCCTTATGCCACTCAACAAGCATATATGTGACGAGTGCCCATTCTGGGTCTGTGCCACCAGGAGAGGGTGGGAGGGGGGCAGATGTGGAGGGGTGGCACAGGAACAGGGCATTCGTCTCAGAACACTGCGGTCTGGCAGGAAAGTAGAAGCAAAGCCAATAGTATTAAGCCAGGGTGGCCGGTGTCATGTAAAAATGCAGGGCAGGAGCCCCTTATCCTGAGCAGGGGAGCTAGGGAGGCAGGGTACACATGTCCTGGGAGGCGGGGAGTTTTCCAGGGGAGGAGAAAGGCTGCCTCTCTGAGACAGTCAACAAATGTGCAGACCACAAATGTGGATGAGCACACCGTGGTCAGGGCCCAGGAGACCACGTGCACCGTGCACAGCACAACTCTAGGGGGCACGTGATCATCACGCAGGGTTAACTGGCTCAGTACGCTGTCAGCATGTAGACATAATCTCACTTCTGAATTTAATTGAATGCGTGAGTTACCTCACAGAGTTCATAAGTATATTTTGTGAATAAGTGAGATGATACATAAAAAGTCTTTTTTTTTTTCCTTCGGAGATGGAGTTTCCCTCTTATTGCCCAGGTTGAAGTGCAATGGCATGATCTCAGCTCACCACAACCTCCGCCTCCTGGGTTCAAGTGATTCTCCTGCCTCAGCCTCCCAAGTAGCTGGCATTACAGGCATGCCCCACCACACCTAGCTAATTTTATATTTTTAGTAGAGACAGAGTTTCTCCATGTTGGCCAGACTGGTCTCAAACTCCTGACCTCAGGTGATTCACCCACCTCAGCCTCCCAAAGTGCTGGGGTTACAGGCGTGAGGCACTGTGCCCAGTCATAAAAAGTAGTCTTTTAGTTCCTTGAGTGAAAAGTAAATTCAAATGTTACTTTAGCATTTATATTATATGTGTCAGTTATCTATTGCTGTGTAACAAATAGCTCCAAAACATAGTGACTTCAGAAAACAATCATTTGGGCCAGGTGCAGTGGCTCATGCTTGTAATCCCAGCACTTTGGGGTATGAGGCGGGTGGAACACCTGAGGTTAGGAGTTCAAGACCAGCCTGACCAACATGGGGAAACCCTGTCTCTACTAAAAATACAAAATTAGGCCGGGTGTGGTGGCTCACACCTATAATCCTAGTACTTTGGTAGGCTAAGGCAGGCAGATAACCTGAGGTCAGGAGTTTGAGAGCAGTCTGATCAACATGGAGAAGCCCCATCTCTGCTAAAAATACAAAATTAGCCGAGCATGGTGGCGCATGTCTGTAATCCCAGTTACTCGGGAGGCTGAGGCAGGAGAATTGCTTGAACCTGGGAGGCGGAGGTTGCTGTGAGCCAAGATCACACCATTGCACTCCAGCCTGGGCAACAAAGGCGAAACTCCATCTCAAAAAAAAAAAAAAAATTAGCAGGGCAAGGTGGCTCATGCCTATAATCCCAACTACTCAGGAGGCTGAGGCAGGAGAATAGCTTGAACCCAGGAGGCAGAGGTTGCAGTGAGCTGAGATCTCGCCAAAGGCACTCCAGCCTGGGAAACAAGAACAAAACACTGTGTCAAACAACAACAACAACAACAACAACAACAACAAACCAATCATTTATTTTCTCCCACAGTTTCCATGGGTTGTGAATTTGGGTGGCTCTGGCTTACCATCTTTCATGAGTTGTAGCCCAATGTCAGCTGGGACTGTAGTTATCTGAAAGCTCAACTAGGGCTACAGGATTCATTTCCAAGGTTGGCCCTCTCAAGTGACTGGCAAGTTGGTGCTGGCAGTTGGCTGGGAGCCTCAGTTCCTCTCCCCATGGGCCTCTCCTCAGGGCTGCTTGCGTACCCTCCCAATATGGCGACCAGCTTCCCCCCAGAGCAAGTGATCCTAAAGACCAAGCAGAAGTGGCAATGCCTTTTATAACCTGGCCCTGCATACACCGTCCCTTACACTATATTTACTGGTCATTTCGGGCAATCCTGATTCAGCATGAGAGGGGACCATACAAGGCCTGAGGGACACCCAGGGGCTGGCTCACTCTGCACTCATACCAAGCTCACCCTGGCTTCCCTCTATTCCAGCTCTCTGCATTTCGTACTCTCCTGTTTTCTGCACTTGGTGAAGAGGAGAAGATGATGGTGAATAACTATCGCCCTCTTCAACCCCTGACGAACCGGAAGGTCTGGGCATCCTTCCAGACCGCTAATGAGGGCACAAGATCCTTGAGACGTTAGGTCCACATGAATAGCAGAACTGACTTTGAAAGAAGGAAGCGTTGTTTCCCAGGTTTCACAATGTGATTGTACGTGGCTTCTGAAATTAAAAAGAAAGAATGGGATTATTGCTTTAGTTGATACACTTTTCAGCTGCAAGTGAAAGAAAGATGTATAAGTGCCACGGGGAACATAACGCTGGATGGAAGTGTGTGTCATGGCACCCAAGGCAGGTGCAGGGTGCTTAGTTTCACTGCAACAAAGTACCACAAACTTGGTGGCTTAAAACAACAGAGATTGATTCTCTTATGGTTCAGTGAGCCAGAAGCCTGACACCAAGGCGTCCGCACGGCTGCTTCCTTCTGAGGCTCTAGGGGAGGATCCTTTTCCTTGCCTTTACAGCTTCTGCCTCCTCCTTGTGAGAACTCCTGGCTGGGCACGGTGCCTCACGACTGTAATCCCCGCACTTTGGGAGGCCAAGGCGGGTAGATCATGAGGTCAGGAGATCGAGACCATCCTGGCCAATATGGTGAACCCTTGTCTCTACTAAAAACACAAAAATTAGCTGGGTGTGGTGGTGCACATCTGTAGTCCCAGCTATGTGGGAGGCTGAGGCAGGAGAATCGCTTGAACCCGGGAGGCGGAGGTTGCAGTGAGCTAAGATCATGCCACTGCACTCCAGCCTGGGTGACAGAGTGAGACTCCATCTCAAAAAATAAATAAATAAATAAAAATTAAAAGCTATAGTAATTAAGATAATGTGGTACCTGTCAGAGAAGGACAAATCAACCAATGAAAAAGATAGCGTGTCTAGAAGCTTCCACACATTAGTGATCCCTGAGTCATGCTGTAGGGAATGGATGGGCTTTTCTGTGAACAGTTTTGGATAATTTAGATATCTATCTATCTACTGATTGATTGACCAATTCATCTGTCGATCCACGGGGTCTCACTGTGTTGCCCAGATTGGTCTTGAACTCCTGGGCTCCAACAGTTCTCCTGCCTTGACTTCCCAAAGTGCTGGGATTACAGGCATAAGTCACCCCACCCAGCCAACTGGATATCCAAATGGGGAACCATGAATCTTTTTTCTCACCATACCTCACACCCCTACCTCACAGCACACACAAAAATTAATTTCTGACTGATCATAGATCTAAACAGGAAAAGTAAAACAAAGCTCCTAAAAAATAACATAGGAGCTGGGCATGATGGCTCGCACCTGTAAACCCAGCGCTTTGGGAGGCCGAGGCGGTTGGATCACCTGAGGTCGGGAGTTCCAGACCAGCCTGACCAACATGGAGAAACCATGTCTCTACTAAAAATACAGAAGTAGCTGGGTGTGGTGGCATATGCCTGTAATCCCAGCTTCTCGGGAGGCTGAGGCAGGAGAATTACTTAAACCTGGGAGGCAGAGGTTGCAGTGAGCCAAGATCGCGCCATTGCACTCCAGCCTGGGCAACAAGAGCGAAACTTCATCTGAAAAAAAAAAAAAAAAGACTTGATCCAGAACTCAATGATGGGTCTGAGCGTGGCTTTTCTGTCTTTCTTTCATGATGTTGTCTCTCTCTTGGCAAACTCATTCCTTTAATGGAAAGAGAGCTACCACTGGTGCCAGGACGGTTTCCATTAATTTATATAACATTTATTGAGCGCCAATTATGTGGCAGGCTCTATTCTAGACTCTGGAGATGGAGCCTAGACTGCCTCAGGTCTGAAGAGCCTTTGCCTGCGGAGCTCACACTCTGATGAAAGGAGGTAGACAATGATGCATAAACACAGAAAGTCTGGGGTGGCAAGTCACAGGGAGAGGACATGGCTGGGTGGGGAGGTCTCTTCTACAGGGGCCATTTGGGCAGAGACCGAGGGAGGAGTGAACCACATGGCTACATGAGGGCAGAAAATTCCAGGTAGAAGCTGGAGGCAGGAGTGCCCTTCGGATGTTCAAGGTACAGCCAGAGGGTGAGGGCAGCCAAATGCAGGGGTGAGGAGAGAGGCATGGGAGGCAAGGGTGGTTACTGGGGCACCACAGGCTGGGTGGAGACTTTGGAGCTGTGGCTGGGTTCTGAGCAAAGGGCATTTTTAGTGGGGAGGCTGGGTTTGGTTGTGCTGCTAGAGAGTTTTCCAAAGTGGTCCTTCCTGTCCTTGCCACTGGGTCACTGTGTGCATTCTGGAGGGTGTCCCAGGTGTCTCCTGCGGATTTCATTTACATTTCCCTAATGATTAACCATGATGAGCATTTTGTGCAGATTCATTGGTCATCTGCATCTCCTCTTTCACCAGATACCTACTTGAGATATTTGCCCATTTTTCTCTTGGGCTGTCTGTGGTTTTCTTACTGATTTTTTAGTTCTTTATATATTCCAGTTATAAGGCCTTTGCCCATTTTACAAATCTCTTCTCCCACTCTGGGGCTGCCTTTCACTCTTTTTTTTTTTTTTAGACGGAGTCTCGCTCTGTCACCTGGGCTGGAGTCACTGCAACCTTCACCTCCCGGGTTCAGGCGATTCTGCTGCCTCAGCCTCACAAGTAGCTGGGATTACAGGCGTGCGCCACCAGGCCTGGCTAATTTTGTATTTTTAGTAGAGATGGGGTTTCTCCATGTTGGTCTCGAACTCCCGACCTCCAGTGATCCGCCCGCCTCGTCCTCCCAAAGTGCTGGGATTACTGGCAGGAGTCACCGCGCCCGGCCCGGATCAAGCTTATACCAATGGCTGCAGCTGATCAGTTTCGCAAGCCAACAGGTGCCCTTTCTTGTAAGCCAGTTTGGGTTTCTTTTTACCTGTTACTTGCTTGGAAAAAAATCTGAATCAGTACAGTGTTTTTCTTTTCCTTTTTTTAGACAGAGTCTCTCTCTGTTGCCCAGGCTGGAGTGCAATGTCACAATCTCGGCTCACTGCAACCTCTGCCTCCCGGGTTCAAGTGATTCTCCTGCCTCAACCTCCCAAGTAGCTGGGATTACAGGTGCCCATCACCACGCACAGCTAATTTTTTTTTTTCAGTAGTGATGGAGTTCACCATATTGGCCAGGCTGGTCTCGAACTCCTGACCTCAGGTGATCTGCCTACCTTGGCCTCCCAAAGTGCTGGGATTACAGGGATGAGCCACCGAGCCTGGCCCAGTATTTTTGTTTTCATAGCATTAAAAAATCTTCCCGCCAGAAGAGAGAAAGTTTTGCAATCAACCTAAACATATTATCTTCCAACGTTACCTTACAGCCAGATAAGCACAGAAAACAGATGCTAATCTGTTTCCGAAGGAAACAGGGGAGATAAAGAATAAATGATAAGTAGATTAGGTCAAGTGTGGCGACTCATGCCTGTAATCCTGGCACTTTGGGAGGCTGAGGCGGGTGGATCACGAGGTCAGGAGTTCAAGACCAGCCTGGCCGATATGGTGAAACCCCCTTCTCTACTAAAAAAATACAAAAAATTAACCGGGCGTGGTGGCACGTACCTGTAGTCCCAGCTACTTGGGAAACTGAGTCAGGGAGAAATGCTTGAACCCTGGAGGTAGAGGTTGCAGCGAGCTGAGATTGCGCCACTGCACTGCAGCTTGGGTAACAGAGTGAGACTCCATCTCAAAAAAAAAAAAAACCTCAGGCTGGGCATGGTGGCTCACGCCTGCAATCCCAGCACTTTGGGAGGTGGGCAGATCATGAAGTCAGGAGTTTGAGATGAGCCTGGTCAATATTGTGAAACCCCATCTCTACTAAAAACACAAAGAAAAATTAGCCCGACGTGGTGGCACACACCTATAATCCCAGCTACTGTGGAGGCTGAGGCCGGAGAATTGCTTGAACCTGGGAGGCAGAGGTTGCAGTGAGCCAAGATGGTGGCCACCGCACTCCAGCCTGGGGGACAGAGCGAGACTCTGTCTCAAAAAGAAAAAATAATAATAATAAAATACAAAAACTAGCCAGAAATCTCTTGAACCTGGGAGGTGGAGGTTGCAGTGAGCTGAGATTGTGCCACTGCCCTCTAGCCTGGGCAACAGAGTGAGACTCCATCCCCTGCCCCCACCAAATTAAAATTTCTGGCTCTTTATAGGAGGTCACATTTGGTGGTGATGCTGGGTGAAAGAGGGTTGGGTGGAAGGAATCAAAGTGGAAGTGGGACAGCACCAAGCTGGGAAACGGGCACGTTTCAGTTCTGCCTCTAAGCTGATGCTCCTGACTTAGAATCCATCGATCAAGAGGAGTTTGCTGAAGGATAGGGTTTATGGCTGCCTCGCCCGCTCCTGAACCAGGCCCGGGGTGAAGTGTGTTGTGCGCATTCAGCAGCTCCAGTCCCGCTGTGGGTCGTACTGACCTGCTGGGCCCAGCGCACGCCCCAGAAGCTCGCAGTGCCATTGGTCTGGGGAACGGTGTTTTAGGAAGCTCCCAAAGTGACAGGATGGTGTCACCGGGCATAAGGGCCACGGCACTCCCAATGAGTTGTGACAAGGTCTACAAAATCATCCCTAGTTTTTAATAAGGAAACTGGAATAAGGCTCACTTGAGAAGTTGAGAAACTTGTCGCTGACCCCCAGGCCAAGGGATAGGCAGCATTTTACTCTTGCCTTCTCTGATGTGTGCAATTAGTCAAGGAAAAAGTGCAGCAAAGAGAGAAAGTCCTGAACTTTAACACCCAGGAGAAAGCTTATCCTACAACGCTGGGCAGTTCACGCTGATGGAAGCAGTGGCCAGAGGAAGGCCCTTGCCTGAGCTTCCTGCAGCAGTATGAGAACAGCCTGCTTCTCTGGTGGGGAAGGGGTGACACAGTCAATGGAGGGGGTGGTCTCTGAATCTGGAGCTTGGGATGGGGGCAGAGAGCAGCTATACAGCCATTCTCCATGGACCGCCCATTTCCATGGGGACTTGAGGACACAGAAAAGTCCAAGAGGCCAGAGGGGCCCTGGGCTCCAGTTCTACCTGCCCCACGTTGACATCGTGTCCAACAAGACACCAAGAGAAGCAGGGATGACTGACCTTCATTTTCCATATCGACACGGGGGGCCTCTGCGTGCACGAACATCTTTGTCTCCTGAAAAATGGCCTTTGTCAGTTATTTTTAAAAACTGGTGTTAATCCTGAGATGTGGAGATACTCCTGGGAAGCCAACCGAGCCTGGACACACGGAGATGAAACCACAAACACACCCAGAGGAAAAGACATTGATTCCAACCCTCAAAGCAACGGGACAAAAAACAAACAGGAGGCTTCCCTCCCGCCCCAGGGACAGCGGCCAATGTCGGCGGCTCTGCGGGACAGACTCTCCCTGGGACCAGATTGCAACTTCCGATTATATTATAGAATTTCTGGCCCAACTTTTAAGGTTCGAGGCTTCCTCCCTTTGCTTTTATGTTATTTTCTCGTTTAATAAAGATACGCGTGTGTGAGAAGCATCGCCTGTTCCCAGCCACCGCCTCCTCCTCCCCGGCTTCCTCCCCGTCCCCAGCACGTCCTCCCATTGACCTTCCAGAGAACCAAGCTCAATTCAGAGCAGGCCATGTGCCCAGCTAAATCCCCTCAGCCTTGCCCCGTTGGGACAGAATTCACATTCTTGTCCCCCCGCCCCCGTCCTCTCCTGGCAGCCCACTCTGTGCCGACCAGGATATCGGCCCCTCCCACCCCAGGGCCCTCGTGGCTATTCTGATGGGCCTGAGGGCACCCTTCCCCACTGGCCCTACACCACCTGCTCGACACCTGCTCCTCCTGTTCCCTCAGCCTGAACTGAGCCCCCAGATGGCACCTGGCACACAGCGGTGCCCAGCAGTAATGGGGCTGTCATTTTTTGACACTTGTCTGTCCTGCTGAAAGGTGGGCTGTCCGTGCATTGCTGCGTCCCCAACTCTGTGCCCACCAACCCCTCCACACACGTTGGAAAGAAAGTCTGAGGGTAGAAGCCAGGCATTCGGCCGGCCCCGGGAGCACAGTTCTGCAGTGATGGCAATGCCAGCAGCTCAGGGTCCTCCACCTGCTGGCTCCGGGAGCACAGTTCTGAATGAGGATGACAGCAGTAGCTTGGGGTCCTCCACCCACCAGCCCCGGGAGCACAGTTCTGCAGTGATGGCAATGCCAGCGGCTCAGGGTCTTCTACCCACTGGCCCCCAGGAGGCGGGCACAGGTGTCTCCCTGTTTCACAGAGCAGGAAACTGAGACTTCGAAAGCTGAGCTGAGTCACTCGCCTGGTGCCACATTAATCAGCAAGTGGTAGAGGTGAGATTTGAACCCAGGACCCTTCAATTCTAGGCCTGAACTGCTTTTAGTTTTTGGATGTAAAGTTCACACATAGCATAACATTAACCGTTAGTAATTTAAACACGTACAGATCCGTGGTGGTCACTCCCAGTGTTGGGCAACCATCCCTATCATCTAGTTCCAAGACATTTCATCACCCCAAAAAGAGATCCCATCCACTCAGCCCTCATTCTCCATCGCCCCTGCCCCCAGCCCTAAGCAGCCACGAATCTCGTCCGTCTCTCTGGATCCACCTATCCTGGACATTCGTGCACTCGGAATCATACAATGCATGGTCACTGACCCTTTCACGCAGCCCAGTGTTTTCAGGGGTCCTGCACATTGCAGTGCTTCTTCCTGTGTGCGGCTGAATGACGCTCCAAGGGATGGCAGACTACGCTGGGTTTATCCATCATCCACGGATGGACAGGCCTGAACTCTGACCCCGACTTCTACTGTTGCTTCCATGTCATCTTTTTTTTTTTTTTTTCCAAGACGGGTCTCGCTCTGTTGCCTAGGCTGGAGTGCAGTGGCGTGATCTCAGCTCACTGCAGCCTCAACCTTCCCAAGCTCAGGTGATCCTCCTACCTCAGCCTCCCCAGCAACTGGGACGACAGGTGCACCACCACCACAACAGGTTAATTTTTGTATTTTTTTTGTAGAGATGGGGTCCCTCTGTTGTCCAGGCTGGTCTTGAACTCCTGGGCTCAAGAGGTCCTCCCACTTTGGTCTCCCAAAGGGCTGGCATTACAGGCGTGAGCCACAGCACCCGACCTCCAAGTCATCTTTGACACACAGAGCACGTCCGAGAGCAGCAACAAGAGTAACTTTGGGGCCAAAGCTGAGAAGTGGGGCGGAGCCCTTCCTGGTGGCCGGTCGTCAGTACGGCGCCTGAAACGCACACAAAGTCTATTTTTATTTTATCTAGTTGAACCTAAGCAAAAAATCTGGCCCTGCAATCTCTAACCTTGCTTCTAGCTGTTACTGAGCAATCGCAGAGCTTCGGATTTTACTTGCAGGCATGGCCACTGTTTACCATTCCCCCATACGAACTTCAGAAGCTAGAAGGATTCGGTGAAGGAAAGTCATGAGTGCCTTTTCTCTAACCAGAACGGTGGATGTTTCCAGTGAAGAGGCAATGAGGCTTTCAAGGTGCCACCAGGAGCAGCTGAAATGAAGTTCTCTTTTTTTTTTTTTTTTTTTTTTAGACAGAGTCTCACTCTGTTGCCCAGGCTGGAATGCAGTGGCACGATCTTGCCTCACTGCAACCTCTGCCTCCCGGGTTCAAGCAATTCACCTGCCTTAGCCTCCCGAGTAGCTGGGATTATAGGCACCTACCACTGAACCCGGCTAATTTTTGTATTTTTAGTAGAGACGGGGTTTCACCATGTTGGCCAGGCTGGTCTTGAACTCCTGACCTTGTGATCCACCCACCTCAGCCTCCCAAAGTGCTGGGATTACAGGCGTGAGCCACCGCCCCCGGCCAAAGTTCTCTTTTAACTGGGAGAATTCACATGCTTATGAATCTGGCTGCCTATGGAAGTGGCACCGTCATTGTGGCCATCAGCATTGCCACGAGGATTAAAGGCCCGCCCTGGGTCTGAAGCCAGGCTTGGCCACTTACTGAACTGCCCTTTTTCTCCAACCATAAATGAGGACTAACTACGGTTGCTACAAAAATTAAATGGCATAGAAAGTGTGAAAGGAACATAAATCCTGGGACCCCACACTCGCTAACCAAAGGGAAAAGTGAAGCTAGCGACTGTGTCATGGGGACCGACCTCCTGTTTCGGTTCTGAATTATTGAGGAACAAATAACTACAAAGATGAAAAGATTGGCTGGGCTTGGTGGCTCACACATGTAATCCCAGCACTTTGGGAGGCCGAGGCGGGTGGATCACTTGAGGTTAGCAATTCCAGACCCGCCTGGCCAACATAATGAAACCCCATCCCTACTGAAACTACAAAACTTAGCCGGTGTGGTGGCAGGTGCCTGTAATCCCAGCTACTTGGGAGACTGAGGCAGGAGAATCACTTGAATCTGGGAGGTGGAGCTTGCAGTGAGCCGAGATCGACACACTACACTCCAGCTTGGCGACAAAGTGAGACTCCATCTCAAAAAAAAAAAAAAAAAAAGATGAAAAGCTACATACCTCCCTCACATTTTGCCCATAAGGAAATTCCTTGTGGGCTTCAAGATCTTCACCCTAAAGCGCTTCTGTTAAAGTTCACCCTGGCAATGTGAACTGATGGCTTATCTTCACATGTGCTGGGACGAGGGGCAGAACTGAGTTGTCCCTCCACCTACCTGAGGCAAATGCATATCTCATTGTTTCCGCTGCCCTGTCTTCGGTATCTTATGTAAAACCGCAGAGTCACTGAACCAGACGAAAATGTGAATTTTCCTCCACCCCCTCACATGAAAATTGTGTATTTCCCAATATCCTGCCCTTCCCCCTTTCAATATTGAAGCCCTCAAAATCATCTTCGGATAAAGGCACAGACCAGTCTCCCAGGTGCGCGTCCCTAATGTTGGCATTTAAACCTAAAATGATGGAGACTTGCCTCAGTCATCTTCCGTGACTGGCAAGAGTCTTTAAGGCCTGGCCCAGGCCGAACACTTACTGAGTGGCTGCCCTACACACCTATCTACCAGGAAACAGAACGGAATTTCTAGTTGTACTCAGGGCAGCCCCACCTTGTCAAGCATGCTGACAGGGAAAGCTAACCTCTGAGCATAGCAAAAGCATGGCTTTCAAAAACAAACCTCTGGAAGAAGCAAGGACCCTTGCTATGTTAAAAGATGCAGACATTTCTCCCCTACAACTGAGAACCAGCCGGGCAGGGGCCTCATAGGTGTGAGGAAGCCCCAGCAAGCCTGACTTCAATTGAGGGTTGTGAAGCCAGCAAATCTGAGCCTCAGTTAATTTAGAAAGTGTATTTTGCCAAGGTTGAGGGCACGCCCGTGACACAGGCTCGGGAAGTCCTGACCACATGGGCCCAAACTGGTTGGGATACATTTTAAGGAGACATGAGATACCAATCAAGTACATTTTTAAAAAGGCGGGACAACTCAAAGTGGGAGGGGGGCTTCCAGGCTAGAGGTAAATTTAAACATTTTCTTCTTTTTTTTTTGAGACAGAGTTTTGTTCTTCCACCCAGGTTGGAGTGCAGTGGCATGATCTTGGCTCACTGCAACATCCACCTTCCACTTTCAAGTGATTCTCTTGCCTCAGCCTCCCAAGTAGCTGGGATTACAGGCACCTGCCACCATGCCCGGCTAATTTTTGTATTTTGAGTAGAGATGGGGTTTCACCACGTTGGCCGGGCTGGTCTTGAACTCATGACCTCACGATCCGCCCGCCTCGGCCTCCCAAAGTTCCCAAAATGCTGGGATTATGGGTGTCAGCCATCGTGCCTGGTCAATTTAAACATATTCTGGTTGACAATTGGTTGAGTTTGTCTAAAGACCTGGATCTTCGCTGGGCGCAGTGGCTCATGCCTGTAATCCCCGCACTTTGGGAGGCCGAGCTGGGTGGGTCACCTGAGGTCAGGAGTTCCAGACCAGCCTGGCCAACATAGTGGAACCCGGCCTCTACTAAAACTACAAAAATTAGCTGGGCGTGGTGGCGGGCGCCTGTAATCTCAGCTACTTGGGAGGCTGAGGCAGAAGAATCACTTGATCACGGGAGGCCGAGGTAGGAGAATCACTTGATCCTGAGAGGCGGAGGTTGCAGTGAGCCAGATCGTGCCATTGCACTCCAGCCAGGGCGACAGAGCGAGACTCTGTCTCAAAAAAAAAAAAAAAAAAGGAAAGAAAAACACAAAAGACCTGGGATCAGTAGTAAGGAATGTTTGGGGGCCAGGCACAGTGGCTCACGCCTGTAATCCCAGCACTCTGGGAGGCCGAGGCAGGCAGATCATGAGGTCAGGAGATAGAGACCATCCTGGCTAACACCGTGAAACCCCGTCTCTACTAAAAATACAAAAAATTAGCCGGGCTTGGTGGCACATACCTATAGTCCCAGATACTCGGGAGGCTGAGGCAGGAGAATCGCTTGAACCCAGGAGGCAGAGGTTGCAGCGAGTCGAGATCACTCCACTGCACTCCAACCTGGGTGACAAGCAAGACTCTTGTCTCAAAAAAAAAAAAAAAAGGAATGTTTGGGTTGCAGTGAGGCTGTGGAGATGAAAGTTGTATCATGCAGATGAAGCTTTTAGCTAGCAGGCTTCAAAGAGAACAGGCTGTAAAATGTTAATCTTTAAGTCTAATAGACTTAAGTCAACACAGACTTTAAGTCTGTGTTGGTGTTAGTGCTGGAGAGGTCTCTGACCCCCACTTCCCTTCCTGGCCCGAACCAGTCTTTCAGGTTAAATTTTAAGAGCCCTGGCGGAGGAGGAAATCTGTTTAGATGGCTGGAGCATCCCTTAGAATTTTATTTTTGGTTTATAGGGTTTACCAGGTAAGTCGTTTTCCCAGGAAAAAGAATGAGTTGAAAGGAAGAGCAAGGATCCGCTCAGGCCCTCACTCCTGCATTTTGCTGAGATGAAAACCACAATCCCTGCACTGGGAGACTCGCCTCACAATCTGAAAAGGAAGGATTGTCCCCCAGGTTCCCTCTCCTCGCCCTGCGGCCTTGCTGCTCCCCTGCAGCTGCTCCAAATGACAGAATAATGACAGGTTCGCCTAGTGAGGGAGGGTGGCCTGCTCAACTCCACGCTGGCGCTCTGAGCGGGACGGAAGAAGACTCATCTCATTTATGCTGCAAACGGCCTTAAGAAGGACCTGAAGGGGACGGCACACAGTGGCTCATGCCTGTAATCCCAGCACTTTGGGAGGCCGAGGCGGGCGGATCACGAGGTCAGGAGATCAAGACCATCTGGGCTAACATGGTGAAACCCCGTCTCTACTAAAAATACAAAAAACAAAAACAAAAAAATTAGCCGAGCGTGGTGGCAAGCGCCTGTAGTCCCAGCTATTTGGGAGGCTGAGGCAGGAGAATCGCTTGAACCCGGGAGACGGAGGTTAGAGTGAGCTGAGATCATGCCACTGCACTCCAGCCTGGGCTATAGAGCGAGACTCTGGCTCAAAAAAACAAAAACCAAAAAAACAAAAAACAAAAAAAACACGTCATGATCGTTACCGGTGACATACACTTTGTTCCACCATGTGGATGTACAGTGTTTACCAAAACAAATCTGCTGGACATTTGGCTTATTTCCAATATTGGCTATTATTATTCTTTTGAGACAGGGTCTCACACTGTCACCCAGAGTGGAGTGCAGTGGCATCATCACAGCTCACTGCAGCCTCAATTCATGAGCTCATGCCATCCTCCCACTTCAGCCTCCTGAGTAGCTGGGACTACAGGCACACACCACCACACCCAGCTAATCTTTTTTATTTTTGGGAGAGACAAGGTCTTGCTACGTTGCCCAGGCTGGTCTTGTACTCCTGAACGAAGCAATCCTCCCACCTTGGCTTCCGCAGGTGCTGGGATTATAGGCGTGAGCCACCACACACCCGGCACTGGCTATTATCTCTTAAAGCTATAGGAAACAACTGTGGAGCCAAAACACAGCATATATTCTTTTTTCTTTTTCTTTTTCTTTTTTTTTTTTGAGATGGAGTCTCCAAGTCTCACTTTGTCGCCAGGCTGGAATGCAGTGGCATGGTCTTAACTCACTGAAACCTCCGCTTCTTGGATTCAAGCAATTCTCCTGCCTCAGCCTCCCAAGTAGCTGGGATTACAGGCATGTGCCATCATGCCTGGCTAATAACACAGCATATATTCTTATTTCCTTAGAGAAATCCCAAAAGTGGAATTGCTGAGTCAAAGGGAATTAGGCTTTTGACAGACACTCCCAAATTTCCCTCTATAGAAAGTACTCTCCCATCAGCTGCGTGTGGTGGCTCACGTCTGTAATCCCAGCACTTTGGGAGGCCAAGGTGGGCGGATCACAAGGTCAGGAGTTTGAGAGCAGCCTGACCAACATGGTGAAACCCTGTCTCCACTAAAAATACAAAAATTAGCTGGGTGTGGTGGCGCGTGCCTGTAATCCCAGCTACTCAGGAGGCTGAGGCAGGAGAATCGCTTGAACCTGGGAGGTGGAGGTTGCAGTGAGTCGAGATTGCGCCACTGCACTCCAGCCTGGGCAACAGAGTGAGTCTCCATTTCAAAAAAAAGAAAAGAAAGTATTCTCCCAACCAGCTCAAGTGAGAGTGACACAACTTTTTTTTCTTTTTTTTTTTCTTTTTTTTTTTATCCTCTGAAAATACACAACTTTTGATAAATTACTGACTGAAGCTGAAAAGACCACGGTGCTGCTGACGATGGGCTGAATCGTCCGTAAAAAACAAAACGCTGCCAAATGTGTCCACCAGATGGCACTCTTTGCTAAGATTATAGAGTTGTAGCTTTCAGGTGAAGGCGGTTCAGGACTTCAGATTGCATCAGAAAGTCTGAGATGAGTAAATTCGCTGCATAAATCTAGGATGTTGCCATATGAAAACCAAGTAAAAACTGACAGAGGTGGCGTAATAGCTGTGTAACTTGAAAACGCTCATGGCTGTTGTCACCCTTCCTGCTCAAGGGCTCCAGCATTTGCCAGGAGCCTGGCTCTGGGGGCAGCAACCATGATTTGCACCAACTGCACAGGACCCCTCTGTGCCTCTGGGGCCCCCTGCACCTCCCTTATTAATTCTCACTCACCCTGGGCTCTCAGCTCCAGACACCACCTCAGAAAAGTCTATCTGGACCTGCCAGGTCCCTGTCGCTGGCTCACTTGGCCCCCTGTCGTGTCTTTGGCTTATCATGGTTGTAATTCTATGCTTTGGGGTACGACTGTTGGTTGTCCTTCTTGTTGCTCAGAGAAGAATGGCAGAATGATTAAAAGTACCATATAAGTTCAGAGTCAAAAGGACAGCTCCCAGGCCACTTGCTGGCCAGACAAGAGAGGTAACCCTACTTACTAAGCCTCAGCTTCCTTATCTCCAAAATGGTTCTAATTGGCACCTACCCTATTGCATAAGATGCTGCCTAGGGGAGGACTTAGGGAGTGCTCAGTGAGTTTGCCCAGCCATGGTGGTACTGTCTCCTTCCCTCTGCAGGCACAGTGGTAAGAACAAGGCGATGGAGGGTTCTCTGCACCTTCCCCAGCCAGCAATGTGGACGGCACATTAGAAGTTAGCATCTGTGTGACCTCTGCGCTCCCTGCCTGTGGCTGCCTGGACTGCTGAGCTTTCGCTTGGTTTTATCACTGCAGAGGAATGCCCGCCATACTGGGGGGCAAGCAAGGTCCAGAATGACAAGCCCTGGCATTCCTCAGCCGCCCCCTCCCCCGGGTGGGGCCTGGACATTCCTGGCTGCAGTTAGACGTCCCAGCATGACGGGGACTCCGACCCCCCTCCACCATGGCTATTGTTCGGAATTCTGTGGAGTCTGCCCAGCAGACTGTCTTGCTGTGAACAACCAGCTCTGCAACTGGAGTTTGTGTGTTTGCCCTGGGAGGGTGAACGTTCACGCAGAACAAGGCCTCCCCACATGCCTGTAGGCTGCTGCCGCTGTGAGCTTCCAAGGAGCCGTTAGGACACATGCCAAGGAACCCCGGGTTGGGGGGGATCCCGGGAAGCTTCCTCCCTGACCCACACCCTCTGAACAGGTCTTTGGCTGCTCACCAGTCTGGTCAGTCTGGGGGCAGTATTTATATTCCTTCCCATTTCCAGGCCTAGAGCCTTGGCACCCTGCTCTCGCTCCTCTAACTGAAATTAACTCTCAACCCTTTTTACCTGAGATGCCTCTCACATTCCCCAGGGATAACAAGTTTTAAAGCCCCTTCACACTGAAGTCTGCCTTTGAATTCCTCAGCTACATTTGGGGGTGGGGTCTTATAGCTCCAGGGGAACCCCCCCATTCTGTTGATTAAATTGAGCTCAGGCAGACTCCTGGCTTCCCAAAGCCTGTGTTATTACCGCTTCTCAAAGCTGCGGGCACCGGATCGCCGTCTTTGGCAAGACTCCTTTGTGATACAATGGGAATTACTGGGTGGCCTCGGTTCGGTTCTTCCCTCCTCTCAGTTCGCGGTTCACCAGCCCCCCCGATGCAGCCCCCAGGCTGGAAGGAGGCTGCAGGAGCTTCCCCGCGGGTCATCCTCTCATGCCTCCCCCGTGCCCCAGGAGCTGGTTGTGGGGGCTGCTCTATCCCCTCGGCCCATCCGGGACAGGAGCCTAGGTTTGCTTTGGGGGGTACCCCAAACCCCATCCTTGGCTTCAGGCCAGCCCTGGTGCACCGCCCGCTCCCAAGCTAGACGCGAGGCTGCGGGCGAGTAGGTGAAGGGGCGCGCCGTGACCTCCAGGCCCCGCCCAGGCGCACCCGGGAGGACGGGCTGGGGCGACGCGGGCGTCGGCGGGGAGGTCGCGAGGCCGGGGTCTCCACGGCGCAGGAGGGCTGGGGCCTCCGGGGACTACGCGGGCCTGGGAATAGCCCGCCAGGCTGGGCCGGTCGACGCACGTGCTCCGAGCCGGGCGGAGGGGGCGGGGCTGAGGGCCGGGGCCGGGGCGGGGCCTGGCGGCGGGTTACGGGGCGGGGCGGGGCCGCGGGCGGTGGGCGGGGCCGGCGGGCCCGGGCCTAAAAGGCGGCGCGGGCGGGGCTCCTGACGCAGCGGCGGGCGGCGGGCGGCGGGCGGCGCGCGCACTCCGAGCTGGGTTGCGGCTCCCGGGTCTCCCAGGCCCGGCCGGCGCGGAGAGCATGGCGGGCACGGGCCCGAAGCGGCGCGCGCTGGCGGCCCCGGCGGCCGAGGAGAAGGAAGAGGCGCGGGAGAAGATGCTGGGCGCCAAGAGCGCGGACGGCGCGGGCCCGGCGGGCGAGGGCGAGGGCGTGACCCTGCAGCGGAACATCACGCTGCTCAACGG
Organism: Chlorocebus sabaeus; assembly: GCF_047675955.1. NCBI lineage: Eukaryota > Metazoa > Chordata > Mammalia > Primates > Cercopithecidae > Chlorocebus > Chlorocebus sabaeus. The sequence continues at coordinate 84,504,915 of NC_132908.1, read as the reverse complement.
CGTGGCCATCATCGTGGGCACCATCATCGGCTCGGGCATCTTCGTGACGCCCACGGGCGTGCTCAAGGAAGCGGGCTCGCCGGGGCTGGCGCTGGTGGTGTGGGCCGCGTGCGGCGTCTTCTCCATCGTGGGCGCGCTCTGCTACGCCGAGCTGGGTACCACCATCTCCAAGTCGGGCGGCGACTACGCCTACATGCTGGAGGTCTACGGCTCGCTGCCCGCCTTCCTCAAGCTCTGGATCGAGCTGCTCATCATCCGGCCCTCCTCGCAGTACATCGTGGCCCTGGTCTTCGCCACCTACCTGCTCAAGCCGCTTTTCCCCACCTGCCCGGTGCCCGAGGAGGCAGCCAAGCTCGTGGCCTGCCTCTGCGTGCGTGAGTACGGGGCGCGGGCCGGGGTTGGGAGGTCGTAGTCCCTGGGTCCCTGGGTCCCTGCATCCTTGCGTCACTACTCCCCCGGCTCCCACATCTCTACATTTTTGCATCCCTGGACCATCCCGGCAGTTCTAGGCTAAGGTCATTGGTCCCAGAAACCACGTGCGTTTCTTTCATTCATTCTTTTACACTTCTTCCCACGGGCTAAGAATATCTTCAGTGAGGGGACAGCAGGGTCCTTGCCCTGCCCTTCGGTGAGCATTCCATTCCCCCACTTACGCGATTCAGGCAAGTGCCAGCCTCCCGTTGGCCCCGCTGAGCAATACTCCCAGCCTCTTGCGTGGCACCCACGTGGAGTAACTGAGCAACCGATTTACTGTTAGAGCTCCGATTGCTGACTGGTTGGTAAGAAGGAAATTGCAGTTAAAAAAAAAACCCCATTCATTTCTGCTCTCCAAACCAACCAGCTTGTCAGGAGTCAGTGACAAGGGCTGACTCATAAGAAAACAGTAGTAATAAAATCGTATGCGGGCAGTGACTGGTGCTGGTTTAGGCTAAGGGATCCCCCCGAGGGTTGCCCAGTAGTGAGAGAGGGGAGCTTGGCTGCAGATTCAGTCTTGGAGTGGATGGATGTGCGAGTCCCAGGTTACGCTGGGAAACAGCCATGGGGCAGCTGTTTTGGTGGACTCGGTGCTGGTGTGTTCTTCACCAGGCCAGAGAGAACTGCTTTTCAAAACAGTTTTCTTGTGGGATTTCAGGGGGAAAATCACTTGTACCAGATGTCACATGATTTGGCTGGGTGGGGTGTGAAGGCAGGTCTTGGCAATTCTCAGGTTCATCCCATGGCCTTGGAAGGGTCCTGCTTTTGAAGTTTATGTTGGAACCCTGGCCATCCCAACTTAGATTTATTTGCATTAAGAGCTGCCAGCTAATTTGAGGATGGGCCTGGATCTCGATAGTGTGTGCACACATTCAAGGTGGGAAGGACTAAATTTATAGTTTGGAGCCAAAATCAGGGGACTGTGTAATTACTTGGAGTGACTTCTGACTGGCAGGACCTGTTGGCGCTGTTTTCTGCCACACTGTACTTTGGGGGGAAGGGAGAGGGGGAGGCATTTATTCATAAATGTGAGAATGCCCCGAGGGCAAGACTCAGCTGGGCTCTGTGTGGTTTCCCTGAGTCTGAAAAGCTTCCCTGAGGCCCTGAGCAGAGCAGCCGCACCACTATGCAGGTCAAAGCCAGGACAAATCATAGCAGCACAGGAGTGGGTAGAGCCTGTGGCTTCCAGCTGGGCGTTGGAGATGTGGATGTAAAGGATGACTCTGGTTTCTCTTTTTGTCATTAGGAGAATTTCACGAGTTCAGTCTCCCTCCCACCTAGGTACATGTCGGCCCAGAATGTAACGACATGGATAATAGCTTACACAGCCTGCACTCTTAACTTTAAAAATGAATCCCTGGTTGGCTGGGTGTGGAGGCCCACACCTGTAATCCCAGCACTTTGGGAGGCCGAGAAGGGCAGACCTACCAAGGTCAGGAGATCAGTCAAGATCCCGCCACTGCACTCCAACCTGGGTAACAGAGCAAGCCTGTCTCAAAAAATGAGTTCCTGAGTGCTGAGCCTCTGACTTCCTACTGGTACCAGGAGTGAGTCATGAGAAATGCTGCATTGGCCACCAGGAAGGAGACATAGGATATGGTGCTGCCTAGTTTTCTCTTTTTAATGAAAAACACATCAGTCATACATGAATTCATCATCATTTAAAAATTCAAACCAGCCAGGCACTGTGGCTCACGCCTGTAATCCCAGCACTTTGGGAGGCTGAGGCGGGCAGATCACCTGAGGTCAGGAGTTCGAGACCACCCTGTCCAACATGGTGAAACCCCGTCTCTACTAAAAATACAAAAAATTAGCTGGACGTTGTGGCAGATGCCTGTAATCCCAGCTACTCAGTAGGCTGAGGCAGGAGAATCACTTGAAGCCAGGAGGTGGAGGTTCAGTAAGCTGAGATCGTGCCACTGCACTCCAGCCTGGACAACAAGGTGAGACTCCATCTCAAAAAAAAAAAAAAAAAAAGCAGCCGGATGTGATGGCTCAAGCCTGTAATCCCAGCGCTTTGGGAGGCCAAGATGGGGAGATCACGAGGTCAGGAGATCGAGACCATCCTGGCTAACACAGTGAAACCCTGTCTCTACTAAAAAATACAAAAAAACTAGCCAGGCCTGGTGGCCGGCGCCTGTAGTCCCAGCTACTCGGGCGGCTGAGGCAGGAGAATGGTGTGAACCCGGGAGGTGGAGCTTGCAGTGAGCTGAGATCCGGCCACTGCACTCCAGCCTGGGCAACAGAGCGAGACTCCGTCTCAAAAAAAAAAAAAAAAAAAAAAAGCAAAATTAGCTGGGTGTGATGGCACACACCTGTAGTCCCGGCTACTCAGGAGGCTGAGGTAGGAGAATTGCTTGATCTTGCCAAGATCAACGAGCCAGGTGGTGCCACTGAGCTCCGCCCTGGGTGACATATTTCTCTTCCTTTACCACCCCCCAGCCCTGGAGTTTCTGTGACTGCCAGTATACATTTCCAGAGCTGCTTCTGTTACTAATATATCCCTGGCCTATTTATTTAAAAGATCGTAGTGTACAACTTGTTCTCCACCTTTTTTTTTTAAGCCTAAAATGGTCTTGCCATGTTCCCAGGCAGTACGCAGAGACCGTCTTCTGGCTTTTTAGCTGCTAAGACTTCCCTGTGTCTTCCCTGTGCTCACCACACCACCCCCATAGACCTGTGGAGGGCTTTTGTGGTTTCCCAGCTTCGTGCAAATGGTAAAAGGGTGTGTTGTCTTTGGTTTTTTGTTTTTGTTTTTGTTTTGAGACAGAGTCTCTCTGTCACCCAGGCTGGAGTGCAGTGGCACCATCTCACTGCAACCTCTGCTTCCTGGGTTCAAGCGATTCTCCTGCCTCAACCTCCCGATCTTAGATTACAGGCATGAGCCCTCGCACCCGGCTGGGTGTGGATTCTAATGTAACAGCTAATATGCCTTCCAAAGAGGCGGTACTGAATCACACGTTCCTGGATTTAATTTGTGGTAATAGGGCTTTAAAAAGTATTTTTATTTGTTTATTTTTATTTTATTTTTTGTTTGAGATGGAGTTTTGCTCTTGTTGCCCAGGCTGGAGTACAATGGTGCGATCTTGGCTCACTACAACCTCCGCCTCCTGGGTTCAAGCGACTCTCCTGTCTCAGCCTCCCGAGTAACTGGGATTATAGGCGCCCACCATGCCCAGCTAATTTTTTGTATTTTTAGCAGAGATAGGGCTTCACCATGTTGGCCAGGCTTGTCTTGAACTCCTGACCTCAGGTGATCCACCCACCTCTGCCTCCCAAAGTACTGGGATACAGGCGTGAGCCGCCGTGCCTGGCCTAAAAGTATTTTAAATAGCTTTCCAGCAGTCCTTTTGGTCCCAGGAGATAAAACCTGGAGGTAGGCTCTAGAGTGCCAGCCCTCTCTGACCCAGAGGTGAGGGTTATTGTTAATAGGAACCCTTTCAGGAAAGGTGAGGGCCCCACTTCTCATGTCCCTAAGCCGTTTGTACTTGTTTTTCTCTGACCCACCTGTGTGTGTGGTGAGTGTATGTGTGTGTATGTGTTGCTTTTTTTTTTGGAGAGTGATTTTCAGTAACAGAAAGGGATGTGCTCTCTGTAAGAGTGAATCTATTCTTGCCCCTGTGTGTAAGGCAAGAAGGAGAAGCTGTGTTCTCTGAACAGGAAGACCCTACTGAGAGAAGGAGGTGTGTTGGAGTTCAGTCATTCTGGTGGGAAAAATATTAGAGATAGTTATAGAAATAGTCACAAATCTTGGAAGACTGAGAAGAGCTGGCTGAAGGCGGCCAGATCTCTTTACCTTTAGTTAAACAAATAAAAATAGTATTAAAAGAAAGGCAGAGTAGTTTAGCTAGCTATCTTGTTTACTCATACAATCTTAAGACCATGGACGCTTAAGTGCTTTTTACGTGGCAAGTCCACAATGTCCATTATACTCTAATGGTGTTGACTCAGCTTTTGAGTAATCTTACCGAATAAATGCGAGTCTGACTAGCTGATCAGGGCCAAGTAGCAACAGGTTTACAGGACTCAGCAGGGAGCCTGTAAGCGGCTGGGACCCCCAGCTGGACTGGCCGAGCAGAGTATCTATGTGTCCGTGTACTTTATTCATCTGTCGCCGGGTCAGGGGTCTGCAAGGGACAGACTCCCTGCAGCTGGTGCCCCCTCAAAAGGAGTGAGGTCGCAGAGGTGGGCTTGTCTGAGACTGGTAGAACTCCACGCCAATTCTCAGGTCATTCTAACTTCAGCATGGAGAAGGACAGTGGATGTCCCAGGAAGGAAGACCCAGCCCTGTAGGGGGCTTCTGACAGGTGCATGCGGCAGCATCTGCAGGTGGAGCGGCAGCTGCGTTCCAGGTGCAGGGGGCAGCCTGGATCCCGCACCGGTGGGCAGGATGGGCGTTCCAGGATGCGAAGGAGAGGCTGGGCCTTTGATCTGTGGACATTGCTCCTGGAGCAGTGAAAAGCCATAGAAAGTGATTTTTTTTTTTTTTTTTTTTTTTTTTTTTGAGACAGAGTTTTGCTCTTTTTGCCCAGGCTGGAGTGCAGTGGCGCAATATCGGCTTACCGCAACCTCCACCTCCCGGGTTCAAGCGACTCTGCTGCCTCAGCCTCCTGAGTAGCTGGGATTACAAGTGTGCGCCACCATGCCTGGCTAATTTTGTATTTTTTAGTAGAGACAGTGTTGCTTCATGTTGGCCAGGCTGGTCTGGAACTCCCGACCTCAGGTGATCCGCCCACCTCGGCCTCCCAAAGTGCTGGGATTACAGGCATGAGCCACCGTAACCGGCTGAATTTTTTTTCTTTTTTTTTTTTTTTTTAAATGATCACAGGTAAGGTTGGGTTCCAGAATTTTCTCCTTAGGAAGGGAAAGGGCACCTTCTACCCCCTTATTCCTTGAGCCTGATCCTACAGAAGGTACAATGGCTTTTGGGTCTGGATCCTCAGCCCTTGGGCCTCTGAGGCTGCCTTGGGAGAGGGTATGGATTTGAGAACAAGGCTCTCAGTTTTGCTGGCTGTCTTTTCGGTCTCCAGGCACGTCCCACAGAAAGTTTCTTTTTGTGAACTAATCGTGTGAAATGGGTTGGCCTCAGTGCTTAGAACCATCCCACTGACGGTGACAGTGGGAAAAATCCCTTGCTTGTCGGTCTGGTTAGGAGATGAGGTCCTTTCACCCGTGTCTTCGTGTGGGTGCGCTTTTCACTGATCATGAAGGCGAGAGGAACAGCTCCATGTGTCTCTTTCCGGATGGCCGTGTGGAACTTGGCATGAGAGGAGGGTTGTGTGGGTTATTTATTGCTTCTCTAAGACTTGGTAGCGTGTACTGGAAATTCAAGCGATGCTGGGTTTTTATTATCAGAAGGCGTACAGGCTGTAGCTGAGATTCTGGCTGGGCTTGGATTTGGTTTGGGCAGTTTATCTGACCTTCCTGGGCCCCAGCTGGCTCTGCACAGTGAGTAGGGTAGCATCTACTCAAAGTCCCGGCCACAGCCGTGGACCGGCACTGGCCCAGGCAAGTTCTCAGTAAGTGAGAACTCGCAGGTTCAGAAGATGCTCTGGGCCTCAGGGGCTTCCAGCTCCAGGGAGGTGCTCTCAGAAGGAGGGCCCGATGGACTCACCGGGTCGTGGAGAAGATGCCCTGGCTCAGTCTCAGTCACTTCCCCAAGCGCATAGGTGTTAGAGAAGTGGCCTGCAGACAGCTCCTCCATGCCTTGAAAGCAGAAGTAGCCCCCTCCTGTTTCCCTGTCCCAGTTGGGTGAAGGATGGGAGTCTGCTGGGACAGTCCCAGGCGTGCCGTCACGCAGGGGCAGGCCGTCCATCAGTCTTGCGGGAACACCTGGCCCCATGGGAGACGATGCCAAGGTCCCTGGAGTGAGGTGGCTCTCCTCCCCATGGCTGTCACTCGTCAGTAGATCGGTGTGGGCGGGTGTGCATTTAGGAACCTGTGAGCTGAGACATTGTCCAGCTAGCATCAAGCCAAAAGCAACCAAAGCTTTGAGAAATCCACCTGGCCCCGCCGAGTCGGTTTCTGGCTGTGGAATGCGATTTGCCCCAGTGCCAGGTGTCTGGGAATCCCAGGCCTCCGTGTGGGAAGGTGCCAGTCGCACGGGCTGTGACCGTCCCTCCACGTGCCTGCATCTTCTGCTCACTGTGCACTTTGAGTAGCCCTCAGCCTCACTGTCTCCTCCTCTGGCAAAAAGGAGGAAGGAGCAAGGGAACAAAGAGAGGGAGGGAAGAGCCGGAGAGGAGCCAGGGTTTCCCTTCATCTGGAGCTCTGGGTGCGAGACGTCACCCACCCACGCTCAGCACAGGCCCAGGGTCCGGGGGCTGTGGGTAGAAGTAGGAATTGCCACGACTGTCTCTGAGCCCCTCCCTGAGGGTGAAGGGTGGGTTTCGATGGCTGTGGGCTTAGCTGTGGTCAGCGGAATCAAAGGCCAGGGGGCCAGTTACAGTGACCAGAGAGCAGATGGGGCCTGTGTGTGTTTTGCCCCAGGGTCTTCAGGCTGCCTGGCTGCCTCTCTCCGCCTCCTGGGGTGTCCAGCGTCCCCCTCCCCGCCCCGAGGTATCCAGCACCTGTAACCTGTAGCCCTGCTTCTCAGTTCAGGCCTGTTCCAGGGTCCCCCCCGGGGTATCCAGAGCCTGGAGCCCCACTTCTCAGTCCAAGCCTGTGTAAACCTGGCCCCGGGTTGGGTTTTGGGATCCCTGCACCCCTCCACCCCTGACCCCTCACAGCTGGAGCCCTGGCTCAGCCAGCAAAGGTTCTGCGTGTTTTAGGAGCTGGGTGGGCCCCGGAGCTCAAGCCGTGGGCTCAGTGCAGGCGGCAGCAAGTGATTAGCACTGAAATCCGACTTTCCCAGCCAGACATGAAAGTGCCGCTGGCGCCTGGGCAGGTCACGCTGCGTCACGGGATTCGGGGCAAGGTCGTCGGGGGAGTTCATAGAAGCACATGACCTGAGCCACGCAGGAAAGCCTAACGGGCACTTCTGACCCTTTTTTCCTGGATCACAGATTTCTTTCATAATCTAGCCAAATGTGCAGAATCTTGCCCAGAAATGTGTACCAGCCGCCTTCGCACAGAAGGGTGGGCTGTGCAGACGCCCCCAGGGGCCCAGGTCAGGGTGAGAGTCACCCCCCGGAGCGTGGTGTTCAAGGCAGGGCACACGCTTGGACTCTCACCTCCTGTCACCACTTTCCACCCCAGTCTTTGAAGACAGTGATCATCCCCAATTTACAGCTGTGGAAACCGATGCAGGAGCGAGCCTGGAGCCACGGGCCACAGTGCCCACCTCTACACTGAGGCCACTGTTTGTCATCGGGCATAGAGGAGCACACAGCCACGTCTGGGGAGTGTGGTGGGTGCCAGGGGTCTGGGGAAGTGTCAGTCAGCAAGACTGGGTGGCCCAGTTGGCCCGGGTTAGGACACAGGTGGGTCAGAGGCTCGTCTGTGTTCCCCAGCCACCCCTAGGGGCCCCTTCGCAGCTCGTCCACCCGTCTCCATCCTTCCCAGACTCACGGCAGGTACCCTGCACAGCCACAGGTTCTGCCTCGCAGTAGGCCTGGCCCTCCCTGGAGCCTCACCTGGATGGCTGGCCATGGGCAGGCCTTGCCTGGCCCGTCTGCAGGGACAGGACACGTGTACGCACGCAGATTGCTACTGTGTGCCCGTCCACTCCCCGGAGGCCCTGTGGCAGCACCCCCTTCCCCTCACTGCCCTGTTCCGACAGGAAGGCCCCCCAGTGTCTCCTTCCCTGGTACTGGCCGAGTCCGGAACTCTCCCTCTGGAAGGCAGACCCTCCGGGGTGGCCACAGCACCTGCGTGCCTCCCAGAGCGTGGAGGCGTCTCTTTCTCTGCGTCCCTGTCTGTCAGACTGCCCCAGATGGGAGCCGTTCTCTGGCTTTGCCCGCCTCCCCTGCCCTAGGGTTTACCCACTATGTGAGGAACGAGCATCGACCTCCCATTTGGGCCTTGGAGCGTGACGCCCACAAACCTGATCCCTGCTGAGTCATCCTGACCTCGGGACGGGCCAGCACCTGTCACTGCCGAGACACTACATGTGTGAGCTGCTTGTTAACGAGAAAGCCAAAGTCTGTAAAATATTTGAAGAGACGTATCCTGAGTCAACTGTGAGGACCAAGGCCTGGAGGCCCTGAGGACGTGTGCCTCAGGGGGTGGGCCACAGCTGGAATTCATACATTGTACAGGGACAGAAGTTACAGGCAGACATCAGTCAGTACATGAAAGGTGTTTGTTGGTTCTGCCCAGAAAGACGGACAACTCCAAGGCGGGGAGGGGCTTCCTGGTCACAAGTGGGTTCAAAGATTTCTTTTTTCTTTATATATATATATACGCACACGTATATATACACACACATATGTATATACGTATGTGTGTGTGTGTATACATATATATATGTGTGTGTGTATATATTTGTTTGTTTTTGAGACAGAGTCTTGCTGTGTCGCCCAGGCTGGAGTGCAGTGGCGGGATCTCAGCTCACTGCAAGCTCCGCCCCCCGGGTTCACACCATTCTCCTCCCTCAGCCTCCCAAGTAGCTGGGACTACAGGCGCCCGCCACCTCGCCTGGCTAATTTTTTGTACTTTTAGTAGAGACGGGGTTTCACCGTATTAGCCAGGATAGTCTCAATGTCCTGACCTCGTGATCCACCCCCCTCGGCCTCCCAAAGTGCTGGGATTACTTACAGGCAAGAGCCACCGCACCTGGGAAAAGATTTTCTGATTCACAATTGATTGAAAGAGTTAAAAGACCTGGAATCAATAGAAAGGAATATCTGGGTAAGATAGGAGGTTGTGAAGACCAAGATTTTTTTTTTCTTTTTCTTTTTCTTTTTTTTTTTTTTTTTGTCACCCTGGCTGGAGTGCAGTGGCATGATCTCGGCTCACTGCAACCGGGTTTAAGCAATTCTCCTGCCTCAGCCTCCCAAGTAGCTGGGATTACAGGTGTCTGCCACCGCCACAACCAGCTACATTTTGTATTTTTAGTAGAGATGGGGTTTCTCCATGTTGGTCAGGCTGGTCTCCAACTCCTGACCTGGTGATCTGCCCACCTCAGCCTCCCAAAGTGCTGGGATTACAGGAATGAGCCGCTGAGCTAGGCCAAGATCTGTGTTTGAATATTAGTGCTGGTCAGCTGTACCTGAATTCCAGAGGGAAGGGGTATAACAAGGCATATGTGATCCCTCTTCCCCTCATGACCTGAACTTGTTTTACAGGTAACTTTGGAATCCCTTTGGCCAAGAGGAGGGGTCCATTCAGTCAATTAGGGGGCTGAGAATTTTGTTTCTGGTGTACGTGATCAAACTGCAGCTGGTACAAAACCAAGGCCACGGTGACCCCGGGGCCCGTCCAGCTTTGTCCCTGTGCTCTCGAGCTGCCGGCGGCCAATGCGGATTCTGCCCACGGCTCACATGTGTGGCTTCAGAGCCTGAGGGTTTTTGGGGCCATGTCTTCACCTGGTACCATGTAGGAGCCCTGTGAGCTGAGTCAACTGGGAGAGCCGAGGGTCTCTGCAGAAGGCCTGAGCAGGGCCCGGGCTCTGTCCCTGGAGCTCTGAGTCCCTCAAGCTGTGTGACCTGGAGCCAGGTGCTTAACTTCTCTGGGCGTTTGCTTCAGAGCTGGGAGCATGGGGTGGCTTGGGTCTTTGGCTGGGGTCAGGTAGGGGAGGGGCCAGCCAGGAATCAAACATCCCTGACAGGTGAGGGGACAGGTGAGGAGGGCAGGGCAGGAGCCCTAGAGCACTTGTGTAGCAGCGTCTGGGCTGGTGCAGGCCCTGAGATGGCTTCAGGCCCTGCTCAGAGCTGAGGGCTCCCCATCACCAGGGATTCTTCCATCACTGCACCTGCAGAGCCCGTTGGGATTGGGGAGAGGCCCTGGCCTCCATTTGGAACAGCTGCATCGCCTGTCAGTGTACAGGCTGTGCGCTGGTTAAGCCTGAGCGCAGAGTCTGTTCAACGAGTTCATTGTGTGGTATTTGCTTCCACTTGCTGTTGAGTTAGACTGGCCTGGACGCTGGCCAGGAGCCCTCGTGGGTTTGGTGCTTCTCTTTGACAGCCGGCATTGAGAAGCCCAGTCAAGTGGCTGAAGCATGAGGGCGAGATTGAGGAGACCTGGATGGCCTCACTTCGCTACCCAGGAACTGCTGTGTGACTTTCAGCAAGTGGGACAACCTCTCTGAACTCTGTTTGCCCCAGCTATAAAATGGAGGTGTTGGATTGGCTGCCACAAGTATCCTTCCACCTCCACAATACTGTGTGACTGGAGCGGGTTTTCACTCCTTTTTCTTGTTAGCATAACTGTTGGAGCTGTAGAGGGTTTGGAGTGAGCCACAGATGTGTGAGGCTCCGCACTTAGCCAGCAGTGGCAACTCCTTATCGCTGGTGCCCACAGCTTCATCTGTGCCCTGAAGATACTCACACTGCGGTGACTGGTCAGATTAATGGTGATGCTTTCGTGGGGCGCCATAAGGCATGACCGCGAGCTATTTCGCCCATGCAGCAGGAGGCAGTGTTACAGTCTGTTGGAAACAGGAAACGGAGGCTCAGTCCCTGCACAGGAACTTGCCCGAATTCACACAGCATTTCAGCACGGGGTGGCCTGGTTTCAGAGTTTCAGAGGGAGGGGTGGCCCTTCCTGTTGGCCCTGGTGGTCTCGAGTCAGGACCCTTGGGAAACCCATGTCCACCAGGACGCTTGTGTCTGGAGAACCTGACCAAATGAGAAGTTGCCCTTTTCAGGTTCTCCTGCTTACCCTGGGACTTGGGGTGTAGGCAAATTTCAGAACTTGCCAAATCTGCGTCTTCCTGGCCTGTTTAAAATAAATGTGTCAGCTCCATTCCGGACAGCAGCTGACACCTCCACCCCTGTGCCAGGCAGGACAGTGTGTCTGGGCGTAACTCAGCCCCGGTTAAAAATGGAAAAAAGTACAAAGACATGTGTCCAAGGGCTGGTGACAGAATTTGAAAATGTGACACCAGCCTGTTGTTAGTAATTTGTTTCCACAGAAATCTGATTCAACACTGAGCAGACAGGTGTGGCCAGGGCCTTGGGACCGTCTCTCTGCTCGCCTGGGGACATCTACATGTCCGGCCTGGCCCAAAGCAGGGCCTTGTGCTCTGCGGAGACTGGGCATCAAAATTGGAGCCGTTTTAAGACCATCCCGGCCAGGCTCATGCCTGAAATCTCAACACTTTGGGAGGCCAAGGTGGGCGCATCACCTGAGGTCAGGAGTTCGAGACCAGCCCGGCCAACATGGTGAACCCTCGTCTCTACTAAAAATGCAAAAATTAGCCAGGCGTGGTGGCAGGTGTCTGTAATCCCAGCTGCTGAGGCAGGAGAATCACTTGATCCCGGAGGCAGAGGCTGCTTGAACAGGTGAGAATGGCTTGAACTCAGGAGGTGGAGGTTGCTGCGAGCCAAGATTGCACCATTGCACTCCAGCCTGGGCGACAGGAGCGAGACTTTGTCTCAAAAAAAAAAAAAAAAAAAAAAAAATGGAAACGCTGCCTTTGCTTCCCTGCCCTGGAGCTGCATCGTTTTCCTTGGGGTCTCTGGACCACTTTGACCTCTCCATGGCCAACGATGGCGGGGAGGTGGGTGGATCTGGAGCCGACATGGGCAGGCTCAGCATTCCAGCCCATTCTGAGGTGAGGTTGGCCTTGGGTGAGGACAGGGGTCACTGGGTCAGACACATTCGTTTTCTGGAGCCCAGCAGAGGTGACATGTCCATCAGGAAAGCGCCTGCCTGTGCTGGGGGCGCTCTGCCAGCCTCCCTGGGACCTTGTTCTGTGCAGATGTGTCCTCTCCCTCTCCCCCCACCTGCCTGATCAGAAGCTCTGGGTTTCCACCCCTCCACCCCTCCACCCCCCACACCCCGCACTGCTTTGACAAGCCTCCCTAGGGGATGACGTGGGAGATGGTGGGGGCTGTCTACCAGTGGAGAAGGTGGAGGTTTGCACTCAGAGCAGAGGATGTTTAGACTTGAAGGGACCAGGCAGGAAGGTACTGGTTTTACTAAGCCCCGTGTTTATTGGGCACCCACTAAGTTTGGGGCCCTGTATGTACCGAGTGGATTCTGACAAAGAAGCTGTCGCAGGAACCCCAGCTTGCTGCAGAGGGGGGCCCAGGCTCCGAGGCTGGTTGTCAGGGTTACCAGGTGCTGGCTCGGCTGGGGCTGCAGGCTGCGCTAGGCGGGACTGGGCTGGGCTGGTACCTGTGCCTGGTGTCGGCCCAGCTGTCGTTGCAGTGGTCAGCTGCCGCTCTCCAGCCCAGGGCAAACAGCTGTGCCAGGTGCACCCTGGGGGACCAGGCTGCGTGGGCTTCCTGCAACTGGTGAAGCTGCCAGCCACTTCCTCTGTGCTGTCTCCAGCAGGCAGTTCTGGGTATACAGTCCTCATTTGCCTATAAAGCAGGCCTTGGACCATCTCTGCCCCAGCCCCAGTGTTGGCCCTTTGTATGAATAGTCTCTGAAACCAACAGACTCTGAAACCATGCTCAGAACGCACCCTCTCTTTAAAAGACTCCTGGAGGCAGTCCCTGGGGGCCTGGCAGTAGCACCTGTTTCTGTTGAGCCTGAAAATGACAGAAGGGACTGCCGGATGCCCGCCTGGGGCACTCACAGTGGCTGTGCTTGGACTTGAAGGGGTCCCGGAGGATCATGTTCATTGGGTGCCCCCCAATTACAGACCGGCCAAGGTGCTGAGCCCTGCAGGACTCACTACTCTGTCCGGCTCGGGGGCAGGTGAGGACCGGCGGCCCAGGGAGTGGCCTCTGGAGCCGACAGATAATTTTCACTGTGGCTGGTCCTGAGCCTTATCCACGCATGCTCCTGTACCTCTGTACCTGGTCCATGTTTGTTACTTGAAAGAATCAGGCATTAGTCTGTGTGGGGAGGGTTCATGGGGCCTGCAGGGTTCCCACCCAGCCCGGGCCCACAGGTCCCACCTGCTCTCCACATTGAACGTGCCTGTTACTGGCCCTTCCCCTACCCTCTCCTCCAACACTGGACCCTGGGGGATCGTCCCTGTGTCTGTGGCAGGATTTTATCAGGAGCTGGACAGAGTTGGGGCCAGAAGACCAAGCTGCCAGCATCAGGGGAGGTGAGCAGGGTCGGCTGCCACAGAGGTGAGCGTTCACGGGCATCAGGCAGGGGAGGCAGGCACCTCAGAGAATCACCTCCCCAAGGGGAGAGAGGAGCGGCCAGGGGCCAAGAGAAGGCAGCCTCTTGGTTTACAAGTTGTGGGTGTGTGAGGGAGCGGGGTTGGGGGATCAGCCTGCGGTAGGCACCTGTCCCATCTGTGGGCCCTCCCTGTTCAGGCACCTTCTTGCACGGTCTGTGAGGTCAGTATCACTGCGGGCCCCACCCCAGAGATGGGGAGGCACAGGGGGTGGGGGTGTCCCCCACCTCGTGCCGGGTGGTGGCAAGCTCCCCAGGATGCCCCAGCTCTGAGCAGGGCAGGTGGCGAGAGCAGTGGGAGGTCTTGGTGCCCACACCAGAGTCCTGAGGAGAAGTGGGCTGGCTGTGTCCCCAGTCTCTCCTGCATGAGCCTTAGGGCATCTGAAGTGGCTTTTGAGTCAGGACCAGGACCATGGCTTGGGCCTTACTGTGACAGGTGTCCTGGCCGAGGCCCTGGCGCTGGCTCTGGGTGTGGCTGGGGCTGTCCTTCCTTCACCTTGCTGTCAAGGCCCACCTGAAGATGAGGATGTTTCTGTGACTCAGATGGCCCTGGGGGGTGGTGGGGACGCCGGTGAAGGGAGGAGGAGGGCAGGGGTCCCTCCAATGCACTGCCCCCAAGGGACCCCGGCTCTTTGGGAGCCCCTGCCAGCCAGCCAGGTGAGGACGAGGAAGAGAGCACTCCAGACTGGGAGGGGTCCCCAGCTCAGCCTGCCCGGCTACCTGTCAATCAAGCCAAGCCACGCCACGAGGCTTGATCTCCCAGGATCCCCGGGACGGCCTTTATCTCTTGGCCCAACTGTCCCCACAGGCTGGTGTGGCCACATTTATCTGGGGGTGGCTGGCCCTGTGTGCTCAGCCTCCTCACTCTGACTCGGGGCACAGCCCTGCCGGTCTCCCTGCTGTATGCTGCTGTTGCGGCCAGCAGCCCCTCTGTGGTGTGGACACTGAGGCTGGGGAGAGGGCAGGTGCCAGCAGGGGCTGAGGTTCAAACCCCAGACTTCTCCCATGACTGCCTCGCTTCCTTAAGGTCAAAAGGTACTGAACCCACATTAATTCATGTATTTAAGATTTTATTTCATCTTAAAACTTTAAGAAAGAACACTGTGGAGAATAATGAAGCCTTTGCTTACTCATCACCCAGAATCAGTGAACATTAAAATTTATGTTCTTGTTATAAAAGGAATAAATATGATAAGGTCCCCTTTGTTCTGTGGCCATTTTGCTCCCCACCTGACTTCCAAAACGCAGGCCCGCCTGTCTGCCCTGTGGTTATTTTTAATGTCAGGAGATGATCCAGTGGCACCCGCCGGCCCCTCAGGACTGTTTTTGGTTGGGGAGCAGCTGGGTTGGATCTGGGCAGACAGGGTCAGGCTGGCAGGGGGGCCCTGGCCTCTGTCCCACCCACGGTGACAGCCCTGATGGCTGGTTGGGCACTTCTGGGCAAATCGCTGCCTTTCCTGAACCCCCCAACCCCCTAGCAGACATGATAGCCGCAGGGGCCGTGCTCAGTGTCCGCAGCGCCTGTCTGGCATCTGGAGTTCAGTGGTGGCAGCCTGCCGCGTGTCCCTTTTGGGGAAAGGCCTGAGTGCAGCTTGGCCACACCTACTCCCGCCTCCCTCCCGGCATGAATGAGCGAGTGATGCAATCAGCCGGCCTCTTGCAAATCCGGAAATCCCTGGCTTGCCTGCAAGGTCCCTGAGGCCCAGTTTCTTTTACGGACACACCCCCCCCCGCCCCCCCCCCCCCCCACACACACCATAAGGAAATGGGACTGTCAGGTCAGGACCTGCCCCCTCACCCTGTGCGGCAGAGAAGGAACTGCCTAGACCCACTTGCCTAGACCCACTGACCCAACCCTGCTGAGCCCCGAGGGTTAGACTGGAGAACTCTGGACTGGTGACATCTCCATGTCCCTGGGAGCCCTGGCAAAAGGGGGGTTTCCCACTCCTCACCTCTTCTCTTTGGATGAGGAGTGGAAGGGAATTTCAAGTATTTTATTTTAGGAATAGCAGCAAAAACACTGACTTTCAGACATTTTTCAGCCAGACTTTCCTGGTGTGTGGTAGCCATCTCCACTCTGGCATCCCCACAGTTGTAGTGGGGTGGTTAACTTTGGAGAGAGAGGCAGGCGGGCGGCCGGTCCCGCACCTCGGGACGTTTCCCATGTTTGCTGGCTGCTGTCATCAGTTAGTTAGCATGGATGTCTTTCCTGGGGTCTGTTGCTGGAATTCTAAAATTCCACAGGATTTGTTCAGCTGGGGAAAAGCCACTGGAGCCCCCAAGACCTCGGCTGGCCAGACCTTTCTGAGCGTTACTCCCATGGAGAAAGAGACAAGAGCCTGCGGCCTTTCCGGTGCTCTCACCTTCCCACAGTCTGAGCAGTGCGGTGCCGAGAGGGCTGCGAGAGCCGCGCTGTGCGGGTGGCCCGTGCCGGGCCTTTGCCCACTTCTGGGGTGTAGAGGTTCCCACTGGCAGATTTCAAGCTCCTAACAGCTACGAATCACCATGTGGGCACGGAGGGGTGAAGGGTGGTGCAGCAGGCAGTGAGGGTGTCGGGGAGTCAGTGCCTCGGGGCTAATAGGCTTTTACTTCATTTTAAGTTGTGGGGGTGGCTGTTTCCCCACCAGCTCACAGATCCCTGAATAGCGGCTCAGCCTGCCCACATATTGCAACAGAACCCCCCGACACACACACACACACACACACACACACACACACACACACACACACTCACTCTCCGGCTCAGAGCTGGGTGCCTTATAGGACCCAGGAGGACTTGCTGGTGTCTGGAGACCTGTCTGAGCGTGCCTGACTGCACGTCTCAGCGCCTTCTGGGGCAGGCAGGGGTCCCGGCCATCTGTGTGGAGTCACTCAGGCTTCTGAAGCACATGGTGCTATTTTGGGTTTCATCGTATGCCCCCAAAGCAATAGGGCAGCAGGGTCAGCTCTGCTCACCACAGGCCCCTGTGTTCCCTCCCAGGCTGCGCCAGTGCCCCGCCATCCCCAGGTGACTGGCCAGGTGTTTCCAGGATAGCGGGACAACCCGCTTCTGTTGGAATCCACAGAAGATCCTCTCTGAGGAAAGGGCCCCGCCCTCATGGAGTCTGGCAGCCGGGCTGTGCGGGGGGGTCTCACAGGCAGGCACATCAGGGTGCTAAGTAGGTGCAAAGAGGTGTAATGGACACCTTCCAAGTGGCAGGTCACCTTGCTCACCTGGGTCTCTGGAGGCAGCGACCCCACTCAAGGCCCTGACCATAGGTGGGACTCCGTGGCCTGGTGTTGGCAGTTGGGGGTGAGGAAAGGTCCCTTACAACCCTTGAGGGGCACCTGGTTTATCAAAACAGGTCCCGGAAAGTCAGAACCTGCCCTAGGGTCTGGCACGGGGACTGGAGCTGTTTAAGGAGCTTGTTTTTTTGGTGGACCCAGCCCTGGCCCTGGGGTAGGGTTGGGGTCGTCACATCCCGACCTCCCCCAGAGCTGGCATCTGCCCGTGAAACTCACTGCCACCCTCTTGTCTCCACAGTGCTGCTCACGGCCGTGAACTGCTACAGCGTGAAGGCCGCTACCCGGGTCCAGGATGCCTTTGCCGCTGCCAAGCTCCTGGCCCTGGCCCTGATCATCCTGCTGGGCTTCGTCCAGATCGGGACGGGTGAGTACGTCCCCCAGGCCCCACCGGCAGCCCCTCGAGGCTGTGTGTCCTTCACAGGGCATGAGGTCCCAGTCCGCATCTCTGAAGTACTGTACAACGTGGAGATTTCCCTCTGGGAAAATCACCCAGCAAGTGAAATCCTACCCAGAGGGGACACAGGAGTGCTCCCATGGGACAGTGTGGCCAGCACTGGGAGGGGCTCTGGCAGTTATTCTTTTTTTACGCTGTGATGTCTGTGAGGCTTGAGTGCCCAGCTGATGTGTTGTAACCTCCCCTGGGGGGATGTGGGACATTCCAGGCCCGGCAGGGGCCGTGCCTGCCAAGCTGACCTCCCTTGCGCCATCTCACCCTGGGTTTGTCAGAGTCCCGTGTGCTGTCGCTCCCCACCCTCCCCCGACGGGGCCATGCTCCTGGTCATGCTGTGATTTATTCATCATTCCGTGGGCAGGCGTGGGATTGTCTCCATGTTTCTGTCTGCTTTTTAAAGAAGATCAGATAAGCATGGAAAACAAACCTTGTAACCCCATCACTCAGATGTGTCCACTGTCAGCATTCGGGAGCAAGTGAGAGCAGTCTGGCCCACAGGTTTTAAGACTGGCTGGCCCAGGCTTTGTTCTTGTGCTGTGTGATCTTGGGCAAATCACTGACTCTGAGCCTTTTTCCCAGCTGCTTTCTCTTGGGGCTGCTGGGAGGAATAAAGAGAATGAGTATGAAACAGCCCCCGCCCCCTGCACCTGCGTTCTCTGTTGACATGGACTGACACCATTGGTATTTTTTGCTGGGTGTCTCTGGACCCTTGAACACACGCCCCATAGATCCGTGTCCTGTGTCTGCCTGCAGAGCCTCCACCCTTTCCACACTGCCATTCCGCAGTGAGGTTGGGCTGGGGTTTCACAAGCAGTTCCCATTTGTGTGGTCACAGACCCTGAGACACACTGTCCTGGGCACTGGATCCCACCCGTGGTCGGTTACAGTTGAAGTGGAGGGCCCCGTTGCTTGAGTCCAGCATGGGTGCCTCTGTCGGCAGTTCTTTCTGAGTTTGTCTCCATCCATGTTGGAGCCAGCCTAGGAGCAGAGCAGTTAGGAGCTGGCCTCATTCTCTTCTCTCCCAGAGCCTCAGCTGGAGATGTCTCCAGCCCTGGAGCTGTGGAGCTGTCGCTGGGTGCCTGGCGGATGCAGGCTCTGGTGACTTGGAGTCGCTGATGGCTGCAGAGAGGCTGCCTGGTCCCACGTGGCTGTGGGGGAGGCAGGTAGGACCCCAGGGCTGCAGAGGACAGGGCTGGGACCTTGCTCCTGGAGGCAGGGAGGCCCCCACCCAGCAAGCTGTGAGCTGCCCTGCAGCCCATGCACAGCCAGGCCAAAACAAGCAGACATGAGGACGCTGCCTCCTGCATGGGGCCTTGCCTCAGGGCTGGGCTGCTCTCTTGTGTGCACTCTGCCACTGGTGGGCTGTGAACTGAACGGGTGCCCAGCAGCACCCAGCATGCAGCTTTAGCTGGGCCTCCGCCTTGCTCCCGGCGCCCCCTGCTGGCCACACACGGCACTTCGCCTTAGGGACAAAGGCCGGCTACAGCTGGGGAGGGGTCTCTGCACCAAGCAGGTAACCTGGGGCTGCAGGGGGATGCAGCGCTGGGCTGTACTGACCTCACGACAGGGAGGCGAGCTCCAGGTGCTGGGGCCAGACTGTCTTTATCAAACACATCCATCTGTACAAAGCCTGCGGCAGGCGTTCATCGAGGGGAAGTCTCACCCGATTCTCAGGTGGCTCTGGAAGGTGGCCCAGGTCAATCCTTCAGGAGCTCGAGCCCATCCCCCATGCATGTGTCTGACCAGGGATTCTCAGAGTCACCGGGGGTACTAGAGCCACCCAAGAGCTGGCAGGACAGGGCTGGCGGGAAGTCCCAATTCTGAACCTTCCTGGGACCTCAGGTTCCAGCACCTTACTCAAAACAAGACTAGCTCATTCCATGGCTCCCGGGCACTCAGAAGTTGCCCAGGGAGGTGGTTGGGCCTGAGTAACATGTTACAGGCAGGAGACAAATCGGCCCTGTGCTTCCCAGGTGTGCACGGAAGGGTCCTGTGCCTCCCAGGAGGTGTGCACGGAAGGATACTGTGCCTCCCAGGAGGTGTGCACGGAAGGATACTGTGCCTCCCAGGAGGTGTGCACGGAAGGGTCCTGTGCCTCCCAGGAGGTGTGCACGGCAGGGTCCTGTGCCTCCCAGGAGGTGTGCACGGCAGGGTCCTGTGCCTCCCAGGAGGTGTGCACGGAAGGGTGCTTTCGTCGTGAAGGCCTTTGCTTGGCTGCGCTCATCAGGTAGCCAGGAAAGATTTAGGAGGGGAACGTGATTTTTGTAAAAACAAATGTCAGTGGGGAGAGCAAAGAGCCTTTTGTTCGACTTGAATACATAATTGACACAGTGCAGCGTCTGCAGAATTCCTGTCTCCTGTTTGGCTTCAAGATATTTATTTTGTTACCAGATGAATGCCTTGCTTTTAGAAGATACATTGTGTTGATCCCTTTGTCCCAGTTGTCGAGCTTTATAACCCCCAAGGGCACAAAGCCCAAAGCCCTTGGGCAGCTGCCCCTCCCCTCTCTGGTACCTGGCAGCAGAGCCCCCAGATACTTCAAGCCAGAGACTCCGGCCCCAATTTTGCAATGATTGGTCAGTGAGAATGCAGCGAAAATCTGGCAGAGCAGGCCTGGCCCACGCACCTGTCCCTGCCTGTCCTGCATCCTGGGTGCCCTGCTCCATCAGAGCTGAAAAAGGCTCCTCCTTGCTGCTCTTGGCCCCCAGGTGGGCTCTGTCCTGTGGAAAGGCACTGGCCCTAGTGTCCCGGAGGCCCTTGGCCGACCGTACAGCCTCTTGCCTGTTTCCTCCTTGTCAGGGAACTTCGTGATCACCCCTTCCCAGTTGGCCATCTGCAGAACTGTCTTCTGTCCCGTGTGCTGCATCTATGCCAGGTCCCAAGAAGATATGGCCTTGCATCCAGAGCTCGTGGGGGGACGTGAGAGCCATAGGCACGTGAATGGTGAATGGGAGAGTCGCAGTGGGGCACAGGCAGGGCCCTGGTGCAGACCAGAAAAGTCCTTCTGAGGGGTTGGGCCTCCCTGAGATGTGGGCTGGGAGGGGCAGCTGGGTGAGTGACAGGGGTCAAATCTGGTCAGGAGCCCTCACCTCTGCGTCTTGGGGGAGCCACTGCTGCTTAGGTGTCACACGAGGTTCTGCAGTTAGTCCCAGCCTTTTTGAAAGGCGAGACAGTACTCAAGTTAGGTTTCAGATCTGCCCCACCGTCCCATGAGGCCCACGCTCAGGCTGTTCCCTAAGGAGAAGGGTGGCTGGGCCCTCGCCTGCAGGGTGGAGGGTGGGAGCGAGTGCACAGGCTCTGCTGTCTGCTGTCCGAGCCCAACGGTGGCACCATGTCCCTCTTGGAGGGCACAATGGGACGCTTTGTACTGCAGCTCAGGCTGCAGCAGTCGGCGGCAGAACAGACTAACCTCTCCTCGAGCAGTTACACGTTGGATAGTTGGGCAGATTTAAAAAAGGTTCCGTAAAAACTTTTTTCCTTCTCCTCCCATGTTGTACTATTGGAGGTCATTATTCCCTGGAGCAAGATTTGCCCTTTCAGTGTGTCCACAAAGAGGAAAGAAAGCCACAGCCAGCCAGGGTGACACGCCTCTTGCTGTTCCCAGGAGAGGAAAATGCTTCCCCTGCGTTGGGCTCAGACCCCTACTGAGTGGCCTTGCTGGGCTGCTGGGCCCTGGGTCCCGGTGGCTGAGACCCCTGTATGTGACCTGCTGGGCCCTGGTCCCGGTGGCTGAGACCCCTGGATGTGACCCACTGGGCCCTGGTCCCGGTGGCTGAGACCCCTAGATGTGACCCGCACCCATGAGTAGGGCACTTCTGGATGGTCCCGTGTCCCAGGCGGAAAATACGTGTGTGCCACTGAGCTGTGGAGGGGGGGACTGCCTCTGTGTGGTCACATGACAATTTTGAAATGATGGTTTTCCTTTGGTTCTTCAGCTAGTGGGGCCCCTTAGACCCAGAGAAGTGGGGTACCCTGCCCCAGGTCCCACAGCCATGAGCCCACGGTGGGCAGGTCCCTCCCCACCGCCGCTGTGACCCTGGGCGCAGTGTGCAGGGTCGAGCACTGCTGGCAGAAGGCTCTCACCTGTTCCCAGGGTGCACAGCGCTGGGCCCGTCTGCTCTGGGAGGTTCATGTGGGCTCTCGTGTGTTACGGGAAAGGCTGACAGGACAGTCTGTCCTGAGAGGGTGCGGGCCTGGAGGACATCTCTTCTCAGACTGGTCCCTGAGCTTTGCTGAGCTTCCCTGAAGGCAGCCCCCCGAGCCCCTCCCCCTCTGTCCTGAGGAGCTTCCTGGAAGAAGAGGTGCCGCCACCCTCATCTGGCCCTCATCCGGCTGGGGGTGTGCGGCCTTGTCTTGGTCCCTCCTTCCTGTGGGTGGGGGCATCCGGCCCCCAGGCAGTGTTTCTGACAGTCTTCTCAGTGGTCACAGCACATGCCCAGCTGCTGGGCTGTTCTGGTGGGAAAAACGTTTCACCCACACCTTGGCTGTCTGCGGCTCTGGGGTGTGGAGGGGTCACCTCGTGGGGGGTGGATGGAGAGGCCCCCCTGGGCTGTGGCTTAGAGCCGTTCCTTCTTCTGGGCCTGGCTTCACCTGAGTGTGTGTGTGGACCCCGAGCTGGGCTTTCAGGCGCCCCCAGCAGAGCTCAGCCCAGCCTGCTGTGACTCCCAGATTGGGACTGCGGGCTTCCGGGGTGCCCTCCCGGAGAGAGGGCAGGGGCAGGCGCTAGATGGGCAGCTGTCTTGGGATTCTAGTTTTGCCGCCTGCCTTGGCCAGGGTGAGTCTGAGCCTCAGTGTCTTCCCCTGGGAAATGGGCTGTCCTCTCTTGCTGGGAGGAGGCCAGGCTGACCGCATTCCCGGCACAGGAGCCACAGCCATGCAGGGTCTAATGGCCCCTTACCTCACGCCCTGACTGCCACTTTCTCCGAGGGTGACAGCAAGAGTGGAGCCGGCCTGGGTGGCTGGGTCTCAGCCTCAGAGGGTCTGGTGCTGAGGCCCTGCTACCAGAGGCTGGGGGGAGAGTCGGTGAGAGACCTGGGCCGGGTGCTCAGCCTCCTGGCTCCTAGACGCCCCCTTGCTGTGTTTCCTCGTGGGACAGCGGGCTCTCTGGGGCTCCTCTGGTGTGGAGGAGAATCCTGTCAGATCAGACCCCACCCTGAGGACCCCACTTACCCTTAATCTGTAGAGGCCCCATGTCCACATACAGCCACACCGGGGTTAGTGCTTCCACGTCTGGGTTTTGGGGGACGGGATGGAGCTTCGGGCCCCACTCCCCTGGCAGGAAACAGGACAAGCCCCAGGGCCGTAAAGCGAACCCCAGCTGGGGCCAGGCTGTGCTAACCGAGGGAGGAGTCGGCCACTGCCCTTCCTCGAGCTGCCAAAGCTCACTTTCCAGAGACGCTTCCAGGCTGGCCTCCCTGTGGGGTAGGCCAGGGCGTCTCTCTGTGAGGCGTCTCAGACAGGCTGAGAGTCATGCAGGGACAGACAGGACACTGCACTCAGGGGCGCCCAGATTGGTGCCAGGCTCCGCTCCAGTCAACCTGGGCCTGGAGCCAGGGCTGCGGCATTGGCTGCCCCAAGGGCAGGTGCTTTGCGACTCAGGGCACCTCTTTTGGGCCTCGAAGGCCTCGCAGTTGATAAAGGACATTTGACCTGCTGCTTGCTCTGGGAGCTCTGAGTGTGTCCCGGGCCTGCCATGCTTCTGTGCCACTGGCCTCGGGAGGATGACAGGCTGGGGAAGCTGGGGCTGTGCCGGTGCCGTGTGCTGGGACAGAATCAAAGGACAGGAACGGGGGTTGTTTTCCCACTGCCTTCACCTCCCGGTGCCCTTGGTCAGACGCGTGGACGGAGGCCAGAGCAGCCACGGGAAAAGGTGAGTGTGGGAGGTGTCGCAGCCACAGCCCTGTGCTGGGGACAGTTCTTAGGGTCTTTTCTGGCCTATGGAGCTGGAAAAAGCTGTTTTACTTCTGGTGTGAGGTTGGCAGCCCTAAGCAAAGGGGCCTACTCCTTCGTGAGTTTCCAAGATGGACAGACACTGTTGGTGGTCAAAAAGTGCCTTCTGGTCACTGCCAGAATCCCCAAACCCAAATTCCTGCCCCATCGCGGCTCCCAGACGTTAGATGGCCAGAATGAAACAGGCATCTGAAAAGTGGCGCCATGGCCTGGGGTGGGCAGACCAGAGGAAGCCCCAGGTGTGGTCCCCAGGTGGGGCCTGGGCTCTGGACCGAACCCGTGTGGCAGTCACTGCATGTCCTCCGTGAGCCCACAGGGCAGCTAGCTCCAGGGTACTGACCACACGGAGCTCACAGCCCCCCAGCCCTGGCCGCGGCCGGTCCCCTGTTAGATGAGGAGCCATTGACTGTGCACTCGACTGGTGACTAAGCTGCAGCTGTCCTGCCCCGACCGTGTCTGACGCACTGAGAAGCCAGGGAGGTCTCCCCTGGGTGGTACAGTTGGCCCCTCATGTGTGGTGACAGATGCCTGCAGACTGGCTTTAGCAATGGACATATACAGACGGTCCCGGTCCTGGCAGCCAGAGGTCCAGACCCAAGGTGCCACCTTCCCCTTCCAGCTGCCCGTGGCTCCAGGAATCCTCGGCTGCTCCAGCTCCGCCTCGCCTGGGTCTGTCTCCTCCGTGTCGTTTAGGATACTTGTCGTCGGCCTTAGTGCCCGCTCTAATCTGGGATGATCTCATCTCAAGGTCCTTTGCTAATTACACCTATGGAGACCGCATTTGCAGCTAGGACACATCCCTCAGCTCCACTGGACGTGAATTTGAGGGACGCCGTTCAGCACACTCCACCTGGAGCCCCGAGGGGCCAGAGTGCAGAGCGGTTGGGAGGCGGAAGGCCCCAGCACAGCGGAAGGTCCATGCTTGAGGAGTGACTGTCTTGCCCCCTGAGGTGTTTCCAGGGCTGGGGCAGGTCCCCATCAGCCCTGAGGCTCTGGGATGCCCTCCCTCTCCACATTCCCATGTTCCCAGGCTGGGCAGGCTGCTCTCTCCAGGGACACAGAGTTCATGGGGAGACGTTGTCCTCTGAGTCAGGAGCCAGAGGTTGGCCACCTCACGGAGGAGGGGGGGAGGATCCCGTTCCCATGTGCGTTTGGCCACTGCGGCATCCCCGGGCCCTGTCAGCCCTATGGCTTTAGACACGGGCGGAGTCTCCTCTCCAGCCTCTGGGTGGATGGTTCCCATGGCCACATCTGTGGGACTCAGGGATCAAGGCCACTTTTCCCTGAAATCATCTCCCCAGGGCCTTTGGAGCGTTCCCACCACAATTACCCCTTTCTCGAGGGGATCCTGCTGACGAGGCAGAGGCTGCTGTGCCCGGGTGGTTTTCTAGTTTGCCTGCTCCCCCGGGGTTTGGCCGTGCGTTTGCTTTCATGGCAACCCCACCAGCCCCTGAGGAAGATGACTTTTAGGGACAAGGAAGGGGCTGGAAGGTCCCGTTCAGGCTCTGTGCTGAGGCTGTTCTTGCGTCTCTGTGGGCTCTGGCGAATGTCACCGTCTGTCCATGGTGATTCTCTTCCTCCCTTCCCTGTCACGCTGTCCCCCTCCTCGCGGGTGGAGGCTGACTGGACAGCGGACTGCCAGGTGTGGAGGCTGGGTGACTGCTGAATGAGTGGGCCGCTCAGCCATTCCTTCCGGTCCTGCCCAGTGCCTGGGGCTTCGTGTCAAAGTCAGGACCAAGCCCCAGTCTAGGGTCCGTGGGAGAGCCTGAACCCCTGCCTTCCTGCCATCCCCCATGAGGGGTGAGGAGTGGGTCTGCCGGCTGCACCCAAGGCTGTGAGGTTGGGGGATGTCATTCCTCTGTGCATATCCACCGGCCTCCAGGACCTTAGACACGTGACAGAGAGAGGCCCTGGACAAGCTATAGCCCAGGAGGTCCCTGCAGGGCATCCCTGGCCACACTGTCCTAAGAATGGAAGCCACATGAGTGGCTTGAGAGGGGCCCTGCCGAGCCTCCCTAGCTGGAGCTTGTCCGGGCTGGAGTGTAATGGCGTGATCTCGGGTCACTGCAACCTCCCGGCTCCCCGGCTCAAGCCGTCCTCCCACCTCAGCCTCCCAAAAAGTTGAGACTACAGGCCTGCCACCACCACACCTGTCTACTTTTTGTATTTTTTGTAGAAACGGGGTTTGGCCATGTTGCCCAGGCTTGTCTCCAACTTGAGCTCAAGCAATCCACCTGCCCCAGCCTCCCAAAGTGCTAGGACTACAGGTGTGAGCTGCCACACCCGGCACGGGAACGATGCTTAAGTCTGTGCTTGGTCAGAGCGGCTGGTATTTCTTTTCTTGGAAGTTTCAGAGGCTGCAGAATGGAACTGTGCACCCCAGGGAGCGCCACTGTGTGGGAGGTATCCCATCCCCAGTGCTGTAGTCATGGAGATGACTGTGACCACAGAATGGAGTGAGACGCTGATTAAAACATTAAAGTTATCCAGGCCTGGCCTGGTGCCGTGACTCACACCTGTAATCCTAGCACTTCGGGAGGCCGAGGCGGGTGGATCACCTGAGGTTGGGAGTTCAAGACCAGCCTGGCCAACATGGTGAAACCCTGTCTCTACTAAAAATACAAAAATTAGCCTGGCGTGGTGGAACTCTGTCTCAAAAAAAAAAAAAAAGTTACCCAGGCCTTAGGGCTGCCGATGACTGGCTCCTGCCTGAAGGCCTCATACCATGTCCAGCCAGCATATTGTCCTTAGCAAAAGCAGCCACCCTCTGTGTGGGATCAGCTGCCTTTCCTGTCGTGAGGCTGGAGGTGGGTTCTGAGGATTGATGTGTCTGGCAGGGACCATGGACTGAGGCCTCCTGTCCATCAGCTCAGGCTGCGTCCGGGGGGGTCACAGTGAATGGAGCATGTGTTTCTGGCCTCCAGGGCTCACCTTCACCCCCTCCCACTGTGAGTGCCAGATGGGGGAGGCAGGACCTCGCTTCTCAAGCAGCCTGGCAGGTCAGCATTTCCTCACTTGTAGCACAGATGCTTCCCCCTGCAGAAGTAAGTGGGCAGAACACAGTAGGGCTCTGCAGATGTGAAGGGTCTGCACATTCCAGAACATTCCATCAGAGATGGGAGGGAGGCCAGAGGGGCTGTGGGCGTCTTGGCCGAGGTGCTGTGCAAAGTGCACTGTCCTGAGCTGCTCTGAGCTGCCCCCACTCCAGGCCTGCAGGGTCAAGCCCCGCCTGCTGACCACCCGGTGACCAGGACCTGGAACGCATCACACGGAGGCTGTGGGCCCCAGAGCTCATTCTTCTCAGGAGATCAAGGCCTTGGCAGGGCGGGGTGGCGGGCAGCCCTCAGGGAACCCACCAGCGTCCCCATTGCAGGCTGAAGATCAAAGGCCCCAGCAAACCTGGCATCTGGGACAGACAGAGCTGGGGGCAGAGCCGCAGGCATCCAACAGGGAAGCAGGTGCAAAACAGGAACCGGTTCCACCCAGCGGGAAGGGACCCCACTGTGGGCTCTGCCGTAGGAAATCCGGTACCACCTTTGAAGCTCGCGCTTCGTTTGGGGCAATTGCCAAGGTCTTATGGGAACCTCCCTTCACGGGCCCCCTTTGAAATTTGCTCACCTCGTTGCTCTGCAGTGTTCCCTGGACCACCAAGGTGTTTCCCCTTCTTGGGCCCCCATGGTGACCTGTGGTCTGAGGCCACAAGGTGGGACACAGCAGCCCCGGGGCCCATCCCTTCCTGGCCCTGCGAGACGGGCTGGTGAGTTCTCAGCACGAAGGGCACTCACACACGGTTCTCACATGAACTGACCGTCCACAGCCTGACCAGATTTCCACGTGTGCCTCCAGCTGTGTGTGCGCCTGGCAGGTGGGCGGGAGGGGACCAGTTCCTCTGTTCCGGTGGTGTCTTTGGTCTTGTTTCCAAGTTCTCCTTCCTGAAGCACAGTGGTCCATGAGACAGGTGTCTGGGCAATGTATTCCGGGCTTGAACACACCGGGCCCATTTCACAGAGGACGTAACAGTCACAGAAAGGGCCAGAGCTGTCCTAGCAGCCAGGTGACCTTCCGGAGACACCCCTTCCCCCAAAAGACACGTCCTCCTGGGGAACCCATGAATGCTGGTGGCCTTATTTGGAAAAGGGATCTTTGCAGATGTGACTGAGGTTCAGGTTTTGAAATGAGGTCCTTCTGGAACAGGGTGGACCCATCACGAGGTCCAGTGACACATTTCCTCAGATAGCAAAGGAGAGAGCTCTGCACACAGCCAGGGCTCGTTCTCGGCCCGGCAGCCCTGCCCTTGTCCCTGCCCCAGCTGCAGCTGGCTGTACACCCAACACAGTCCAGGACAAACCTGCGTTCTTCCCCAGGCCTGTCCTGTGAGCCCTGGAGGGAAGGCAGTCTGTTCCGAGCTCCCCACACCCCAAGAAGCAGGGCCCTGGTGGCTCTGGGCCTTCCTTGGTGCCGCAGTGAGGATGCAAACCAAGGTCCCCTGGCTTCGTACTGCCTCGACACTCGTGTCATGAGGTCTCAGGGAACGTTCGTAAAGACGACTGGGGCTGCTTGACCCCTCCCTCCTGACCTCCTGTAGCGTCTGAGGGGCCCTCCGGGGCAGTGGTCAGAGCTGCCGGTCCCCTCTCAGGTGAGCACAGCACAGGGCCTCCAGTGGGGCCACGTTCCTCTGGTTGTGGTTGGAACCCTGCACCCTCCATGTGGCTCAGCAGGTACATACCATTTGTCACAGTGAAAAGCCTTCACTCAGGCCGGGCGCGGTGGCTCACGCCTGTAATCCCAGCACTTTGGGAGGCCGAGGCGGGTGGATCACGAGGTCAGGAGATTGAGACCATCCTGGCTAACACGGTAAAACTCCATCTCTACTAAAAATACAAAAAACTAGCCGGGCGAGGTGGCGGGCGCCTGTAGTCCCAGCTGCTCGGGAGGCTGAGGCAGGAGAATGGCGGGAACCCAGGAGGTGGAGCTTGCAGTGAGCCGAGATTGTGCCACTGCACTCCAGCCTGGGCGATAGAGCGAGACTCCGTCTCAAAAAAAAGAAAAAAGAAAAGCCTTCACTCCAGCATTTTTTTGGCTGTGTGTTTTGCTCCAGGAACATTTTGGAACTGGTAGCATGACCTCTGTTCCATGCTCTCTAACCCAGCATTCCTTTCTTTGGCCCCTGACAGGTGATGTGTCCAATCTAGATCCCAAGTTCTCATTTGAAGGCACCAAATTGGATGTGGGGAACATCGTGCTGGCATTATACAGCGGTCTCTTTGCCTACGGAGGATGGTAGGTTCTGGAATGTCTGGGTCCCTTGGTCTGGGGACACACATTCCGTGACGTGTCCAGGAATCCCAAACCTCCCAGCCATCAAGGGGCAGTTAAAGGGAGTGGACGGTATAGAGTGGCAGGTGACCCTCCAGAGTCACCCACACCCCGACGAAGCATGGGGAGGCCGCCCGCTGCAGCCCTGCTCTGGCTCCAGCTCTGTGTCTCAGTCTTGGTGGCGAAGGTGGCGGGTGGAGGCAGCTGAGCCCTGCGGCCCCTCCGGATCCCCAGCCTGGCTCCTGCGCTCAGGCAGGCCTCACAGGGACCTGAGAATCACCCCAGTGGGGCGAGCGGGCAGGAAATGTGCAGGAGGGCCTGGAAGGGGTAGAGGGACCCCCGGAGCAGACAGGAGGCTGAGCTTCCACTCCGTGTCTGCTTTCCAGCCTGGCGAGCAGACTACTGGCGTTGGGGGGGTCAGGCTCACCAGCTGCCCTGGGGTGCTCTCTCCCCGGTGATTTCTTTTCCCTGATGAGGATCAGATTGTTTGAAAGCTGTTCTCTAAATTTTAGGAATTACTTGAATTTCGTCACAGAGGAAATGATCAACCCCTACAGGTACGTGCAAGAATGGACGGAGGCGTCGTTTTTCATTATTTTACTGTGAGGCGGGAGGCAGCCACCTGCCATCTGAAGCCTGTTGGTTGGCTAAGGCCAGCTCACAGTAGGGCTGCGACTGGGGCCTCTGGGGCCAGCAGGATGTGGAGCGGGTCCCTGAGAACGGTTTCTCCAGAGAACGGGTGGCAAGTGAGGCCCCCACTCAGGGCGGGATGGTACAGAGGAGCTGCTTGGGCTCTCGGCTCTGGTCCCCGGCTGTGCAGCTCATGGGCAGAGCCTTAGGATTCAGACCGGGGCGGCCTGACTTAGCTCGCCTGAGCCCTTGAGGTCACCCAGAAGAATCCCTGTTTCTCAGGTGGGGAAGCTGAGGCCACGGCCAAGCACCAGCCAGGCCTGTGCAGTGTCCTGCTCCAGGCACAGTCTCCTGCCACCAGCCTGTGCTCTCTTGCTGCTTCCCACCTTCCCTGAGAAGCTGAGCACAGAGGCCGGAGCTGCTGCTGGCGAGGAGCCCACCTGGCTCGTGGGCACAGGGTTTGGCTTTCACCCTGGGTGCATTGAGTGACATGTCGTCCTTGTTCCTTCCAGAAACCTACCGCTGGCCATCATCATCTCCCTGCCCATCGTGACGCTGGTGTATGTGCTGACCAACCTGGCCTACTTCACCACCCTGTCCACCGAGCAGATGCTGGCTTCCGAGGCCGTGGCCGTGGTGAGTCGCTACCCGCCAGCTTCCACCAGGGGTCTGAGGCCGTGACCAGCACATCCCCTCCAGACTGGAGAGGTGCCCCACGTCTCTAAGCCTCCCCTGCCCAGAGGAGTGGAGTGGTGGTCTCCCCTCACAACAGCCGCAGAGGAAGTGTCTGGGGATCGTCCTCCACCTCGGCTGCTGGGGAGAGTCACAGGGGAGAGGGGTTTAAAATCTGATGCCAGGCCACACCCAGAACCAGCTGTAAGCCAGAAGGCCTAGGGAGTCCAAGGCAGCGGTCGTTTTAAATCTGAGTGCAGAAAGATTGGAGTCTGCCACAGACTAGGGTTCTTTAGAAGGCACGGCTATTGCTGGCTTGGCAGGTAGGAGGCCAAGCCCGGGCAGTGTCACTGAGCAGCTCAGCCAGGCTGGCCCCGTAGCTTCCAAGGCTCCTCCCGTTGCCCTCCCAGGGCCCAGGAAACAGGGAGTGGGCGCTCTGGCCAGCTTCCTACTGAACAAGCTCTGACTCCCAGCCCACTGCCTGCAGGGCACCGTGCTGGGCCTGCAGAGGACCCCAGATAGGGAAGGCAAAATCCCCACCTGGAGGCCGTAGCTTGCTCCAGGGAGTCCAGAGGAGTCCAGAGGAAGGGGCAAATCAGGACCAGCGAGTGCTCCCCCACAAGCAGGCTGGGCAGGGGCCGCTGGAAAGCCCTGTCCTGGGAAGTCCCCCCAGAGGCCAGAATCCAGCCCAAGAGGTCCTCTGCAGAGGGCTCCTGTGAGCTCACAGGGCTCCTGGTGAGCGCGGGGAGGGTGAGAGCCAGCCGTTGGGGCCCAACTCACTGGTTGTGCCTGCCTAGGACTTCGGGAACTATCACCTGGGCGTCATGTCCTGGATCATCCCCGTCTTCGTGGGCTTGTCCTGCTTCGGCTCCGTCAATGGGTCCCTGTTCACATCTTCCAGGTGAGCACAGCCCTGCCCACAACAGGTGAGGGAGGCCCAGGCCTCATGGCCCAGTTCAACATGTTCCATGTCTGTAAAGGGTTTGTCTCGGTGATACTGGGGATACACAGTTGCTCCAATAGGCCAGGCACGGTGGCTCATGCCTGTCATCCCGGCACTTTAGGAGGCCAAGGTGGGCAGATCGCTTGAGCTCAGGAGTTTGAGACCAGCCTGAGCAACATGGCAAAACCCTATCTCTACAAAAATATACAAAAATCAGCCAGGCATGGTGGCATGTGCCACCGTAGTCCCAGCTACTTGGGGTGCTGAGGTGGAAGGATTGCTTGAGACCAGAAGGTTGAGACTGCAGTGAGCTGAGATGGTGCCACTGCACCCCAGCCTGGGTGTCAAAGTGAGGCCATCTCAAAAAAGAAAAGGAAAAAACAGCAGCAAGCTCAAACAATACAGAAATAAAGGAAGTGTGAACTTTGGCCCTCGCTTCCCTGCTCCTGCCTGGAAGTGACACAGCCGTGGTGTCCTGGATGCCCCATAGCTGCCGCTCAAACCCCTGGGCTGGGGTGAGCAGTGGCTCCCAAGTTTCTGTCCTTGCCAGCTGAGTTGGTTGAGGACACTGAGAGGCCTACAGCCAGCAGCTGGAGGGGCCTGGTTCCCACTCTGGCCAGAGAGGCCCAGGCAAGCCAGGCACGGATCCTGTCCACTCCCCAGCCTGCCATGTCCCTTGTCCCTGTGCTGAGTTGCGAGGCAGTGGCTGACTGCCACTCTGTTCTGTCCACAGGCTCTTCTTCGTGGGTTCCCGGGAAGGCCACCTGCCCTCCATCCTCTCCATGATCCACCCACGGCTCCTCACCCCTGTGCCGTCCCTCGTGTTCACGGTAAGCCTGCTGCACAGCCCCGTGCCCTGCGTCCCTGGGGGTTGTCCAGGAACTTCCCAGAGGGAGGCTGCCACAGCTCGCAGCTTTGTCTAGGGTGTGGACTGGGTGGCAGCTCAAATGTGGCCTCCTGCCGAGCTCCGCTGCATGCCAGAGAGTGCTGGAGGGCCTTAAGATTTTATTCCAAAAGCAATATATGGTGACTGCCACAGGCAATTCAGTCCATCGGAAATGCGGGAGGCAGAAGCTCCACCCAGGTTGCTGCTTTGCTGGCCGCCTGGCTCACCGCACCTCCGCCTCCGCGGGCGCCTGCCCCGTGTTCGTTTCTCAGCGGCGTGCATCACACGCAGTTTCCTTCCACTTCTCCTGCATCTTTCCATGCCAGCGCCTTTGATTGCCTTCGTTCCCTCTTGCTGTGTCACACATCACTCCAAAACGTAGTAATCTAAAAGGAAAAGCACTTATTATCCCACAGTTTCCGTGAGTCAAGGATTCAGGGAGCTGGTGCCTGGAGCTGTGGTCTCAACTGAGGGTGTGACCAGGGCTGGAGAGGCCATTCCCGGGGTGGCTTCCTGCATGACTATGGGCTGCAGGCCCCGCCCCTCAGCACACTGGCCTCCCTACAGGCTGCTTCCCCCAAAGCCAGTGAGAGACAGCAGAGGAAGCTGTGGTCTGGCCTCAGAGATCCTGGCCCTTGCTTACTAATCCTTCCCTGTGTTAGAAGCAAGTCAGGAAGGGCAGCGAGTCCTGGACTCTTTGGCAACTGCATGGTCCTCGGGAGCACGGCTGTGCTGGGGGTTACAGAAACACTTTTCCTGGTGACCACCGAGTTAGGTCAGGTTGTGGCCCTCACACACAAAGCCACAGTCCAGCGGCGCCCAGCTGCGTGTGTACACTGTGCTCTTCACCTGTCCGTAACCCAAATGTGGTCTCCATTTCCTTCTCCCTTCCCTCCTCTTCCTCCTTCCCTCCTCCTCTCCTCCTTCCTTCTCTCCTTCCCTCCTTTCATCCTGCAAGACCTTGCATGTTGCTCAGATGAAGTTTCTTCTTTAAAACAAAATTCCCTGGTGCTCAGCTGGGCCCAGCCAGGATAGACGGTCCCCAGTGACCACCACGGCCCTCCCCAGCCCTAGTTGTGGGCCCCAGGGCTCAGCCATCCGCCTCTCTCTTCCAGTGTGTGATGACACTGCTCTATGCCTTCTCCAAGGACATCTTCTCCGTTATCAACTTCTTCAGCTTCTTCAACTGGCTGTGCGTGGCCCTGGCCATCATCGGCATGATCTGGCTGCGCTATAGAAAGCCCGAGCTGGACCGGCCCATCAAGGTGAGCCCAGGGCCTCCGGCTCCCCCAGGCACCCTTCAGAGGCAGGGTCCATGGGTCCTAAGGACCCTGAGTCGGGAGCCAGCATCCCAGCTCAGCCTCTGGACCTGCCCCTGCCTGCATGTACCTGGGCAGGGCCACGTCCACATCAAACCCGAGTCTCCCCTTGGCAAACCAGGGCTCATGCCGCAGGGGGTCCCAGTGGGAGGGGTGCAGAGCTGTGTGTGCCCATGCTTTTACAGCAGACACAGGGTCAGCTAATTCCAGTGATGACTATTGACCCAGCTACAAGAGTGCCCAGTGTGATTGCAGGAGCTGGGGTTCCTCAAAGGACAACAGATGGCACAGAGCTTGTGCGCCCTTGAATGGAGGGAAGCAGATAAGGACATTGCAGTCGTAGGTGGGCGGTGGTGAGCCCCTGCCAGGGGCAGGGTAGAGCCGGGCCTGGCACGGCATTCAAAGGGCCGTCGTGGCTGTGCTGGCAGGTAGAATTCAGGGTACCCGGCCCAGGGAGTGCCTGGGCCCCGCTGGACTCTCCCCATCCCCAGCAGCTCATTCAGAGGGGCAGCTGTGACCAGTGAGCTGCTTTCTTCACAAAGGGGGTCGTCCAGCAGAGACCATGCTCCTGCCTGGGGCCCAGCAAGCGACGCTGCCCTGGCCGTGACACAGAACGAGAGGCCAGAGCCCCTGGTGGCTGCTGGCCAGTGGCTTTTGTCACTCAGCTAGCATATGGCTATCACAGTAGCCCAGCTTCCCTGCCCAGACCATCTCTCCCTCTGTGTTCCTGAAGCCTGGGGGCCCCAGGGGTGCCTGTGAACGCTGTTTAACAGGGGCTTTAGGCCGGGCGCAGTGTCTCACGCCTGTAATCCCAGCACTTTGGGAGACCGAGGCGGGCAGATCACAAGGTCAGGAGATTGAGACCATCCTGGCTAACATGGTGAAACCCTGTCTCTACTAACAATATAAAAAATTGGCCAGTCGCGATGGTGTGTGGATGTGGTCCCAGCTACTCGGGAGGCTGAGGCAGGAGAACGGTGTGAACCCGGGAGGTGGAGCTTGGCAGTGAGCCGAGATTGCGCCACTGCACTCCAGCCTGGGCAACAGAGCGAGATTCCATCTCAGAAAAAAAAGAAAAAAAAAAAAAACGGGCTTTAAAATACGGTCAGCACAAGAACCCAGATGCAGCCCCAAAAGAAGGCTGCAGAGGGCGAGGAGAAGCCGTCCTACATGGGCACCAGCTTGTGCCTGCTGTGCCAGCCTAGCCACAGGGCCTTGGAGGGCAGCAGGAGGCCCAGCCTGGCCCAGGAGAGGGCAGTCACTGGGCATGGCGGGGGCTCAGCCCCGATGGGGACCTGGGCATGGGGTAAGCTTGGCTCTGCTCACTGTGAGCCTGAGCACGGGGTTGGCATCTGTTCCCTGGTGACAGGGCAGCCATGCGGCCTGCACTGATGGGCTAGGACACGTGGTCAGCCCTGCGTCTCCCAGGGTGCCCTGTCCAAGTATGGATTCAGGACAGCCGAGTCAATCCCACAGCTGTGCCGAACCGCGGGTCACAGGCTGGGCCTGCAGGCTCCTCACAGCCCTGCCTGGCTTCTGTGCCGGGTGGAGCTCGTCTGCTGAAGGTGACAGTTTAGACTACAGCTTCAGGAATGGGCTTTTGCTCAGTGGTATCCACAACAGGGTCTCCAAGAGGGTGGTCTCCTGGCTTCTTAGTGGGTGGCCACTGTCTCCTGGAAGCATCAGGCCCCTGCGTGTCCTGGCGGCTCAGGGTTTCCAGGCCTGTGATGTGGGAATGGAGCTGTGACCTTCCCTGCCCGTGGGAGGCCTCGGGAGATGAAGCTGGCTCCTTCCATCCCTCATCAGCAGCCGCCTGAGCCCCTGGCAATATGCCCAGCACTGTGCAGAGTCGAGGGCGGGACAGGCCGGTGCGTGAGCCAGATCCAGACCCAGCACTGTGTGCAGAGTCGAGGGCGGGACAGGCCGGTGCGTGAGCCAGGTCCAGACCCAGCACTGTGTGCAGAGTCTAGAGTGGGACAGGCCGGTGCGTGAGCCAGATGGGGTGCAGCTCACATCCTGGTGACCTGGAAGTCAGCAGCTGTGGGTGTGGAGGGCCCAGGAGGGCTGAGGAACCTCGGGGCATGGGGGAGGGAGGCTCATCCAGGCCCTGTCCTCTGC
This sequence comes from Chlorocebus sabaeus, assembly GCF_047675955.1. Taxonomy (NCBI): domain Eukaryota; kingdom Metazoa; phylum Chordata; class Mammalia; order Primates; family Cercopithecidae; genus Chlorocebus; species Chlorocebus sabaeus. Next base: position 84,469,687 of record NC_132908.1, on the reverse strand, counting down.
CCCAGGTGAACCTGGCCCTGCCCGTGTTCTTCATCCTGGCCTGCCTTTTCCTGATCGCCGTCTCCTTCTGGAAGACCCCCGTGGAGTGTGGCATCGGCTTCACCATCATCCTCAGCGGGCTGCCCGTCTACTTCTTCGGGGTCTGGTGGAAAAACAAGCCCCAGTGGCTCCTGCAGGGCATCTGTGAGTATCTCGCTGGCACGCAGCCCACGGTACCCTCTGCCCTGGGCAGCGAAGGGAGTTGAGAGGCGTCGGCCATCTCCACCCACACGGAGCCAAGCGTTTTGGGTGGCAGAAGGGTTCAGGTCCCTGCAGTGTCTGCCAGTGACACGCAGCCCACATGTTTTGGGGATAAGACACTCAGCGCAGCACCAGCTCACCTCTCAGGACGAGGGATTCCAGAACACCAGGCTACTGCTGCCAAGTAACAGAATCTTGCTGGCTGCCACCAGCTGACACAGCAGACTTAGCGAGAAAGGCAGAAAGAGGCGAGGCAGGTGAATCACTTGAAGTCAGGAGTTCAAGACCAGCCTGGCCAACATGGTGAAACTCTGTCTCTACTAAAAATACACAAATTAGCTGGGCATGGTGGCACACACCTGTAATCCCAGCTACTCAGGAGGCTGAGGCAGGAGAATCACTTGAACCCGGGAGACGGAGGTTGCAGTGAGCTGAGATCTCACCATTGTACTCCAGCCTGGGTGACAGAGCAAGACTGTCTCAGAAAAAAAAAAAAAAAAAAAAAAAAAAGGCAGAAGGAGAAACCCTCCTCTCTGACCAGAGACCCGGGGGTGCTTCACCACCAAGATCAGGACCCCGTCCTCAGCGCCTGTAAACGTGGCCAGGCTCCTAGAAAAAGGCCGGGGTGCCTGCGGGCCTAGACGCTGATCCCCATGTTACTGGGTGGCTTTGAAAATTCCTGGGATGGCAGCAACACAGGCAGGGAGACCCCCCACCCCAGCCCACACTGATCACCGCCAGGGTCATGGTAGAACATTTGCCTCAAGCTTTGCAGTGGGATCTGCATTAACTGTCATTCAGGACACCAAGAGCTTAAAGCAAAACCCCTCACCTATCCTGAAACCAGTCTCCCTCCCCGGAGCCATGTCTCTGCGGAAGTCCCAGGCATGACAGGTCTTCCGAGAACCCTTAGCAGATTGGCCCCTCCAGCCCTGCCTGCAGGACAGCCTGGCTGCTGTGAACAGTCCAGGTATGTGTCCAGGTGCTGGCCCGGGTGTGGACCTGCAGGAAGTCCTGTCATTGCCCCGTTGCACTTTGCCGAGACTCCAGGGCCTGGTTTGTGTGCTCCACGGGCTGCACTCCGCCTCCCCAGGGTTCTGAAGCAGGCGAGGGGTGGTCCGAGCGGGATGCGGCACTTCTGCATTTCAGCAGGAGACAGCGCCTCGGGCACCTGGTATCCACCTGCACAAGTCCACAAGGGAGGGTTCCTTAAAATCCCAGCTCTGGCTTCTCTGCAACTTTGGGAGGGGCGGCAGTGCTGGGTTAGGTGACGGCAGGGCTGGGGGAGCCCCAGCTCACGCCCCCGTGTCCCACTGGTGCTTGTCCAGCCCCCAGGTTAACACAGCTGTCTTCTCTCCTGACAGTCTCCACGACCGTCCTGTGTCAGAAGCTCATGCAGGTGGTTCCTCAGGAGACATAGCCAGGAGGCCAAGAGGCTGCCAGAGGAGCATGCGCAGAGGCCAGTTAACGCAGCTCACGCCCTCGAACCCACTCCGGTTCCCCACAGTCCACAGCTCAGCTGCGCATCCCAGTCCCTCGCTGTCCCTCCCAGGTCAGGCGGCGGAGCTGCTGTGAAAACTCTGGTACGAATCTTGTCCCTCAGCTGAGGTCGAGTCCGGGACCCAGGTGTGCCTGTGCTCCTGGCCCTGGAGCAGCGTTTGGTCTCGTCGGGCCCCTTTTCTCTTCCCTCCTTTGTTTACTTGTTTTGTTTTGTTTTTTTTTTTAACTTAAATTTTGGGTCAACTTGACACCACTAGGATGATGATTTTTTAAGGAGCTGGGGAGGGCAGGAGCCTTCCTTTCTCCTGCACACTATGTGCCCCAAGGGACCAGACCCTGGGCGAACAGAGCTACTGAGACTTGAAACCTCATTGCTACCATAGACTTGCACTGAAAGCCGGACAGCTGCCCAGACTCATGTGCTTGTGACATTCATGAAAACCAACGCTGTGAGCTTATATCTCTGCCTTAGGGTTTGCAGAATGGAAACTCAGCCGTAGGGTGACACTGGGATGGGGGTGGGGGATCCAGGCGAGGTGGAGGGTCCGAGGTGGGTGATTCCAGAGCTCCTCCCAGGGGGTACCTGAGGCCCTGTTGGACTCCAGACCGTATATCCTAGCCCCGAGACACCATCCCAAGCCAGGGAACAGCCCCGGGCAGGAGGTGCCGGCATCTCCCCTAGCTCACCAGGCCTGGCCTCTGGGCAGTGCGACCTCCTGGCTATTTCTGTGTCCAGTTTTGGAGGCTGAGTTCTGGTTCATGCAGACAAAACCCTGCCCTTCAGTCTTCTAGACACAGACAAGAGAGGCAGACACACCATGGCCAGGTACCCAAGTGGGAACCCACTCTGGGCTCCACACAGCAGTGTCCCCTGTCCTGGAGGTCACAGCTACCCTCAGGCTCCAAAGCTTTGGCCTCTGTGCTGCCCAAATCCCTGCCCAGCAGCCCCTTCTGGCCAGGGCTGGGTTCCGCCTCCCGGCCAAAGCACCTCCCCACTCTCCCTGTCACCCTCACATCTTGTCCTGGTCCTCCTGATGCCCGTTGTCTAGGAGACAGAGCCAAGCACTGCTTACCTCTCTGCCGCCTGCGTTTGGAGGTCCCTGGGCTCTCACCCAGTCCTCACCTTCCTGCAGAGAGGGAGATAGCAGCCCCCACTGTTTCTGTTGTTCCCGTGAATTTTTTTCCGTATGGGAGGCAGCCGAGGCCTGGCCAGTGTGGTCCACTTTCCTGAGCTGTTGCTGCCTCTGTGGCTGCAGCCAGGGGCCCGCAGAACAAGAAGACCCCACCGGGGCCCCTCCTGAGGTCTGGGGGGCTCTGTCTTCTCTTCTCCCCAGCTAGAGGTGGAGCCAAGTGGTCCAGAATCACTCCAGTGCTCCACTGTGGCTGGAGGAGCTGGCCTGTGGCACAGCCCTGAGTACCCCAAGCCGGGAGCCACTGGAGCAGGGCTGGACATGGCTTCACTGACCAGCGGCTGCTCAAGCTGCAAGCTCTGAGCAGGTGCTCAGTGGAGCCTGCCGCCCCCTGCCTGGGCCCCAGGACCCCCTTATCATCCAGTGGGCCTACAGAAACCTGATGGACAGTTTGGGGACCTGGGGCCAGATGTCCATCTCTCTTGCTTGAGGAATGAAGACTTTTATTCCAGAGCCCAGGGGCCCATCCAGCCCTGGCACCCCCGCCCCGTTGCTTCCTGCTGCACATGGACCGACTTCCACAGTATCTGCTCACGGGTACTGCATCCTTCCTGGGGCCGAATCCCACTCGTCCAAGGGACAGCCCACAGTCTGGACGCCAAGGACCACCAGTGGGCAGATGGACTGACTGTTGGGCAAGACCTCTTCCCTCCGGTTCTGTTCTCTGGGCAGCAGATAAGGACAGTAGCTGGTGCCCTACCTGCCTGGCGCGTTGCTGTGCAAATCCAGGAGGCAGTGGACATTGTAGGCGGCCACGGCCCCGGGTCTGGGAGAGGTGCTGCCTGGATGCATGCGTCCCACTGGAGCTGGCGGGGCCCACGCACGACGCCAGCCTCTTCCCTTCCCGCCTCGGGTAGGGGTCCTCAGGATGCCGTTCTGTTCCAGCCTCCTGCTCTGGGAGGTGGGCATGCCTCAAGGATGCAGGGACCCAGTGGACTCTCTGACACGTGCTTGCCGGTTGGCTGCTGCGGCTGTGGGCGAGCATGGGGGCTGCTCTGTGTCTGTTGCAGGAAGTAGCTGCTGAGTGAAATGGCGGGGGCCGCTGGGGTCCATCTTCACACTGCATAGGTCTCTTCCAGGCATCTGGGCTGGGGTGGGAGCTCCTCCGCAGAAGGTCGATGGGGGGTTCAGTCTGTGATCCTTGGTGCTGTGTGCCCCACCCCAGCCTGGGGACCCCACTTCAGAAGGTAGGGGCCATGTCCCGAGGTGCTGACTGAGGCCTGCTTCCCCCTCCCCTTCCTGCTGTGTTGGAATACCACAGGGGACCAGGGCCACCACAGGGGACCATCTCAGACGACTTCGTTTTTCCGTCCCTTTTTCTCCACACTCCACTGACAAACGTCCCCAAAGGTTTCCACTTGTGGGTTTCAGGTGTTTCCAAGCACACCCCACCAAAACAAGCAAGTGTTTTTTCAGTCGTTTTGCTTTTTTGTTTTGTGCTAACGTCTTACTAATTTAAAGATGCTGTCGGCACCGTGTTTATTTATTTCCAGTGGTCGTGCTCAGCCTTGCTGCTCTGCGTGGCGCAGGTGCCACGCCTGCTCCTCGTCTGTGTCCCGACCACGCAGGGCCATCCACTGTGACGTCGGCTGACCAGGCCGGAGACCCTCTGCCGAGTAATGACGTGTGTGCCTGGGACCGTTTTTATTCTGTGTTAATGGCTAACCTGTTACACTGGGCTGGGTTGGGTAGGGTGTTCTGGCTTTTGTGTGGGGTTTTTATTTTTAAAGAAACACTCAATCATCCTACCACTGATGTTCTGTGTTCTTTTCTTCCGCGCCGGGCTCTGTGTGCAGGAACATTCCTGGCCCCCTCTTGGCCACCCCATTCCTTCCTACCTTCACGTATTCATTCATTCATTCACCGACAGCCCACTGAGGCCGCCGGGGGTGGTGGGGGGTGAGCCATGGACCGGTAGCATAGGCATCACATGTGAGCACGCAGCCCTCGAGGATGTGGGGGCTGAGCCGGGATCTTGGATCTGCCTCGGGAGTAGGGGGCAGGCAGCCTGCACAGGGACATTCAGGTGGAGACCACCGGAGAGGAGGGGGAAGGTTCCAGTCCCAGGGAGCTGCAGGGGTGAAGTTGGAAAGGGCTTGGAAGTCACCCGCTGGGAGGATGCAGGGCTCCAGATCCTGGGAGGTCAGGAAGGAAGCTTTTCTCTAGGCTGGGATCAGAGCAAGAGAGGAAGCAGCACTGATTCTGTGTTCCCAGAACATTCCCGAGCCTCTCAGTTAAGAGGGCAAGTCCGGGGCTCAGAGCATGAACCCCTCATCTACCTCCCAGCACCGGGTGGGAGGGCAACTGTGGGGCTCCATCCTGGATCCAGTGGAGGTGCCTGTCTGCAGGACCCATGCAGTCTTGTCCCAGCTGAACGGGAGGTGGGGGACAGGGATTGGGGTCACAGGCCCTGAGTGGGTCCCATAGTCTGAGTCTTATCCTGGAGCCACCGAGTCCCACAAGGAACCAGGAAGGTTCCAGGTGCCAGAAATACGAAGTCACTGGAGTGAGCAGTCAGCTCCACGGGGTGTTAGCAAAGAGGCCTCCTGGCCACAGGTCTCCTGGGACTGGGGGTTGGGCACCCTCCTCCCCGTGGCCCTTTCATTAGGGAGACCTTGCCCAGTGGTGGACCAGGGCATTCTGGGGTGCTGGGAACCTTTGCGGCAACTGGGGTCACGTGGAGCCCTGGCCCAGGATCTGTGTGAGCCCCCCACTCTGACCACCCAGGCAGTAAGGGCCTACCCACCCACCTCCCGTGGGCTCTGGGAGAATTCGGGTGCATTATAATCTTCCGCTGCTGGGAAGATGAGGCCCAGGCCTCTCAGTGCTATTCAAAGGCAAATTAATCCTATAGCTCACCCCCTCACAATGGAGAACTGGCCGCCCTCTAAGGGAGCTGGAATTTGGAAAGCAGTTTTTGGAGCTGGGGACCTTGAATGGACCTGGGGCAGGTGCGTACCCCTTCGGGGACTGATCATTGTGATGGGCTTGTTGAGGGACAGGAAGAAGAGAACTCAAACTCGGGCTGCCCCAGCCCCTGACACTGGCCACGTGAGGTCACCAGTGAAGCAGGCCCCCACACACCTGCACCAGCGTCTGGGGACTTCCTGGGAGCCTGTTGAGTGATATCCGAGGGTGGGGCTGGGAGCTTAAACAAAAAGCCTTCGCCTAGCCCTGGAGCTCCTTGTAGACCCTGTGGTGGGAGCAGAGTTCCCCCATCACGATAGTCCTCGGTGCTGCAATAACCTTTTTTTTTTTTTTTTTTTTTTTTTTGAGACAGAGTCTCACCCTGTCACCCAGGATGGAGTGCAATGGTGTGATCTCAGCTCACTGCAACCTTTGTCTCCCAGGTTCAAGCAATTCTCCTGCCTCAGCCTCTCGAGTAGCTGGGATTACAAGCGTGTGCCACCATGCCCGGCTAAATTTTTGTATTTTTAGTGGAGATGGGGTTTCACTATGTTGGCCAGGCTGGCCTTGAACTCCCAACCTCAGGTGATCCACCCGCCTCAGCCTCCCAAAGTGCTAGAATGACAAGCGTGAGCCACCATGCCCAGCCTGCAATAACCTTTTCAAATTGACTCCTTTAAAAACCCTGATTTGGCCGGGCGCAGTGGCTCACGCCTGTAATCCCAGCACTTTGGGAGGCCGAGGTGGGTGGATCGCGAGGTCAGGAGAGCGAGACCATCCTGGCTAACACAGTGAAACCCTGTCTCTACTAAGAATACAAAAAATTAGCCGGGCTTGGTGGCAGGCGCCTGTAGTCTCAGCCACTCGGGAGCTGAGGCAGGAGAATGGCGTGAACCTGGGAAGTGGAGTTTGCAGTGAGCCAAGATTGCGCCACTGCACTCCAGCCTGGGCGACAGAGCAAAACTCCGTCTCAGGAAAAAAAAAAAAAAAAAAAAGCAAACAACCCTGATTTGTTCTTCATCCCTCAATCCCCTGCTGGACACCAGTCAGAAAAGCTCCTCCTGCCCTGAAGAGAAATGCAGACGCCCCACAGAGCCACAGCCCCACCTGGCTTGGCCCTGGCCAATCTCCCTTTTCCAGTCAGGCTGGGCCCCTGGAGTCCCCAAAGCTCTGCCCCGACCCCCTCCCCATCCCGGGGCTTTCCACTGCCTTCCACTCAGCCTGGACCACTCTCCCTCCAGCCACCCTTCATGGTCAGACACCTGCCCTGACGGTGCCTTCTGCCAGCCCGTCTCCCCCAGAGCACGGTCTGCACCCGCAGTGCTGGTGTTGGCATTCTTGCAATCACCCATGGGTGAACCCCCACCCCAGGAAGGTTCCTGAAGACAGGTCCTCATCTGCTCTGTCCCCTGCTGGGTCCCCCAGCTCTAGGTTCTGGTCAAACAAAAGCCTTGGTCAGTGTTTGTAGAAGAGGTGAAAAGAATGAAGCCAGCATCCCATCTCAGCTCGGGGGCCCCAAGTGAGCGGCAACTGGGCCCTTGGGTGGGGTGCAGGTCTGTGGGAAGATGGGAGGGGCTCCCTTCAGCCAGACCACTCCGGGGGCCAATGTCCAGCCCTGTAAATGGAGGTGGACACAGGTAGAGTGAGACCCTGTCTCAAAGGAAAAAAAAAAGTCTGGGTTGGGCTTTGATTTTGACATTCCCCTGCCTGTCAAAATCAAAGCCCAACCCAGACTTTTTTTTTTTTTTTCTTTGAGACAGGGTCTCACTCTGTCACCCAGGCTGGAGTGCAGTGGTACTATCTCAGTTCACTGCAGCCTCAGCCTCCCAGGGTCAAGTGATCCTCCTGCCTCAGCCTCCTGAGTAGCTGAGACTACAGGTATGCACCACCACACCTAGCTAATTTTTTTAAGCTTTTTGTAGAGATGGGGTCTTGCTTGTTTCCTAGGCAGGCTGGTCTCAAACTCCTAGGCTCCAGTGATCCACCGGCCTGGGGTTCCCAAAGTGCTGGGACTACAGGGGTGAGCCACAGCACCCGGCCAATCCAGACTTCTTTTTCTTTTCTTTTTGAGGCAGAGTCTTCACTCTGTCGCCCAGGCTGGAGTGCAGTGGCACCATCTCGGCTCACTGCAAGCTCCGCTCCCGGGTTCGTGCCATTCTCCTGCCTCAGCCTCCCGAGTAGCTGGGACTACAGGCGCCCGCCACCGTGCCCGGCTAATTTTTTGTATTTTAGTAGAGACGGGGTTTCACCGTGTTAGCCAGGATGGTCTCAATCTCCTGACCTCGTGATCCGCCCGCCTCAGCCTCCCAAAGTGCAGGGATTACAGGCGTGAGCCACCGGCGCCCGGCCTTTTTTTTATTTTTATTTTTTTTTTAATTGAGATGGAGTCTCGCTCTGTCACCCAGGCTGGAGTGCAATGGTGTGATCTCGGCTCACTGCAACCTCCGCCACCCAGGCTCAAGTGATTCTCCTGCCTCAGCCTCCAGAGAAGCTGGGATTACGGGCGCTTACCACTATGCCTGGCTACTTTTTTAAATTTTTATTTTTAGTAGAGATGGGGTTTCACCATGTTGGCCAGGCTGGTCTTGAACTCCTGGCCTCAAGTGACCTGCCTGCCTCAGCCTCCCCAAGTGTTGGGATTCCAGGCATGAACCACTGTGCCTGGCCAAAGGTTTTCTTTTATGGGGGATGTGAACAAGCCTGGAAAGAATTCAACCTTGTTCTTTGTTCTTGTGTGGAGAGTGGGGTGGGGAGCCTGAGGGATGACGAATCAGCTTCCCTGGGCCAGCACTCTCTCAGGGGTGGGGAGTCACCGGCTGGCCCAGGCTGAGGGGGTCCAGGTTCAGGGCCTGCCGGAGGGAGAGGAGCTGAACTCGAGTCTGGTCAACAGGCATTTCATTCTGATGGATCTGTGGGGACAAAAACAGCTCAGAGAATCATTGATGAGGCCAAGAAAGGTGCTGTGTATGGCCTGGCCTCATCCCAGTGGACCCAGCAAGGCCTGCCATGCATGCTCTGCCTTCCCTCCAACTGACGCTTCAATGCCTTGAGCACCGTGGCAGACAGCGGGCGTAAACGAATGGTGTGTGGCAGCTCCCTCTCCCCCAGAGAGAGGGTGAGGGGGGAGCGTTTGTGGGGGCGGGAGCCCCAAACACATTTGAATGAAGCCGCCTATCAGGTGCGCCCTCCCCAGGAGAGCAGGGCTTCCTGAAGGAACCAGTGACCAATCCTCTCGCCGCCCCCTCATTGCAGAAAGCCCAGGTCTCGCCATGACCAGTCCTCTCCTGCTACCTCGCCCTCCTGCAGAGCTCCTTGCTGGGAGCCTGTCTTCCCGTGAGGTCCCGCTGGACGGAACTCTGGGCAGCTCTTATGACCTGCTGGGAACTGCGGGCAGAAGCGCATGGAGGCATGGAGACACACATTAAACCCTAACCCCTGGTGTAGGAAAGGGAGGGAAACGGAAGGAAGGCATTGCCCTGGAAAGTGGGGACCTCAGCTCTGTAGTGCCCCAGCCCCTCCCCCAGCCCAGGGGCAGCCGCATTCACCAGCTCTGACGTAAAAGGGTCTTGGCCCCGGAGAGGACCGGAATCAACGTGCTTCTGCCTCTGTTGCTGCCTTACCCAGCTCAGGGTGTGAGAAGAGGGAGGAAAGGGGGAAGTGGTGAGGAAAAACGGGGAGAGGAGAGAGAATTCCCCTGGTCAGGGGATGGGGGCCACGGCCCTAATCAAGCAACAGCTCCAGCAACTCCGCCTTCGGGCCTGGAGAGGCTTCCAGTGCAGAGGAGGATGGAGGACAGAGCAAAGCAGAGGGAGGAGGAAAAGCGGTGGTGGGAAGAGCCCGACACAGAAGACCGTGGGCTGCAGGCTGGGACCCCTCCCGGTGACTCCTGCATCCTAGACCATCCTCCTGAGCTCACCACACTGTGCTTGCCAGCTGTGTTTGTGAGAGCTGCACGCCTGGGACAGGAGGAGGCGACCCTGCCCTGGAGTCAGCCAAAACCACCTGAGGGCGTGGGCTGCACAGGCTGCGGGAATTGTGGAGGGAGGTGAATGGGGGTCCTAGCCCGGGCAGGGTGGGGAGCCAACATCTGGGCAGAGCGGGGGTGCAGGAGTCCTGGAACAGTGGCTCTGCCTGAGTGTCCTCTGGTCACTCCCCACCTGGGCTGGGTCACCGCCAATTGTCCCAAACACGGGATGCCTCTCTGGCCTCTAAAGAGCCTGGAAGTCCTTGGTCTTCAGCCAAAACCCTGCAGAGATGGTGATGGTGGGGAGGGGTCCTCAGCCTGGGGAGGGGCCACGCCTTGGGAGAGCACAGAGGGGAGACAGTGGATGGAGATGGCTCTTCCAGTACCGCCTGCCTGCCCACTGAGACCACAGATGACACAGGCTCGGTGCCCACGCTGGGCCCCACACACCCTGCCCCTTCCCCTCCCTGGGCAGCCTTGGTGGAACACTAATTCACTTGCTCTAAGGACGAACATTCTAGGAGCATCTGCTCTGAGGGACAGGGGAGGTGGGGTCACCCTGAAGCTCCTTCAGCTGGATTTCTGGGGGCCCTGGATCCCCACTGTCCCAAGGTTCTGTGCTCCCCGAGGCTTGGCCTGAAGGCTCCAGCGTGGGCAAGTGAACTGAGCCTGCAGCACCCAGAGGAGGTGGCCAGGTGCCACCCTGTCTCAGGGAGGAGAAAATGGGACTCCAAAACATTCCTTCACCTGCCTGGGGTGATTCAGGGGAGCTGAGAGGTCGGAGTGGATCCATGTGCATTGGATGCAAAATGGTAGGAAGCACACAGTGGGAGCATCTCACAAACCTGTGCACCCGGATGACCCGGGCACCTGGAGGGCCTGGGCACCTGGAGGACCTGGGCACTTGGAGGGCCTGGGCACCTGGAGGACGTGGGCAACTGGAGGGCCTGGACACCTGGAGGACGTGGGCACCTGGAGGACCTGGGCACTTGGAGGACCCACACACATGGAGAACCCGAGTTCTCCAACCTGTGCACCTGGAGGGCCTGGACACCTGACCCCTCATCCATAAGACTGCCCCTCCCTTCCATCCCACCATCCTTCTGGGCCTGGCCTCAATTCCTCACAGGGCAACCTGAGTGCAAGACACCTGGCCTCATCTCCAGTGGAAACGCAAATGCTCCCCCCAAAGGTACTGTTGTGCTTGTCCAACCTTCTCCCTCCAACCAGAAATGCCTACATTCCTGTCCCTGGTGCATGTGCAGCCACACCAAACAAACAGGCCCTGCACTGACCTGTTCCCTGCTTGGGGTCCAGTTCCTACAAGACCCAGCCCTTTGCCTTATAGCCATAGGGTGAGTACTTTCTGCGAGTGGGAACTCAACTGCGCCACGAAAGCGAGCCTTGTAAAACGCACTGGCACCCTGGGTGGACAGATCCCTCACAAAACTAGTCTCAACCAGCCTCATTCCAGATTAAATCCTCTCTGGGTCAAAGAGGGGTGAGGACAGGTTCCAGAATTTGCCTCTCTCTCATTGACCTCTGCAAAGGCTGGCTGGGGAATGGGTGTGTGGCCCTAGCCTCACCTCCAGCCAAGGGAGGGTTCTTACCCATGAAATGACACCCCAAAGTCAAGGCCTTGGTGTCTGGCTGTGACCTAGCTCTGGTCACCGCCCCTCCGAGCTCTCTGAGTGTCGCGTCGTCTGGGCTGCCCCGAGCGCTCCCCCTCCTCAGTAGGAGGCCCCAGCTAATCCTGCTGCTGTTCCCATGAACGCAAAGAGAATCCCCTTAATCCCCTTGACAACTCCTGACAGCTGGGAGAGAGGCGTGGGCAGGTCTGGGTGAGGACACGGTGGGCTTGGACCCAGGCTCCCGAGAGGTTGCACGTTCTGGGACTCTTCATCTCCAGGGAGGTTTCGCCACATTCTGCACAACTCACCGTACCGATTTCACTCCTTACTGACCGCGTTTCAAACACTGCCAGGGCAACGCTTCATCTTCAGGCGGCCAGGGGCCGGAAGGAGCCTGGATCCTTCGCTGGCCCCCTCCCTCTCTTTCAGCGGCAGTGACCCTTTCCCCAGCGTCTGCTGCCCTCTTGGGATGGCGTGCCCAGGTCTCAGAAGGCACCACGCAGAAACGAGGCCCCACTCCTGACATCTGTTGACGCTGCTTCTGTTTTATTTCTAAGCTTGGCTTCGTCCCTTGAGTTGAGCCGAGAAGTTCACAGAGAAGAAATTGTCAAATAAAAAACAAATCCGGATTTAGTAAGGACAGCTTTATTCCAAAAGGATTAGTGCAGGGCTTGCGGAGGGCTGGGGGGGCGTCTCACAGTAGGGGTACATTCCTCTCCAACTTACAGGCCTGCAAGGCCTCCAGAGTCAGGAAAAGGGGTTTTCTTTGATGGAGAGAGGGAACAGGGCTGGAAAGAATCGGTGGGGGAGTGGCGTGAGGGGGCCTGAGGGGCAGCAGATGCAGCAGGTTCCCCCTGGCCAGCCCAGTCTCAGGGGCTAAGGTGGGAGTTACAGGCTGACCCAGGGGGAGCTAGGCTGAGGGGTCTCCCGGTTCAGGGTTTGGAGGAGTCAGAGAAGCTGAACAAGCTCTTTTTGTTGTTTTTCTAAACAAGCATTTTGTTCTGCTGGATCTATGGGTACAAAAGAGCTCAGGGAATCACGGATGAGGCCATCATCTGGCCTTCCTGGGCGGACCCAGCGTCCCACAGGACTGAGTCTCATCTCAGTCCTGTGGGAAGGGGGATCGTTGCAGTGAGCTGTTTCCGGAACACACGGGAGAGCTTTCCAGGACTCGTGGAGTTCCACGCTGTGGAGATGAAGATGGGTTCCTAGGTGAGCTGCACGAGGCACCTCCTCCTTCTAGGGCCCCTGGTGGTCTCTCCCTCTCTCCCCACTGCAGGACACCCCTCCTCAGGACTTTGGATGTGGAGATGCTGTGTGTGGCCTTACTCTCCTTTTTTCATTGTCAAGCACCTGCAGGTTACAGGCCCTTCCTGCCCTGTCCTGAAACCACCTTTGCAAAATTATGACAGGAAGAGAAATTTGACATGGCTGCCTCCATCCCGCTCCTCACCTCACAGGCTGGCTGGCTTTGTTCATTTCTGGGTGTGCGCCAAGCTAGCTTTGGGAGAAATTTAGTCTTTGAAAATCCCCTAACCTCCATGCCTTCCGGGAGGTTGATTTGAGTAATAATTCCATCTCCCTTGTGGCATGGCCAGCCTTGTGACAATTTATTATTATTATTTTCTGTCGCCCAGGCTGGCGCACAGTGGCAAGATCTCAGCTCACTACAGCCTCTGCCTCCTGGGTTCAGTGATTCTCCTGCCTAAGCCTCCCGAGTAGCCGGGATTACAGGCACCCATCCCCACGCCCGGCTAATTTTTGTATTTTTAGTAGAGATGGGGTTTTGCCATGTTGGCCAGGCTGGTTTCGAACTCCTGACCTCAGGTGATCCCTCGTGACAATTAAACTCTTTCTTTACTGCAGTGCACAGTCTCAGTGGATTGATTTTGTCTGTGGAGTGCGTGGGAAGAACCCATTGGGCAGTCACAGTCCGGGACTCGGACACTCACCCCACCGTCCCACGCGCACACTCTCCCCCAGTGTCCTGAGTTGTCAGGGTCTCCACTGCACACCCACACCCCATGGAAGGCAGCGGATGGGCATGGAGGCTGCTTGGCCTCCTCTTTGGGGCGTCTTAAAAGTGCCAGCGAGTTGGCCGGGCCCGGTGGCTCACGTCTGTAATACTAGCAGTTTGGGAGGCTGAGGCGGGCAGATCACTTGAGGTCAGGAGTTTGAGACCAGCCTGGCCGACATGGTGAAACCCCGTCCCTACTGAAAATACAAAAATTAGCCAGGCCTGGTGGTGGGCGCCTGTAATCCCAGCTACTCGGGAGGCTGAGGTAGGAGAATCGTTTGAACCTGGGAGGTGGAGGTTGCAGCGAGCTGAGATCACGCCATTGCACTCCAGCCCGGACAAAAAAGCGAGATTCTGTCTCAATTTAAAAAACAAAACACATGCTGGCGAGACAACAGGGCCTGATTAGAGCACCCTGGGCCTTTCCCCAGGAAGAATGCGCTGCCGACCTGCAGATTCACCTGGGATGGAAAAGGTCAGTTGATTGTGGTGGGGGCAGGGCACTGTGAACATCCCAGTACCGAGAACGGAACCTAAAACTCAAGGCCCCAAATCACCAAGCCAACGCGTTAAGCCAAGCTGGGAACCTGCCTCCCATTCTGTTTCTAAATAAGATCGCCACAGAGATCAAAACGCCACATTCCTCCCCACCCAGTTTGCCCAGAAGAAAACGCTTTGTGGAGCTCATCGGTCCGCTCTCCGCTCTCCTGAGACGGAAGTGCGCCTCCAGTCGCCTCCTCCCCTCTTTTGTTTCGCTCAGCCAGACCAAGGCGTCAGGGACTATCCCTGTCAATTGCACATTCAGTGAAAGGCTAATCAAAAACTCAAAAGAATGCGACCCTTTGTCTCTTATTTACCTGTGGCCTGGAAGGCCCCTCCCTGCTTCGAGTTGCCCAGCGTTTCTGGGCCAAACCAACGTGTATCTTTTATATACTGATTGATGTCTCCTATCTTCCGAAAATGTGTAAGACTAGCCTGTGCCCTGATCGCCTTGGGCACATGTCATCAGGACGTCCTGAGGCTGTGGCACCTCGGCAAAACTTTTTTTTTCCCCCCCAGACAGTCTCACTCTGTCACCTAGGCTGGAATGCAGTGGGTTGATCTCAGCTCACTGTAACCTCTGCCTCCTGGGTTCAAGCAATTCTCCCATCCCAGCCTCAGAGTAACTGGGATTACAGGCATACGCCACCACACCTGGCTAATTTTGAATTTTCAGTAGAGACGGGGTTTCACCATGTTGGTCAGGCTGGTCTCAAACTTCTGACCTCAGGTGATCCACCCGCCTCATCCTCCCAAAGTGCGGCAATTACAGGCGTGTAATCACCTGTACACGCCCAACCAGAAATTGTTTCTTTTTCTTCTTTTTTTCTTTTGAGACAGTCTCACTCTGCCAGCCAGGCTGGAGTGCAGTGGCACGATCTCGGCTCACTGCAACCCCCGCCTCCCGGCTCAAGCAATTCTCCTGCCTCAGTCTCCCGAGTAGCTAGGATTACAGGTGCCCACCACCATGCCCAGCTAATTTTTGTATATTTAGTACAGATGGGGTTTCACCATGTTGGCCAGGCTAGTCTCCAACTCCTAACCTCAGGTAATCCGCCCACCTCAGCCTCCCAAAGTGCTGGGATTATAGGCGTGAGCCACCACGCCCGGCCCAGAAATGAACTTTCTAAGTGAATTGAGACTTTGGGTTTACAAACCATTTCACTGTGCACTTTAGATGCGTGAATTGTGTACTAGGTGAATTATATCCCCACAGAGATGTTACCCCCTCAAAAAAAGTAAAGGTTCGTAACCACCCAAGGGGTTCTTCCTGGCAGCTGCATACAGAGCACAGCATTTAGTAGAGAAAGAGTTTAATAGACACGAGGCCAGCTATGCCGCATGGGAGATGGAGTTCATACTCAGATCATCTCATCCAAAGCTCATAGATTAGGGGTTTTTCTGTTTTGTTTCATTGGTTTTTTTTTGGATGGAGTCTCACTCTGTCGTGAGGCTGGAGTGCAGTGGCGCAATCTCGGCTCACCGCAACCTCCGCCTCCGGGTTCAAGCGATTCTCCTGCCTCGGCCTCTCAAGTGACTGAGACTACAGGCACCCGCCACCACACCCAGCTAATTTTTGTATTTTTAGTAGAGACAGGGTTTCACCTTGTTGACCAGGATAGTCTTAATCTCTTGACCTTGTGATCCACCCGCCTCAGCCTCCCAAAGTGCTGGGATTACAGGTGTGAACCACCGCACCTGGTTTAGATTAGGGGTTTGGGTGGGGGTGGCCAGGTAACAGATGTTTGCTGCTGATTGGTTGGGGTGGAGATGAACTCATAGGGGGTGGAACCCTTCCTCCTGCAGCCGAATTGCTTCTGGTGGGGCCACAGGAGTGGGGCTGTAGGTCCAGGTGGAGCCTTGGGGTCTGGGTGGGGCTGTAGGTTCAGCCATGCACAAAACCTGGAAAGATCTCTCAAAAGATACTTCAGACTACAGCAGTGGTGTTATTTGCAGGAGTAATGGGGGAGGTTGCGTATCTGATAACCTCTGGGATAATGGCTGACCATCTTTTGTGTCTGCACCTTAATAGGACTCTGGTTCCCTCTTCCTGGAAGCCTGGGGGCCTCCCATTAGCTTTACAAAAGCAGGTTTGGGGCAAAGCCTGTTATCAATCATTTGAACTGTAGCCTAAAGGTCTTCCAAAGTTAGCTTGGCCCAATAGCCCAGGAATAATGAAGGGAAAGACAGGATGGGGGCTGGGGTGGCTGAGCTCAGCGTTCTAATTGTCTCACTGATAGGACGTCTGCAAAGCCTGTTTCTGGTGCGGGAGCCTGAGTCCCTGGGATGGGACGTTTTCAGGCGACATCATTCTGTTCCTTTTGAATTTTGAATCATGTGAGCGATTCACCCACTCACCAAAACAGTGGGTTTTTTTGTTTTGTTTTTTTTTGTTTTTTTTTTTTTGAGACGGAGTCTTGCTCTGTCGCCCAGGCTGGAGTGCAGTGGCCGGATCTCAGCTCACTGCAAGCTCCGCCTCCCGGGTTCCCACCATTCTCCTGCCTCAGCCTCCCGAGTAGCTGGGACTACAGGCACCCGCCACCTCGCCCGGCTAGTTTTTTGTATTTTCAGTAGAGACGGGGTTTCACTGTGTTAGCCAGGATGGTCTCGATCTGCTGACCTCGTGATCCGCCCGTCTCGGTCTCCCAAAGTGCTGGGATTCCAGGCGTGAGCCACTGCGCCCGGCCCAGTGGTTTTTAATGCGGTTTTGAGGGTCCTCAGGCTGTCTGGGAAGCCGGGGAAGTCTCGCGCTTTGATCTGGTGGAAGGTCCGTGGACACACTTAGGTGGTGGAAATTCGTCGTGCTGTGCAGAGCTGCGGGAAGCCCGCTGTGGAGTGTGTGCTGGACACGGCCATCTGGCCTCGGTCTTGTTCTTGCTGTGCCTTCTCCACGTGACCTGCAGACCCCAGGACCCCACCCAGGGGATGTCTGCCAACGCTTCCTCTCCAGCTTGCGGCTTCTGACTTTGACCCTGGATCCCTGGCTCCTCACAAGCTATGAGGGAGGCGTGGGGATCCCCAGTGTGTTGGTGGAGAAGGGACGAAGGTCTCCCCTCCTGCCCCAGGGATACTACAGGCTGCTCCTGGTCTCCACGGATCCCAGGTTGGCAGGAACCAGGGGCGGCACTGCCAGCCACCCCGGAGTGTTGTCCCTGGCTGCTCAGCCTCTGAGGCCTGGAGCCTCCAGCAGGAACCCCAAGAGCAATTTGGGGACCAGATGCCTTTGAGACACCAACGAGCCTAAGTTTTTTCGCTCCTTGAAAGCCAGATTCATTGATTCTGTGCCTCTTCCTCCATGGACTGTGTGCTGCCTCTTTAGGGGCCACCTGGGAGGAGGGATCCCTTGTGACCTTCCTGGAGCCTCCACTGGGACTCCTGGGGGCACCTCAGCCACAGGCCACACCTTGGTGTCCTCGGTCGCCCTGGGTGGCCCCTCTGCTGTCTTGCTGAGTGACAAGCTGTCCTGGACTCTCAGACCACGGAACCTGCTCCTGGAGTGGAGGTTTTGACTCCCGGGATTTAACCAGCCTGCGGAGACGGGGCCCGGGCCACAGCTTCAGGCTATGACAAGTCTGAGTCACAAAGTGGAGCCCCACCACCAAGGTCGGAGGGCCTGGGTCTGGGTTTACAGATGGAGACGCTGAGGCTGGGGCGTGGGGAGTTTGGGGTGACCAGATTCCAGCCAGGGATGAGATAACAGCAGAATGACAGAACTCCGGTTAGGATTTTGCCTTTTGGTATCAAAGAGAATGATCTCACTGTTTCAATTAATTACTTATTTTTGAATAGGCAGTATATGCAAATACTACAAAATTCAAAAGGTTCAAAGAATTCTTCGTGACGAGCAGGCTTTCTGCCCAGGCCCTGTCACCAGCTGCCTCCCCAGTGTACCCCTTGCCAGGCTCCTGGGGTCTTTTCAGAGGAATTCCTCCTGCCAGGGGACAGTGGTGAAATAAATAGATTGGACTTAAGTCACTGGGCTTGGACAAGCTACATTCTAGGGTACAGACAGAAAGAGCTAGAAAATGCCATCACTCAACCAGGGTCAGCAAACCCGAAGGAACTCTGGAAGATGCTCCAGGAAGTAACTGTCAGGCTGGCCAGGATGTTGGGGGCTGCGGTAGGATTTGTGAGATCCTGAGAAACGCAGCAGGCGTGCGGCATTCGGGTTTCAGGAGGGAGGCTGATGAGGTTATGACCCGCCTTGGAGAGACTCAGGCTGGCCCCTGAGCCAGAAGCTGCGGTCCTCCAAAGCAGCTCATGCACGGTTGCTGTCTGCTAATGGGAGATGTTGAGGGATGGGCCCATGTTTCTGTCCCGAGCCTGCTGGTTTCCCATCTCCATCCTTGGCTTGGGTGAATCCATGGATGGCGGCAGGTGCCAATGACACCCGCCCACTGCTTTCCAGACAGAGCCACAGCTCCCCAGCCATTTCTGGGCCATTGTCCCTCTGCTCTGGCCAGCTTTCCCCGGCTGTGCTGAGCCACTCTCCCCTTCTGTCTGCACTCAAGCCCACAATGGCCTTCTCTTGGTTGCCGGAACATTCCATGTCCGGGACACACCTTGGGGCCTTGGCATGCGCTGACCCCTCACTGAACTCTCTTTCCTTGCCCCCTGCCCTGGCTCCCCCTCCTCCTCTTTCTGACTGAGGTCTTGTTGGCAGATCCCTCTCTGTCCAGGCACTTGGAGTGTGGCACTACTCCACTCCCTGGGGCCTATGGGAGCATCGAGAACCACCTGTCGGCTTTTCTTTTCCTTATTCACGTACAAGAACATTTTGGGTGCTGGGGTTCCTGGAGACTTTGAGACGGAAGCTGGAGAACAGGGAATGAGCTCTGCTGTTCGTCCTCCCAGCATCTGAGAGGGCTGCTTTTTATGTTGAATCCTGGCCTGCCGCTCTCCGGCTGTGACAGCTGAGCACTTGGCCCCACCACACTGAGCCTTGGTTTTCTCTCCTGTGAAGTGGGAGTGGCAGAGGTGGTGTAGGCTGGTGAGGGTTAGGGGAGGTGGCCTCTGCATCACCTTCCTTCTGGCCCCTTCTCCCCCAGGCACACCTGTTACCAGAAAGGGGTCCTGATCCAGACCCCAATAAGGGTTCTTGGATCTCACGCAAGGAAGAATTCAGGGCAAGTCTGTAAAGTGAAAGCAAGTTTGTTAGAAAAGTAAAGGAATACATCGGACCAGGCACAGTGGCTCACGCTTGTAATCCCAGCACTTTGGGAGGCTCAGGCGGGCAGATCACCTGAGGTCAGGAGTTCCAGACCAGCCTGGCCAACATAGTGAAACCCCATCTCTACTAAAAATACAAAAATTAGCCAGGTGTGGTGGCACGTGCCTATAGTCCCAGCTACTGGGGAGGCTGAGGTAGGAGAATCACTTAAACCCATGTTAGAAATGCTAAATGCTTGTTCCCTGGTGCCATAAAAAAATAGCACTTGAACATAAATTTAATTCCCTCAGCAAGGCAATTTTTACTTTCTGCAGAAAGGGTACACTCACCAGCAGTCTTGCCCCGAGAGTGCAATGAACAAAGGGAGAGCAGACATATTTATCCCTTATGCATTTGGGTCATCCTTACTGCTGTGTCCTGCATCCATTGGCTGGAGAAGCCACACCTCACCGTCTAAACTGATACCCAGTCCGGGAGGCAGAGGTTGCAGTAAGCCTATACAGTGCCATTGCACTCCAGCCTGGGCAACAAGAGCGAAACTCTGTCTCGAAAAAAAAAAAAGGAATAAAAGAATGGCTACTCCATAGACAGAGCAGCCCCAAGGGCTGCTCGTTGTCCATTTTTATGGATATTTCTTGATGATATGCTAAGCAAGAGGGGGATTCTTCAGGCCTCCCGTTTTTAGACCATACAGGGTAACTTCCTGACGTTGCCAGGGCATTTGTAAACTGTCATGGCGCTGGTAGGCGTGTAGCAGTGAGGACGACCAGAGGTCACTGTCATCACCATCTTGGTTTTGGTGGATTTGGGCCAGTTTCTTTATTGCAGCCTGTCTTATCTGCAAGGTCTTTAAGGCCTGTGTCTTGTGCCGACCTTCTATCTCGTCCTATGACTTGGGATGTCTTAACCATCTGGGGATGTAGCCCAGTAGGTCTCAGCCTCATTGTACCCAGCCCCTATTCAAGACGGAGTTGCTGTGGTTCACATGCCTCTGACACAGCCATCAGCACTCCAGGATCCACCGCGCCTTCCCGATCCCAGTGGGGAGCTCAGGCCTGCAGCTGCTGCAGGGCTGCGGCTGCTCTGTGGTTGAACTTAACCTCTTCCCGGGGCTCGCTTCAGGAGCAGCTGTGCCGCTGGGGTCCGTGGGGAAGCCTGCCGGCTGCATCTGCAGAAAGCTTCCTCTTAGTGCCACAGGCTCCCGAAAGAGGCAGTTTCCTTCCTCTGGATGTTGCTGGAGGCCCCTGAGGCCTGAAGCTGCAGGTGCTCTGGCCCATCCTGAGAGAAGCCCACCATGCCGGAGCCCCAGGCGTGGAAGAGGGAAGCAGATGCCACCGGAAGTACACGCTCCCTCCGGACGTCCAGTTGCAAAAACTAACAGATGTCCTCGCAGGTTCCCCAGTTTGACTTGGGTTTCCTGTTCCAGGGGCAAGTCCTGTATGACCCAACACTTTGCCTGCAGCTTTGAGCATGAAGCTGGGTACCTAGGACACCTGGAACAATGGTGGGCTGTGATGAACGTTGCTTGTTTATTTATTTATTTATTTGAGACAGAGTCTTGCTGTCACCAAGGCTGGAATGCAGTGGTGCAATTTCAGCTCACTGCAACCCTTGACTCCTGGGTTAAAGCGATTCTCATCCCTCAGCCTCCCTAGTAGCTGGGATTACAGGCTCATGCCACCACACCCTACTAATTTTTATATTTTAAGTAGAGACAGGGTTTCATCATGTTGGTGAGGCTGGTCTTGAACTCCTGACCTCAGGTGATCTGCCCACCTTAGCCTCCTAAAGTGCTGGGATTACAGTCATGAGCCACTGCGCCCAGCCCATGAATGTTATTATTGTGGCCGTCACAGCTCCTGTCCCTTCCAGGAGCTGCTTAGGGTGGGAGTTGTGGCTGCCTGGCTTGGTCCAGGCCTGGAGTGGACGTTGCGGGGTGTGGCCCAGAGGGTGCAAGCACTGAGCCTTGCTGTCTTCAGGTGGCTGCCAGCGGCTGTCAGCTGAGCCCACAGCTTGCCTTTGGCCAGAGGGGGCCCACAACTGTTCGTCCATTCTGGTGGCCAGCAGCTATGTGGCCATGGGACAGTGTGAGAGCCCTCGGGCTGTGGTCACATCCACCATAAATGGACAAACGAGGTGGCTTACAGAACAGGAATGCACTGTCCCAGTTCTGGAGGCAGGCATCTGAGGTCAGGGTGACAGCAAGGCTGTGCTCCCTCCGAGGGCTCTTGGGGAGGGTCCTTGCTGTCCCCTGGCAGGTGGCTGCACCACTCCGGTCTTGGCCTTGGCTTTCACATATCCTCTCCCCTGCATGTCTGCGTCTGCCTCTCCCTCCCCTTATAAGGGCCTAGTCATAGAATTTAGGGCCCACCTTCCACACTAAGATGAGTGTGACCTCATCCTAGCTCATTCCATCTGCAAAGACCCTACTTCCAAATACGGCCACATTCTGGAGTTCCAGGTGGATGTGCATTTGGGGGGATGACATCTTCTTTGTGACAGGTGATGGAAAAGGGTTCTAACCAAGAGACTTCTGTGTGGGGCCTCACTCTGATTCTCAACCATAGTGCTGCGTACACAGCAATGGCCTCTTTGTGAAATTCATCAAACAGTGGACACTTAGGGCATGTACATCACACTTTAAAAATCTGCATTAAAATAGAGGGTCAGGCTGGGCGTGGTGGCTCACGCCAGTAATCCCAACACTTTGGGAGGCCGAGGCGGGTGGATCACCTGAGGTCAGGAGTTCAAGACCAGCCTGGCCAACATGGCAAAACCCTGTCTCTACTAAATATACAAAAATTAGCCAGGCGCAGTGGCACATGCCTGTAATCCCAGTTACTCAGGAGACTGAGGCAGGAGAATTGCTTGAACTCAGAAGGCAAAGGTTGTAGTGAGCCGAAATCGCACCATTGCACTCCAGCCTAGGGACAAGAGCAAGATTCTGTCTAAAAAAAAAAAAAAAGAAAGAAAGAAAACCAGGAGTGGTGGCTCAAACTATAATCCCAGCACTTTGGGAGGCCAAGGCGGGCGGATCACCTGAGGTCGGGAGTTCGAGACCAGCCTGACCAACACGGAGAAACCCTGTCTCTAATAAAAATGCAAAACTAGCCGGGCATGGTGGCACATGCCTGTAGTCCCAGCTACTAGGGAGGCTGAGGCAGGAGAATCACCTGAACCCGGGAGGCAGAGGTTGTGGTGAACCGAGATCACACCATTGCACTCCAGCCTGGGCAACAAGAGTGAAACTCCGTCTCAAAAAAAAATGGCAGGGGTTCACAGAAAACCAAACCTAAAGAAGATACAGGCTGAGCACAGTGGCTCACACCTGTAATCTTAACACTTTGGGAGGCTGAAGCAGGTGGATCACCTGAGGTCAGGAGTTTGAAACCAGCCTGGCCAACATGGCAAAGCCCCGTCTCTACTAAAAATGCAAAAATTAGCTGGGCATGATGGTGGGCACCTGTAATCCCAGCTACTCTGGAGGCTGAGGCATGAGAATTGCTTGAACCAGGGAGGCGGAGGTTGTAGTGAGCCGAGATGGCGCCACTGCACTACAGCCTGGGCAATAAGAGTGAAACTCCGTCTCAAAATAAAAGGGTGGCGGGGGGACAGGCTGTGGCAGTGAGATGTCCACGGGCACGTAGACTTTTCTGTTCTTTTTTTTCCTTTTTTTTTTTTTTTTTTGAGACGGAGTCTCGCTGTCTCCCATTGAGGATGTTAGCCAGGATGGTCTCGATCTCCTGACCTTGTGATCTGCCCGCCTCGGCCTCCCAAAGTGCTGGGATTACAGGCGTGAGCCACTGCGCCAAGTCGTAATTTTCAAATTTTTTACTGAGACGAGGTCTCTCTATGTTGCCCAGGCTGGTCTTGAACTCCTTGGCTCAAATGGTCCTTCCACCTCAGCCTCCCAAAGCACGGGGATTACAGGTGTGAGCCACCTCAGCTGGCCTGTTTTGGGTCTTTTGACACAAAGCAATAAAGGTTTTTTTTTTTTTTTCTTTGAGACGGAGTCTCGCTTTGTTGCCCAGGCTGGAGTGTAGTGGCGCGATCTCCACTCACTGCAACCTCCACCTCCCGGGTTCAAGCGATTCTCCTGCCTCAGCCTCCCAAGTAGCTGGGATTACAGGCGTGTGCCACCATGCCCAGATAACTTCTGTATTTTTAGTAGAGATGGATTTTCACCATGTTGGCTAGGCTGGTCTCGAACTCCTGACCTCAGGTGATCCACCCACCTTGGCCTCCCAAAGTCCTGAGACTACAGGCGTGAACCACCGCACCTGGCCTGCAACAAAGCTTTGATGATAGAATTTCAGGGACCAAGGGCAAGCCCAGGAGGAAAGATATCGAGGTGGGAGGGTAGGAAAGGCACCTGAAGGGGAACTCTCGGGAACTCCAAGTGTGGCCAGCTCTTCTCCCCCCTTAACTCAAGGAGGGAATGGACATGTGGCCAGGTCTGGTTCTTCACCCCAAGTCTCTGGGTCTTATTTTTATCTTCGTATCCCAGGCACACACTTTGAGGAGGTCCCAACAAAGGGCAACGTCTTTGGGTTTTTTAATTTTTTATTTTTAGGGTCTCACTCTGTCACCCAGGCTGGTGTGCAATGGCACGATCTCGGCTCACTGCAACCTCCACCTCCCAGGTTCGAGCAATTCTCCTGCCTCAGCCACTCAAGTAGCTGGGACTACAGGCGAGCACCAGCACGCCCAGCTAATTACTGTATTTTTAGTAGAGACAGGGTTTTCACCATGTTGGCCAGGCCGGTCTCAAACTCCTGACTTTAAGTGATCCAACGCCTAGGCCTCCCAAAGTGCTGGGATTACAGGCGTGAGCCACCCCGCCCGGTCTAAGGGGGAATATCTTTGGAGGAGAAGAAAACGGTGTCAGGAAAACCCAAAGACTGTCCTGGGAGCAGCCGCTGCGGGGCCTGCAAGGCTTTCCCCGCGGGTTCGTGAAAGGGCTCGTGTTCACCAACCAAGGATGGACGAGGATGGAAGGAGACCTCGGGGCCGCTGGGGGCCACAGAGCAGAGTCGAGGTTTAGTGCAGGCCCTGGGTTTGGGTTATACACCTGTAAGACCCTTTGCAACCTGGGATTCCAGGTCGCCAGGAGAAAGAGAGATAAGGTAGGGTGATAGTCAAGGTCTCAGGTTCTAGAAACCTCTCTGGCCATGACTTCCACACTGAGATGGCTCAGGTCCAGATGTTACAAGGGACACCATGTTCCTGTCTTTGCAGTAGCCTGGCAACCACCCCAGGTTGCAGATCCCACAACAAAAGTGTAACCAGAACGCTTGGCAAACAGCAGCTCTGTTCAGTGTCTCAGGCCCCAGCAGGCTGGGCTGGGGGCTGGGCTGGGCGTGGCTTCCTGTGGTAAGTGCTTCCCCCCTGGCACATCCATTCATTTTCCCCACGTTTTCCCAACTCACTTATCAGCTGGTCTCTGCTGCCTCTTGCTTTGAAGGCTGCAATCACACAGTGGCCGCTTACCCATCACTCCCTCACCCCGATGGGTTCTCAGCCCGGAGCCGAGTAGCCTGACTGGGCCTGCGTGGAGGGTTCAGAGAAAAGCTCTGTAGGAGGGTGTCCAGCATTTGCTCATTCCCCAGGTGAGGCTGGGGACATTGGGTGGTGCTGTGAGTGCAATGGCTTGAATTCAAGCTGTTGCAAAATGTTTCAATGTTCCCTATGAGAAGATGTTTGATGTGTCAGAACATGCATTATCACTGTGCACTTATAAATAACTCTCTAGGGCCGGGCGTGGTGGCTCACGCCTGTAATCCCAGCACTTTGGGAGGCCGAGGTGGGCGGATCATGAGGTCAGTGGATTGAGACCATCCTGGCTAACACGGTGAAACCCCATCTCTACTAAAAATACAAAAAATTAGCCGGGCGTAGTGGTAGGTGCCTGTAGTCCCAGCTACTTGGCAGGCTGAGGCAGGAGAATGGCGTGAACCTGGGAGGCGGAGCTTGCAGTGAGCTGAGATCGTGCCACTGCACTCCAGCCTGGGGGACAGAGTGACACTCTGTCTCAAAAAAAAAAAAAAAAAAAA
The DNA here is from genome assembly GCF_047675955.1 of Chlorocebus sabaeus. Taxonomy (NCBI): domain Eukaryota; kingdom Metazoa; phylum Chordata; class Mammalia; order Primates; family Cercopithecidae; genus Chlorocebus; species Chlorocebus sabaeus. Next base: position 84,444,475 of record NC_132908.1, on the reverse strand, counting down.
AAAAAAATTTAATAGCCATTCTGATTGATGTGAGATGGTATCTCATTGTGGTTTTGATTTGCATTTCTCTATGATCAGTGATATTGAGCTTCTTTTCACATGTTTGTTGGCTGTATGTATGTCTTCTTTGGAAAAGTGTCTGTTTATGTCCTTTCCCCACTTTTTTTTTTTTTTTTTTGAGACAGAGTCTCGCTCTGCCGCCCAGGCTGGAGTGCAGTGACGCGATCTCGGCTCACTGCAAGCTCCGCCTCCCGGGTTAACACCATTCTCCTGCCTCAGCCTCCTGAGTAGCTGGGACTACAGGCGCCCGCCACCACGCCCGGCTAATTTTTTGTATTTTTTAGTAAAGACAGGGTTTCACCATGTTAACCAGGATGGTCTCGATCTCCTGACCTCATGATCCGCCTGCCTCGGCCTCCCAAAGTGCTGGGATTACAAGCGTGAGCCACCGCGCCCGGCCAAGTCTTCTTTTTCCACTTTTAAATGCGTTTTTTTTTTTTTTTTTTTTTTGTATATTCGTTTAAGTTCCTTATAGATGCTGCATTTTAGGCCTTTGTCAGACGCATAATTTGCACGTATTTTCTCCCGTTTTGTCGGTTGTCTGTTTACTCTGTTGACAGTGTCTTTTGCTGTGCGGAACCCTCCTACAGAGCTGTTCTCTGAGCCCTGCACACAGGCCCGCCTGGGCCGCTCCGCTCCGGGCTGAGAATCCGTCGGGGTGAGAGGCTGAGTGTCCGCTGCCGCTGTGTGATTAGAGCCTTCAAAGCAAGAGGCAGCAGAGACCAGGCAACGGGTGAGTTGGGAAAACGTGGGAAAATGAACAGATGGGCCGGGAGGGAGCACTTACCTCAGGAGCTAAGTTTAATTAGGTCCCATTTGTCCATTTTTGCTTTTGTTGCAATTGCTTTTGGCGTCGTCTTCATGAAATCTTTGCCCGTTCCTGTGCCCAGGATGGTATTGCCCAGGTTGTCTTCCAGGGTTTTGACAGTTTTGGGTGTTACGTTAAGGCCTCAATCCCTCTTTTTTTTTTTTTTTTTTGAGACAGAGTCTTACTCTGTTGCCCAGGCTGGAGTGCAGTGGCACGATCTCTGCTCACTGCAACCTCCGCCTCTCGGGCTTAAGCTCAGTCTCCTGAGTAGCTGGGATTACAGGCGTGTGCTACCAGGCCTGGCTAATTTTTGCATTTTTAGTAGAGACGGGGTTTCACCATGTTGGCCAGGCTGGTCTCGAACTCCTGACCTCAAGTGATCGGCCCGCCTCGGCCTCCCAAAGTGCTGGGATTATACCCGTGAGCCACCGCACCTGGCATTCCCTGGCTTGTTTTCTAATCGGCGCCCAGCACGGGAGCCATCCAAGCTGGTGACAGGTTTTGGATGAACGGACCTGACTTCCTCCTGCAGCAGAAGAGGCTCTGCCGTCACCCGAGGTCCAGCTGCTGGGGCCGCAGTGGGGTGCAGGGGCCCACCCGATCACACCCGTCCCTCTACGCTGCTCCGTCCCAGCCCCAGGTGCTCATCACCTCAGCGGAATCACTTCCCCATTTGGCAGCTTTGCATCAAAGAACTCAGAGTATTGGGGAATTTGGATGCTTTGCTGTGGCTGGGTGAAGCCGAGGGTGCTGGCTAAGAGGAAAAGGTGGGTCTCCAGGGCCTGGGGACAGTCCTGCAGGCAACCACACTGTGGCCAGAGTCACCAGCATCCGTGGGCTGCTTCAAAGACCCCGCATGGGAGGAGACCATTTTCTCTCTTCTGGCTCTTCTGAGGGAGGGGTGTGTGGGGCAGAGCTGCCCCCTCCCAGTCATGGCTGTTGGGCTCCCTCTGCCCATCTCTGCGCCTGGGGCCTGAGCCCTGCAGCCTGCTTCAGGGCCTCTCTTGTCCAGGGACTTCCAGTGGGGCCAAGGATGGGAGGCCCATTGGAGAAAGCAGAGCGCTGGCTGGGCGCAGTGGCTCACGTCTGTAATCCCAGCACATTGGGAGGCTGAGGCGGGTGGATCGTGAAGTCAGGAGTTCACGACCAGTCTGGCCAACATGGTGAAACCTCATCTCCACTAAAAATACAAAAATTAGCTGGGCGTGGTGGCGCACGTCTGTAGTCCCAGTTACTTGGGAAGCTGAGGCGGGAGAATCACCCAGGAGGCAGAGGTTGTGGTGAGCTGAGATCGTGCCACTGCACCCCCACCTGGGCAACAGAGCGAGATTCTTTCTCAAAAAAAAAAAAAAAAAAAAAAAGCAGAGCGCTCAGTGTGCGCACTGCTGCCCCTGCCCACGGTTTGGGAGTGGCCGTGCTTCTCCACAGCTGTGTGGGTGAGTTGCACCCTAAAATATGCTCGAGTCCTAACCCCGGTATCTGTGAACGTGACTCTATTTGGAAACAGGTCTTTGCGGGTGTGATTATCTAAGATGAGTCATGCTTACCGAGGGGCCAGCCCTGAACCCAGTGACAGGTGTCCTTAGAAGAAGGGGGGAAATTTGGACACAGACGCAGAGGAGAGGCTGTGTGAGGAGGAAGGCAGGGATTGGAGCGGTGCAGCCAGGCGCCTCTGGAGGGAGCAGGCCCTGCTGACTCCTTGATTTTGGACTATAGTTTTCCAGGATTGCAGGACCCTCAGTGTCGGCTGTTAGAGCCACCTGTTTGTGGAACCTATTGACAGCAGCCCCGGGACACTAATGCCACAGCTGTGACCAGGCTCTAGGAGAATTGCCACCCCAGAAGCGGAAGTAATGCCCCAGGTGTTGACGTTGCCTCTGCACCTCCCTGCTCCCCGAAGGACCTTGTGCTCAGATCTCCTGCAGGGGCCCCGCTGACAAGGTTGCCTGCAGCGTGCAGAGGCCCAGCAGCGTGGTGACCAGTTCCAGGATGGACAGAGATGGAGAGTGGAGATGTTGCAGGGGCCACAGGTGTCAGGAAAGCATGGACAGGCCTGAGCCACAGGCACTGGCTTTGGGTCCTGGCCTCAGGGCTCTGTGACCCTGGGGCAAGCTCGGATGGACTCAGTGTGGTACAGAAAAGAACCATGGTGATGGTTCTCATAGAGTCTCTGGGCTCTGGGCCACAGCAGTGCCGCGATGAGGGGGCGGGGCACCGAACTTCGGTCAGAAGGGGCAGAACACCTGCTGCCGCATGGGGATGTGAGAGGGGCAGAGGGAAGCTGTGGGCAAACCCTGCTGGGGATCTCAAACTACAGGACGCCTCTGCACTGGCCATGCCTGTGACGGCGGCCCCCTTCCTGCCTAAGGCTGTGCAGCCAGGAGCCCAGGTGAGACTGCTTTAGTTCCCCAGGGCCACTGCAACAAATAAGCACACTCTGTTGGCTTGAACCTTGATCCTCTCATAGTCCTGGAGGACAGGAGCTCCAACTCAAGGCCAGGTGTAGTGGCTCACACCTGTAATCCCAGCACTTTGGGAGGCCGAGGCGGGTAGATCACTTGAGACCAGGAGTTCCAGACCTGCCTGGGCAACATGGTGAAACCCAGTCTCTGCTAAAAATACAAAAATTAGTTAGGTGTGGTGGTGCGCGCCTGTAGTCCCAGCTACTCAGGAGGTTGAGGCAGGAGAATTGCTTGAATCCAGGAGGTGGAGGTTGCTGTGAGCCGAAACAACGCCACTGCCCTCCAGCCTAGGCAATAGAGCAGGAGTGTCTCAAAAAAAACAAAAAAGCCAGGCGTGGTGGTGCTTGCCTATAGTTACTCACAAGGCTAAGGCAGGAGAATTGCTTGAATTCGGGAAGCAGAGGTTGCAGCGAGCTAAAATTGCACCACTGCACTCCAGCCTGGGTGACAGAGCAAGACTCCATCTCAAAAAAAAAAGTTCAAAGTCAAGGCGTGGGCAAGCCCACACTCCCAGAGAAGGTGCCAGAGGGGGACGCTTCCTGCCCCAGGCTCCAGGTGTTCCCTGGCTGTGGCCACATCACTCAATCCCCGCCTTCTCATGGCTCCCGCCTTCTCATGGCTCCCGCCTTCTTGTGGCCCCTGCCCTGTGTCTCTGTGTCCCATGTCCTCTCCTCTGTGTGTCTCTGTCTCCAGTGTCCTCTCCTCTGTGTGTGTCTCTGTCTGCCGTGTCCCCTCCTCTGTGTGTGTCTCCATCTCCCGTGTCCCCTCCTCTGTGTGTGTCTCCGTCTCCCGTGTCCCCTCCTCTGTGTGTGTCTCCCCCTCCTCTGTGTGTGTCTCCGTCTCCCGTGTCCCCTCCTCTGTGTGTGTCCCTGTCTCCCGTGTCCTCTCCTCTGTGTGTGTCTCTGTGTCTTTTCTTCCTACAAGGACACCAGCCATTGAATTTGGGGCACACCCTGTTCCTGTGTGACCCCATCTTAACTACATCTGCAAAGACCCTATTTCCAAGCAAGGCCACACGCAACCACAACAGGGGCTGCGACTTGGTCTCTGAAGCAGCCGCCAGTGCCTCTGACGTAGCTGTTCCCATGGCTCTGCGGGAAAACACTGGTTTAGTCTTCACTGTGCAAAGCTCTGCTTCAATTCAGCCTGCGATATGGGACAGGCCCCTCGAGCCTCAGCCTCCTCATTTCCCTGAGGATAACTTTTCCAGCAGGACCAAAACTCCTGCTGGTGGGAGGATAGTGACTCCCTCCACGCAGATGAGGCCACTCAATGTCACATCATCCCGCTGATCCTGGGCAGTTTGGGGGGCAACCTGCGCATCTCTCTACAGAGCAGAGGACTTCAGTGCATTTCTGTGATGGCTGGGGACTCACTCTGCCTGTTGTTTCTTTTCTTTTCTTTTTTCTTTTTTTTTGAGACAGAGTCTCACTCTGTTGCCCAGGCTGGAGTGCAGTGGTGCGATGTCGGCTCACTGCAACCTCCGCCTCCCAGGTTCAAGCAATTCTCCTGCCTCAGCCTCCTGAGTAGCGGGATTACAGGTGTGTGCCATCATGCCCAGCTAATTTTTGTATTTTTAGTAAAGATGGGGTTTCTTCATGTTGGTTGGGCTGGTCTCGAATTCCTGACCTCATGATCTGCCCACCTCGGCCTCCCAAAGTTCTGGGATTACAGGTGTGAGCCACTGCGCCCAAACTGCCTGTTGTTTCTTAACGGTGTGGCCACAGAACCTGGGCTAATGCGCAGAGGAGGAGATGCTGCAGGCCGAGGCTGGATCTGGGCTCCCAGGGCCCGGCAGAGGGATTTTCTACAGCAAATGCAGCACCTGGTGCCACACGGCTCCTTTCCTTCCTGAGTGTGGACTCCCTGCGTCCTCCTGGAGCCAGGGCACTGCACCCAATGAAGGTTGCCGTGATCCAAAATCGTGCCACTGCACTCCAGCCTGGGTGACAGAGCAAGACTCTGTCTCAAAAAAAAGAATGCCAGTGGCACAGGACATGGTAAAATGGTTGAGTTATGGGGTGGCGGGTGTCAGGGAAACTCTGGAAATCATACTGGACTTGGGCTCCAAGTAGTGTTCAGCACTGATTTCAGTCCTCTCTCTTCCTTTCTCCCTTCCTTCCACCCCTTCCTTCTTTCTTCTTTCCGTACAGTCACATACACTGAAGCAAACTTCCTCCTAGGCACCACTCCATGAGTTTTGCCAGACACATACACTTGGCAACCCAAATCCCTATCAAGATAAACAACGTTGGCCGGGCGCGGTGGCTCAAGCCTGTAATCCCAGCACTTTGGGAGGCCGAGACGGGCGGATCACGAGGTCAGAAGATCGAGACCATCCTGGCTAACACGGTGAAACCCTGTCTCTACTAAAACTACAAAAAAACTAGCCGGGCGAGGTGGCGGGCGCCTGTAGTCCCAGCTACTCGGGAGGCTGAGGCAGGAGAATGGCATGAACCCGGGAGGCGGAGCTTGCAGTGAGCTGAGATCCGGCCACTGCACTCCAGCCTGGGCGACAGAGCGAGACTCCGTCTCAAAAAAAAAAAAAAAAAAAAAAAGATAAACAACGTTGTTTAAAATCTTTTTAAAAGGCCGGGCGCGGTGGCTCAAGCCTGTAATCCCAGCACTTTGGGAGGTTGAGGCAGGTGGATCACGAGGTCAGGAGAGCGAGACCATCCTGGCTAACACAGTGAAACACTGTCTCGACTAAAAATACAAAAAATTAGCCTGGCGTGGTGGCGGGCGCCTGTAGTCCCAGCTACTCGGGAGGCTGAGGCAGGAGAATGGTGTGAACCTGAGAGGTGGAGTTTGCAGTGTGCCACTGCACTCCAGTCTGGGCAACAGAGTGAGACTCCATCTCAAAAAATCTTTTTAAAAAACAGATTCCTGGCTGTTTAAAAAACAGATCCCAGCAGTTTTGGAGGCCAAGGTGCACCCAGCTGATTTCACATTTGAAAAAGAAAAACAAATTTTTGACTTCCTTTTAAAAAACTTAAAGATTTAGTAACCTAGGGCTCACCATCCTCAGAGCCCGGAAGTGGCTGGTGCTGAAGGCTGTTGCCCCTTGGTTGCGGTGTGCCTCCGCATTTAACCATCATTCCCACCTGCCCACTTCACTCATCCCTCTCCTGGGTCTGGGCCCTGTAGCTCTTTGAGATTTCAACTCCCAGCCTGTATAAAAACCATCCCCAAGAAAACAACAATCCAAATGAGGCCAACATGTTGTAGAGCCCACACAGTTGTGCAACATGGTGGCCCAGGTCCAAGCACCTTTTCTCAACCTGGAGCTGACAGAGCAAAGGAGACTGTAGGTGTAAAGGTCCCAGAGAGAACAGTGGGAGGTGAGATGGGTTATACATTCAGGACAGTCTGCCGGGTGAGATTAGGATTGCAGGCGTCACCACCGCCCCTGTCTGCACCAGTGGCAGACATAACCAATCAATGGCAGCACTGTCTCTCCCAGCCCAGGTTTTTCAGTCTTGGTTATTGGGATTTGGGGCTGGATAAATCTTCATTGTGGGGTTAACTGGTTGTTTCCTGTGCATTGTAGGGTGCTTAGCATCCCTGGCCTGCACCGACTGGAGGCCAGCAGCAACCTCCCCCTTAGTTAATTGTGAAACCCAAAAATATTTCACGCCAAGCTTGTCCAACCTGTGGCCCACGGGCCTCATGTGGCCCAGTGCAGCTTTGAATGAGGCCCAACACAAATTTATGAACTTTCTTTTTCTTTTTCTTTTTTTTTTTTTTGAGATAGAGTCTTGCTCTGTTGCTCAGGCAGGAGTGCAGTGGCACAATCTCAGCTCACTGGAACCTCTGCCTCCTGGGTTCAAGCAATTCTCCTGCCTCAGCCTCCCAAGTAGCTGGGACTACAGGTAGGCACCAATGTGCCTGGCTAATTTTTGTATTTTTAGTAGAGACGGGGTTTCACCACGTGGGCCAGGCTGGTCTTGATCTCCTGACCTCAAGTGATCCACCCACTTCGGCTTCCCAAAGTACAGTGAGCCACTGCATCCGGCCCAAATTCATAAACTTGCTTAAAACATTATGAGATTTTTTTTTTGTGATTTCCTTTTAGCTCATCAGCTATTGTTAGTGCATTTTATGTGTGGCCCAAGACAATTCCTCTTCCAGGGTGGCCCAGGGAAGCCAAAAGATTGGACACCCCTGTTCTGGACATTGCTGTGTCCCCTGGTTAAGAACTAAGTCCAGCTGCAAACACCGGGCTGCAGGCAGGCGGCACCAGCACTGGGAGCTTGTGGGGCGAAGCGTCTCTCCCATGTCTGCTGGGGTGTGGACCGTGCGGCTTTGCATGTGTGTGCTCTGTGAGGTGCCTGGGTGATGCTCCCCCTTCCAGGCCCTCCATGGTTGGCATTGTCTCAAAAGGCAGGCAGCCATTCTGGCTCCCATTGTCCCTGTGAGGATTAAAGGGCAGGACTGACTCCTTAAAAGGCCCCACCCCAACCTCCGTGGCCTCCTCCACCCCTGCTTCCAGGAGCTGTGCCTCTGGGGGTGACTCACAGGGGAGCCTGCCGTGTCCCAGGTGAGGGCAGGCACGTGTCAGAGCAGCTCAGAGGAGCAACTGGACCGTATTACACCCATTATCTCCAATTGCACAGGTGCCAACCTGCACACAAAGGGTGCAGCATGTTCTGGAGAGAAAGAGGAGCCCTCCAAGGCACCTCCATTCCCATCCCACTCATGAACCCAGCCCCCAGGGGTCAGTGACCTTACACCAACGGCAGCTCTGCCCCAGCTGCACCCTCCCATGCTGGATGAAAAAGAGGCTGGTGGCTGGTGCAAGAGGCAGATGTGATTCAAGCAGGAAGTGTGAGTTACAGTCCTGCCCCGCAGCTCTGTTTGGGAAGGCGCCTGCATCTGCACCAGGTGGCGGCAAGGCAATCAGAGCAATTAGCGGGGCCTTGTGTAGCTCTGTGGAAGGAGGACCTGAGAGAGACCCACAGAAAAGGGAAGCCCCCTCCTCCCAGAGCCCTTACAAGTGTGTGTGGGCACAGAAGTGGGAAAGAAAACATAGGAGTCTCCCTGGAGGCACCTCCCAGGACAGGCCCTGTCGGGGCTGGGTGGGCGCCAGGCTGCTGGGGAAATGACTGTGGGGGGCAGAAGACCCCGCTCCAGTCTTCCACAGGACGGCGTGGGGATGTAAGGCCGTCGGCTTTTTAAAGAGCTGTGGGAGGTGCCCCGGCTGCAAAGGGAGGGGCCTGGGGTGCTGGGAGGCCCGGCTGCAGCTTTACCCGGCTGTATGTTGGATGGGGGCTACGGCGGTCTGCGCAGAACACAGCTCCTTTGAGAGAACCGTTCGTGACACTTTTGTTTCCGGCACACGTACGCGTATGTCTGTGGATTTCTGAACGTGGGTCATGTTAAGGGAGGTTGACAGACGTCGTCCTCAGTCACACGCCCCTTGACCACAGTGGTGTGTGTCTTGGTCACCTTCGTGTCCCAGGTACCCTAAAGCTGCCTCTCCTCCATGTGGGGGGCTGCAGTGACTTCACTGGAAGGGCATGTTCTTGGAGGGGGCGAGGTGGGGGGCAGGGGGCCTCTCTGGGCGTCCTGTGTGTCTGCTCTCCACTCTAATGCCTGGCCCTCCGCAGCCCCCTTGCTCCTCCCTTGAGGCTTCTTGGTCCTGGCCCCTGGGGGGCTGCTGCTCCCACAGCTTCTGTTGCCCCTGCTCCCCCGGGCTGGGCTCCCACCTCACCCCATCATCCTCTGGAGCAGGGGAAACTGTGCCCTGCTCATTCAATGTAAACGAGGATTCTGACAGCCAGTGGGCTCAGCTTGGCCTTCTCAGACTTCCTCTGGGAGAACTCAGGGTGCAATTAACTGCAGAACCAGGTGAGCTGCACCTTCTCAGGTGTCAAAACACAGGACCCAGCCAGGTGCGGTGGTTCACGCCTGTAATCCCAGCACTTTGGGAGGCTGAGGCAGCTGGATCACCTGAGGTCAGGAGTTTGAGACCAGCCTGGCCAACATGGTGAAACCCTATCTCTATTAAAAATACAAAAAATTAGATGGGCGCAGTGGCTCATGCCTGTAATCCCAGCCTTTGGGAGGCCGAGGTGGGCGGATCATGAGGTCAGGGGTTCGAGACCAGCCTGGCCAACATGGTGAAACCCCGTCTCTACTAAAAATACAAAAATTAGCTGGGCATGGTGGTGGGCACCTATAATCCCAGGGAGGCTGAGGCAGGAGAATCGCTTAAAACTGGAAGGTGGAGGTTGCAGTGGGCCAAAATCATGCCATTGCACTCCAACCTGGGCAACAAGAGTGAAACTCTGTCTCAAAAAAAAAAAAAAATTAGCCAGGTATGGTGGCACATGCCTGTAATCCTAGCTACTTGGGAGGCTAAGGTAGGAGAATCACTTGAACCCGAGGTGGATGTTGTGTGAGACAAGGTCACACTGCTATATTCCAGCCTGGGTGACAGAGTGAGACTCTATCTCAAAAAAAAAAAAAAAAAAAAAAAAAAGGAAGTCCAGGGGTCCATGCGCCAAGGGCGGGACGGGGAGAGCCTCAGTTCCTTCCCAGCTGAGTGAGCCACAGGCAGATGGGCATATGTGGCAGTGCTGTGATGACAGCTATGACACGGAAAGAAGCAAGCCACAGAGAGGCCTGGTCCCTCGCCCTCAGCAATATGGCTGGGCGGCGTTGGAGATCCCATGGCCACGAGGTCCCAGAGACCAGTGGGAAAGGTCAGCCTCTGGGGCAGGAAGGATGAGGGCCCATCAGCTCGCTCTCTCCACATGCTGCCCCTGCCCATCAGACCCCAAGACATGGGATAAAGTGTCTGTCCAGGTGCTATGGGTTTGACTAAGCAGGTGCCTTCCTGGAAAGGCGGAGTCAAGGGGTCATCCCAGGGAGCCTCAGGACAGCAGTCAAAGCCGTGCTGTTTTCCCTTCAATCCTCCTCAACCAGGGTTGTGGCGGGAACATGGTGGGGAGGAGGGTGGAATACAGGGAGTATTTGCCAGGGTGGGAAGGGCCTGGGAGACTGAGGCTTCAAGAGAGCAGGAGCAGGGTCCCCCGGCTGGGGGAGGACAGGGAGAGCCCAGAAGGTCCCGAGATCCCTGCAGCAGGGAGGGGCTGCTGGCCTTCCTGGAGAAGCACGCCCCACAGCAGAGCTCCAGAGGGGAGCTGGGGAAGAAAACCCAGCCACAAACCCAACTGGAAGCCACAGTGGGCAAGAGAGACCCCCATGGGCAAGAGAGACCCCTCGTGGGCAAAAGAGACCCTCCGTAGGCAAGAAAGACCCCTTATGGGTAACAGAGGCCCCCGGGCCCAGAACAGGGTGGACACAGCAGAGAGAGAATCTGGAGACTGGGAGGCAAATCCCTTCAGGTTGGGCAGGGCAGGGCTGGATAATGACACCAGGCAGCTCTGGGCAGGCAGGGATCCCAGGGAGTGGGGTAGGTGCATCCGGGGCAGAAGAGCCAAAGATGGGAGGCAGGCAGCACTTAGTTCCAGATCAGCACACTTGTTAATGTTCCTGGCATTGAACTTCAAAAGAGCTTGGTCGGGGGAATGAGGCTGGGACAAGCAGTGACTGCAGCCCTGTGCCCAGAAGGTAGAATCAGGTCCTGACCCGTGAGTTGCCAAGCCCCAGCCAGCGCCCTCCTCCACGGTCTCCTGGCACCCCACCTCCCTTTGCCAGAGCATTCTGCCAGGTCCCTGCTGCACTGAGTTCCCCAGCATGAGGAAGGGGCCCCTCTGTGGACTAGGCTGATGAAAGTGATGAAAGGGTGTTGTGAACTATGGTTCACCGACCCTTCCTGCCTCCTCTCTGCAATGAGAGCTCTAGGAAGGACCACCACATATAATTGCACAGTTTGTTCACTGTACAAAAGCACCTAGTGCCAGCCTGTGACTCATGGGCACCCCGTGCACTCTGGCCTGGGCCTCTTCAGCTCAAGGATGGGGCCTCTGCTTCTCCGCACAGAGATGGTGTCCACTAACCTCCTGCAAGACTGTGTCAGCCCAGAGGAAGTGCTGTTTACCACTGCGTCCCCCTGGAATGGGAGCCTGATTTGGTCCTCACCAAGCCACTTCTTGGGCTGTGTATTGCTGCAGAACAAATCAGCCCAACATGTAATGGCTTAGGACAATACGGTAGCAGCTCATGAGTCTGGGACAGGCTGGGCTCAGTCAGGCGGTTCTTGTGCAGGGTCTCCCATGCCCGTGCAGTCAGGTGGCGGCTGAGTCTAGAGTCCTCTCAAGGCTTCTTTGTCCATGTGTCTGGCCCCTGCACTGGGAGAGCTGGAACTCCTGGGGCTAGTTAGGCAACTCTCCATGTGGGCTCCATGGGGCTTCCCTGGAGCTCCTCGTCACCTGGCAGTCTGAGGGTGGTGGGGTTTCTCACATGGAAGCTCCTTGCTCCAGAGTGACTGTTCTCAGAGAAGGGAAGAAGGGATGTGGGAGCTGCCAGCCTCCTGGGCCCCGGCCTGGAAATGGCACAGTGTTGCTGCCACTGGATTCTACTCTTCCAGCATCCTATGACACAAGGAGGGTGAACGAAGCGTGTGGTCATCTCTGCCCCACCCCATGCTATGTGGACTGGGTGGCGGTGATCTGATGTAGGGCCCTGTACCAGGAACTGGAGAGTCCCAGAATGAATGAACCCCCACCAGTGCGTTCTGGGAGCTGCCAGCCTCATCAGGCAGACGAACACCCTGGGAGTGACAGCACGGAGCACCGTGCAGGGTGTGCTGCAGAGGGATGGGGATGGTGCCCCCTTGGCCACTTTCTTCCTTCTCTCCCTCACTCCTGGTGCTGCATGGGCTGTGAGGAGACACATTTTGGAAAAAGAAAAAGGAAGCTAAGAGCCTCTGCGGGTATCATAGTGCGTTGTCTCACTCTGTCACCCAGGCTGGAGTGCAGTGGCGCTTGGTCCGTCTCAGGCCCCAATGTGTCTGTGACCAGCTGGCAGCGACAGCTGCTTTCTTTTTCTTTTTTTTTTTTCCTTTTTTGAGATGGACTTTTGCTCTTGTTGCTTGGTGGGAGTGCAATGGCACCATCTCGGCTCACTGCAACCTCTACCACCTGGGTTGAAGCGATTCTCCTGCCTCAGCCTCCCAAGCAGTTGGGATTATAGGCAAGCACCACCACACCCAGCTAATTTTGTATTTTTAGACGGGGTTTCACTGTGTTGGTCAGGCTGGTCTCAAACTCCTGACTTCACGGGATCCGCCTGCCTCGGCCTCCCAAAATGCTGGGATTACAGGGGTGAGCCACGGCGCCTGTGCAGCAAGAGCTGCTTTCTGTGACTGACGGCGCATGTGTCTGTCCGGGTGCTGTGGGGTTGACTAAGCCAGTGTCTTCCTGGAAAGACGGAGTTAAGGGGTCGTCCTGGGAGGTCTCATGGCAGAAGTGCCGTGGCAGGAGCCTTGGGGACCCGTGGAATTTCAGTGTGTGCAGATGGCGGATGGATAGAGGGGACCAGGGCACTGTGTGAGGCAGGAAGCAGCAGAACCAGGGTGGAAGCTCCTGGAAAGGTCCTGGAGCCCGGGAGAGGAACTGCGCTGTGACCTGGCAGCCGCCCCCTAAACAGTCAGGTCTGCTCTGTTTCGTGGGACTGTCTCAGGTTGAGAGGAAACAGCCAGGAAACGGCCGTAGCCACACCCTCTTAGGTGGTCACTGGTCTCTGACAGACCCGCAGGTCACCCAGGTGGGTGTGGAGGAACTGGCTCCCTGGTGAGGGGTGGCTCTTGTCCACTGAGGGTCTCAGGCCCTTTCCAGTTCAGACTGTGCAAAAGAGCAGTTCAGCCTGGGGTGGCCCGTGCCCTGCAGGTTCCTCCTCTGGAGGCCTCTGGGCAGGAGCATCAGGCCAGTGTTGGGAGCCGCCTCCGCCTTGAAGGTCCACCTGCCCTCTCCAGCTTTCTGTTCCAGGCTGACTTGGAGCAGAAGCTTGGAGCTTAATGCTGGGGTCTTCTGGGCCAGACACCTCTCTGTGACATTGTATCTCCAATGGGGGCTTCTGCACTGGCTCCACCGGTCAGAGAAGCCACGGGTTTGAGCTGGAAAAGGGGCCCAGGACATCTGCTTAGTCAACATCCTCACTGAGAGGTCTAGAGATGGAAGCCCAGGGAAGGGAGATGTGTGTTCCCAGACCTCCATCCAGTTAAAGCCGTGGTGGGAACTCTAGCCAAGGCTCTTCTTGTCTTCACTGAAGGCCTGTTATAAACACAAAACGTGTCAGACCCACTGTGACCAGCTTATCTCCCGTCGTCTTCCAGTTCTGCTCCTCAGGGGCACATCAACTCCTCCCTCTTACTCCTCGGAAGAGCAGGGAGGAGAAGGGAAGTCAGGTGGTTCCACTGGGGATGCTGTGAAATTAGAGACCCCTCTATTCTCAAATTTATAGTGCACATGGATAGTTTTCTTTTCTTTTCTTTTCTTCTTTGAGATGGAGTCTCGCTCTGTCACCCAGGGTAGAGTGTAATAGTGCAATTCTGGCTCGCTGCAACCTCCGCCTCCCGGGTTCAAGTAATTCTCCTGCCTCAGCCTCCCGAGTAGCTGAGACTACAGGTATCCGCCACCACGCCCGGCTAATTTTTGTATTTTTAGTAGAGACGGGGTTTCACCACGTTGGCCAAACTGGTCTCGAACTCCTGACCTCGTGATCTGCCCGCCTTGGCCTCCCAAAGTGCTGGGATTACAGCTGTGAGCCACCACGCCCGGGCTGTTTGATTTTGTTTTGTGAAAGTGTTCTGGGGGCTGCTGGAACAGTCCCACAAACTGGGGGCTGAAAACAGTAGGAATCGATTCTCTCACCATTCTGGAAGCAGAAGTCTGAAATCAAGGTACCAGGAGGGCCACGTTCCCTCCTAGGGCTCTTGGGGAGCATCCTTTCTGCTATGGTTTGGATACGCTTTGTTCCCACCAAAAGTCATGTTGAAATTTGAGTCCCAATTTGCCAGTGTTGGAGGTGGGGCCTAGTGGCAGGTGTCTGGGTCATGGGGCGGATCCTTCCTGAATAGATGAACGCTGTGTCAGGAAAGTGAGTTCTTGCTCTCATGGGGCTGGATTACTGCAAGAGCAGGTGTTTTTTTCCACACATTTGGTCTCTGTACCCCCTCGCCCTCCTTCTGCCTTCTGCCATGACTTGAAGCAGCATGAGACCCTCATAGATGGGCTGCCCAATCTTGGACTTCAGGCCACCAGAGTTGTGACCAAATAAACCTCTGTTCTTTATAAATCACCCAGCCTCTGGCGCACAAGGTCAGGAGATCGAGACCATCCTGGCTAACACGGTGAAACCCCATCTCTACTAAAAATACAAAAAAAGTAGCCAGGCGTGGTAGCGGTTGCTTGTAGTCCCAGCTACTCGGGAGGCTGAGGCAGGAGAATGGCATGAACCCGGGAGGCGGAGCTTGCAGTGAGCTGAAATCACACCACTGCACTCCAACTTGGGTGACAGAGCCATACTCCGTCACCAAAAAAAAAAAATCACCCACCCTCCAGTGTTCTGCCATGGCAACACAAAATGAACTCAGATACTTCCGTGTTAGTAGGATTCTCCAAAGAGACAGAGCCAAGAGGATGTACATTTATATATAGAAAGAGATGTGCATTAAGGACTTGGCCACATGGTTACAGTGGCCGGCAAGTCTCAAGATCTGTAGGGTGAGATGGCAAGCAGGAGACCCAGAAGAACCAATGGTGCATGCTCCAGTCTGAGTCTGAAGGCCTGAGACCCAGGAGAGCTGATGGTGTAGTTCTAGTCTGAAGGCACACAGGCTTGAGACCCAGGAAGACACAATGTGTCTGTTCTGGTCTGAAGGCGAGCACAGACCCATGTCCCATTTGAAAGGCCATCAGGCAGGAGGAATTTTCTCTTTCTCAGGAGAACAGCCTTTTTGTTCTATTCAGGTTTTCAACTTATTGGATGAGACCCACCCACATTGGAGAGGACAATCTGCTCTTCTAAGTGTACAAACTCACATGTTAGTCTTATCCAGAAACATCTTCACAGACACACCTGGAATAATGTTTGAGCCACAACCCAGCCAAATTGACACATAAAATTAACCATCACACTCTCCTTGCCCCTTCTAGTTCCTGGTGGCTCCAGGCATTCCTTGACTTGAGGCTCTGTCACCGCAATCTCTGCTCCATCTTCTCATGGTCTTCTTCTCTCTTTGTGTTTGAAATCCCCCCTCTTTTCTTTTATAAGGATACTACCTATTGGATTTAGCCTCTACCTTCAATCTAGGATGATCTCATCCTGAGATCCTTAACTTAATTGCATCTGCAAAGAAGATATTTCCAAATAAGGTCACATCCACAGGTGCCAGAGATTAGGACTTGAACATACTTGTTGGTGGGGGAGGGTGTCCCTATTAAACCACTACAGAGAAGGAAACAATATGTCCTCGGGGATTCCTCTATTTCTAATTCCCAAATAGGCTTTTCTATGCCCTCTGGGGTCTCATTCCCAAGTCTTGCTCATCCATCAATATAATTTATCTCATTTATCTTTTTTTTTTTTTTTTTTTGAGATGGAGTCTTGCTCTGTTGCCCGGGCTGGAGTGCAATGGTGCAATCTCGGCTCACTGCAACCTCCACCTCCCAGGTTCAAGTGATTCTCCTGCTTCAGGCTCCCCAGTAGCTGGGATTACAGGCACATACCACCACACCTAGCTATATCTATATCTATATCTACATATATATAATTTTTAAAGTAGAGATGGAGTTTCACTATGTTGGCCAGGCTGGTCTCGTAATCCTGACCTCAAGTGATCTGCCTCCCTCGGCCTCTCAGAGTGCTGGGATTACAGGCATGAGCCACAGTGCCTGGTCTTTCATTTATCTTTATTCTACAGAATCTCTAGCACTGAAATGTGTCACTAACGCTGCTCCTCAAGTCCTCCTATGTTTTCCACTTCTTTGGTGGCCTAGAAAACACAGCAGCTAGTACCATCTTGGATAGAGGTTTTCTTTCTTTTTTAAAAAAATATTGATTGATTGATTGATTGATTGAGGCAGGGTCTTGCTTTGTCATCCAGGCTGGAGTGCTGTGGTGTGATCATGGCTCACTTCAGCCTTGAACTCCCAGCCTCAAGCGATCCTCCCACCTCAGCTTCTCAAGTAGCTGGGATCACAAGTGTGCACCAACACACCCGGCTAAGTTTTGTATTTTTTTGTAGAGATGAGGTTTCACCATGTTGCTCAGGCTGGTCTCAAACTCCTGGGCTCCAACGATCCACCCACCTCAGTCTCCCAAAGTGCTGGGATTACAGGCATGAGCCAGTGCACCAGCCTATGGAGGTTTTCTTATTGGATGTGGTACCCTCCCTCGGAGGCATTTTGGAAGTTTGTGGGGGGTGTTTGCAGCCTTCCTAGGATGTGGAGTGAGAGTAAGGAGGCTAAATGTTCTGTGATATGGAAAAAGGTCCTAAACAGTGAAGGATTGTCCTGTTTGAGTTTTCAAAGGTGAAAAACCTGTTTATAACTATGTAAGCCTAAAACCTAACATGGTTATTATTTTTTGCCAATCAACACAAAGTGGGTTTGTCCAGATTTTTTTTTTTTTTTTTTTGAGAAGAAGTCTTGCTCAGGCTGAAGTGCAATGGTGCAATCTCTGATCACTGCAACCTTCGCCTCCTGGGTTCAAGTGATTCTCCTGCCTCAGCCTCCCGAGTCGCTGGGATTACAGGCACCCGCCACCACGCCCGGCTAATTTTTGTATTTTTAGTAGAGACAGGGTTTTGCCATGTTGGCCAGGATGGTTTCGGTCTCCTGACCTTGTGATTCGCCCATCTCGGCCTCCCAAAGTGCTGGGATTACAGGCGTGCGCTACTGCGCCTGGCCTAATTTTTGTATTGTTAGTAGAGACGGGGTTTCACCATGTTGGCCAGACTGGTCTTGAACTCCTGACCTCAAGTGATCCGCCCATCTTGACCTCCCAAAGTGCTGGGATTACAGGCAACAGCCACTGTGCCCAGTCGCTTTGCCCAGTTTTGATAAGTTCTGAAATCTGTAGAGATGAAACTACCATGCAGATGAAAGTTCTGGGTTCTGACTGGAACCAGGGGAGGCTTACAATTTTAGAAAATTCCCTCCCTGGCATTTGAGCCACAGTGCTCCTGATGCTGCCAGCGTTTGTCCCGGCCGCGTTGACGGCGAATGTACACGTGGGTACGGCATTTGTGTCTTCACTGTGTCTTCTAGCATAGTGGGGCCTGAGAATTTATGTCTTGAAATTCATATCACTTTATTGCCAATTGTTTTTATTTTCATACTTCCTTTCTGCTTCTGTTTATTTCTCATGCTTATATGGTCCAAGATATATTGTGTAGATTTTTTAAAAGTCTGTGTATTGGCAAGTTACAGTTTCTGTGGATTTCATTTCAGGGTAGAAAGGAGGCATTCGAAATATCTGTTATAAAATGAGGGCAATAACATGGTGAAACCCCATCTCTACTAAAAATACAAAAATTAGCCTGGCGTGGTGGCGGGTGCCTGCAAACCCAGCTACTCGGGAGGCTGAGGTAGGAGAATCGCTTGAACCCGGGAGGCGGAGGTTCCGGTGAGCAGAGATTGCACCATTGCACTCCAGCCTGGGCAACAAGAGTGAAACTCCGTCTCAAAAAATTAAAATAAAATAAAGTAGGCAGTGAGGCTGAAGGGACCAGGCTTTGTTTAGAAGGAGGTAGCCCAATCCACACAGATGTAAACAAATGTTCACTTTCCCGAAACTTTTGGCAGATCTGACGGCCGTTCACCAGTCCCCAGTTCTTTACGCACAGGCAGGAATTCTAGTCTCAGACTTCGGGAAGGCCAGTGGGCTCGGAGTGGAGGCAATGGGTGTCGCTTCTTGGTGGAGGCCCTTATTTGCTGGGGTTCGCCTTCCCCTGTCCTCTGCATGATGGCTGGGCAAGCAGGGATCGGTATAGGTCACGTGTGGGCCCTCCCCTGGCAGCAGCTCCCTGGGGAACCTCCTGGACCCCCAGCGGACTTGATGTACATGAGAAAGAAGCCTTAGTTTTATTTTTTCTTTTTTGTTTTTTTTTGAGACGGAGTCTCGCTCTGTCCCCCTGGCTGGAGTGCAGTGGCGCGATCTCAGCTCGCTGCAAGCTCCGCCTCCCGGGATCATGCCATTCTCCTGCCTCAGCCTCCTGAATAGCTGGGACTACAGGCGCCCACCACCGAGCCCGGCTAATTTTTTTTGTATTTTTAGTAGAGACGGGGTTTCACCGTGTTAACCAGGATGGTCTCGATCTCCTGACCTTGTGATCCGCCCGCCTCGGCCTCCCAAAGTGCTGGGATTACAGGCGTGAGCCACCGCGCCCGGCCAGAAGCCTTAGTTTTCAAGCCACTGAGATGCCTGTGCTTTTTCTTGCTGCAACAAACAGGCTCTGAGACAACATTGGCAGGCGGGCAGCTGCCTTGGGTTACGGTGTCTGAGCATTCAATTCTTCTCATATGACACTGACCAGTGATTCCACATGGGCCACCTGGGAGGGACCATGGCCGGGGACATGACATTGCTTTAGCCAAGGGCAGTTCCTGGAGAACAATTTGTGGAGAGACTCCTGGTGGGGGGATGAGAGCCTCAGTGCTATGGGGCTCTCCAGAGAGCGGCGTCCCTTGCAGTTGGTGGTCCAAGGCTCTGACCCAGCTTATGTGCCCTACAGCACCCAGCGCCATCAGCTTCCCCGTGGCCCCACCGGAAAGATCAATGTGAGAGGACTGAGGGTCTCCCCAGTGGCAAGCCAGGGCCCAGCAGCTGGGCCAGAGAGATCAAAGGGGCACCATGTGGCTGATACACACAGGGCCAGGCTTTTCTCGAGCTCACTGGGAGGGAAGCATGGCAGCAGCGGAGACTAACGCCGGGAACACCTTTAGCACCTGCTGAAGACTAACTGTGAGGGCTGGTTTAGGCTGTGGTAGATTTCCCTGGCTGCTTCCCCTCGAAGACGGTCCCCTCAGCAAAGCGACCTGCTGCTGAGGACGTCCACCTAGACTTTGTAGGAAGGAGCCATCAGAGGGCTCTGCTCTGTTCCTTTCTCTGTCCAGAACCCTCAGCCTCTCCGTGGGTGTCCTGCAGCCTGGGGTACCCCACCTGGCAGTGCTTCCCTTTAGACGTGCCCCTCTGGGACCGTCAGCTCCCTGGTTTCTGGAGTGTCACTGCAGGGAATGGCAAGTCTTCTAGTGTCTGACTACCCCTCCCAAGCTCGTGAAGACTGGGGAACTCCTGCCTGGGCCGGGCCAGGAGTAGGTTAGACCTCTGAGGCAGGTGCTATTTAGTATGATTGCTGAAGCATCACCCTTGGTGAGCAGTGGAACCTCAAGGGGTTCAGGCTGGGAAGAGAACCCCACAGGGAGGGCATGCCGGGGCATTTGACTTCAGACTGCTGATCAGGGTCCACAGGGCACCGAGGTGGCAGGGCGAGCAGAGAGCCCTTCTGCCGAGTTAGCAGGGATCCCAGCTGTGCCAGAAGACATTGTAGGACCTGGGACGGGCCACCTCACCTGCACCACCAGGTCCCCTCAGGCTTTGGAAACTGCCTATGTGTGATCACAATCACCAAAAGCTTCCGGAAATACGTATTTCCTGTGGGCTGGGAAGGGTGTATGCGTGCATAACATTTGCTTAGGAAATTGTACAAAGTACCAGGCCTCTGGTTTCTTGCCCAAGGAAATGGGAGCAATCCCTTTGATCCTGAACCTGAAGGTGAGATCAGAGGTCCTCACCAATGACTGAGACATGCCTCCATGCCAAGGACGTGAGGCCTTCATGCAGCTGTTTGCTGAAATCAGAGATAGTCTCTGTTTTCTTGGGGGCGGGGAGGAAACCATCATCTCTGGTATGGGAGAATTCTGTCGAATGAAAGGGACCCATTGCAGGCTAACAATGCTTCTCAGGTTATGAAAGCAGAGCATAGTTGATATTGCCTCATTTCATCCTCTGGGACACCCTGGGGGATAAACAGCACAGATTGTTCAGTTCCCAGGAGAGATGAAGTTCAGTGAGGCTGAGAGACCTACCTCTGATCACACTACCACTAAGTAGCCAACTTGGAATCTCTATTCCAAGTATTAGCTTTTTGTTTATTTTATTTTGAGACGGAGTCTTGCTGTGTTGCCCAGGCTGGAGTGCAATGGCACAATCTCAGCTCAGTGCAACCTCCGCCTCCCAGGTCCAAGCGATTCTTCTGCCTCGGCCTCCTGAGTAGCTGGGACTACAAGCGTGTGCCACCACGCCTGGCTGGTCTTGAATTCCTGACCTCAAGTGATCCACCTGCCTCAGCTTCTCAAAGTGCTGGGATTACAGGCATGAGTCACCATGCCCGTCCTGAGTATTAGCATTTTGAAGCAAGAATTATAGCTTTTTAGCTATTCCTCCTCATTGCTCTAGGGATTGCTAATATCTACCCTTGGTTTTTCACAGCCTATTCAAAGTTAGTTTTTTGTTTTGTTTTGTTTTGTTTTTGAGACGGAGTTTCGCTCTTGTTGCCCAGGGTGGAGTGCAATGGTGCGATCTCGGCTCACCTCA
Organism: Chlorocebus sabaeus; assembly: GCF_047675955.1. Lineage (NCBI taxonomy): Eukaryota > Metazoa > Chordata > Mammalia > Primates > Cercopithecidae > Chlorocebus > Chlorocebus sabaeus. Next base: position 84,423,637 of record NC_132908.1, on the reverse strand, counting down.
GTCTCCGCCTCCTGCGTTCAAGTGATTCTCCTGCCTCAGCTTCCTGAGTAGCTGGGATTACAGGCATGTGCCACCATGTCTGGCTAATTTTGTATTTTTAGTAGAGACGGAATTTCTCCATGTTGGTCAGGCTGGTCTCGAACTCCCAACCACAGATGATCTGACCGCATCGGCCTCCCAAAGTGCTGAGATTATAGGCGTGAGCCACTGCGCCCAGCCCAGAGTTAGTATTAGAAATATAAACATTACATAAAATGTAGAAGCCTTGTGACCATATTTACCCAACCCCCTCATGCTTCATGCTACTGTTGTTTTACATATTGCATCTACATATGTTACGAACCCCAAGGTGATGTGATAATTTTTGCTTTATACAGTCCTATGTATTTTCAATAAGTTAAAAAGGAAAAGTTATGCTGGGCATGGTGCCTCACTCCTGTACTTTGGGAAGCCGAGGTAGGTGGATTGCTTGAGCTCAGCCTGAGACCAGTGTAGGCACCATGGTAAAACCTTATCTCTACCAAATATACAAAAAAATCAGCTAGGGCAGGTGACGTGGCTCACGCCTGTCAGTCCAGCACTTTGGGAGGCTGAGGTGGGCGAATCGCTTGAGCTCAGGAGTTCAAGACCAGCCTGGGCAACATAGGAAGACCCCATCTCAATTAAATAAATAAATACATAAATAATAATAAAAATCAGTTGGGTGTAGTGGCATGTGTCTGTGGCCTGTGCTACTTAGGAGGCTGAGGCAGGAGGATCACCTGAACCCAGGAGGCAGAGGTTTCAGTGAGCCATGATTACACCACTGCACTCCAGCCTGGTCTTGTGGCCGCATCAAAAAAAAAAAACAAAACCAGACCTTGTCTTTTTTTTTTTTTTTTTTTTTGATACAGAGTCTCGTCCTGTCACCCAAGCTGGAGTGCAATGGCACGATCTCAGGTCACTGCAACCTCCGCCTCCAGGGTTCAAGTGATTCTCCTGCTCAAGTAGCTGGGCAGGACCTTGTCTTTAAAAAAAAAAAAAAAAGTAAAAAGAAAATGTGTTTGGCCGGGCATGGTGGCTTACGCCTGTCATCCCAGCACTTTGGGAGGCCAAGGCAGGCAGATCACCTGAGGTCAGGAGTTTGAGACCAGCCTGGCCAACATGGTGAAACCCTGTCTCTACTAAAAATACAAAAATTAGCTGGCCACGGTGGCAGGCGCCTGTAATCCCAGCTACTCAGGAGGCCGAGGCAGGGGAATTGCTTGAACCCAGGAGGCGGAGGTTGCAGTGAGCTGAGATCACGCCACTGCACTCCAGCCTGGGCAACAGAGTGAGACCCCGTCTCAAAAAAAAAAAAAAAAAAAGAAAAGAAAATGTTCAATATTGATTGGGGTGATAACTGCACAACTCTGTCATTGTACTAACGGTCATTGAATTGCACACTTTAAATGGGCAAATTGTACGGTAGGTGGGTTATATCTTAATCTATTGCTTGAAAAATAGCACATTGTTCTCACCCTCTTGGTTAGCCTGGAAATGTTCTGAAAGCAAGCTGCCAATTCCTGTCAGGTGCCACAGTGCTGATCGCAGAGCTGAGCCCAAGACCAGCGGCTCTGTAAATAGTCCTGGATTGACTGGCTGAGTGGAAGCCTCCCCAAAAACATGTTGATGGGTTTCATGCTTACATTTTGCAACGAGGAATAAAAATCTGCCCCAGACGGGAATTTGGTTCTTCTCCTGTCCCTTCCCATACACAAGACTCCGTAGAAACTGAACAAAGCACCGAAATTCATGTCCACCGGAGCCTCAGAACACAACCGGATTTGGAATCAGGGTCTTTGCATGTGTCATTCGGTAAGATGAGGTCACGCTGGATTAGGGTGAGCCCTAAATGCAATGACAGGTGTCTTTATAAGAAGGCCGTGTGAGGACACGCACTGAGGCCACTTGAAGGCGGAGGCAGAGACTGGAGTGAATGCTACAAGCCCAGAAAGCCGGCCGCCCCCAGAAGCTGGAAGAGGTGGAGAGGACCCTCCCCTGTCGCCTCCAGAGGAAGCAAATCCCTCCCTGCCCACCTGGTGTGAAGGGGCCCGGCCTCTCTGAACCTCCTATCCTCTCTGACTTCCCGCCTTTCCCCCCATGTCAACACGCGGGGTCGCTCCCTCCCGGGTCCCTCACATGCAGGAGCCCTGTCCTCCCTGTTGGGTTGCCCTGCTTAACTTACTCATCAGGATCCCAAACCATCTTGTGTATTTGTTTACTTGTCATGAGCTCCAGGAGAGCAGAGGCCTCTGGGTGCCTGGACTGGCGGGTTAAGGCGGCTCGCCGTCCGTCTCCCGGCGTGGGTTTGTTGCCCAGTGCTGACCAGTCACTCAGACACACAAAGAGCTCTTGGCCTGGGCCAGGGGAACAGAGGGCACTCTGTGCTGTGCCGATGCCGGCGTCTCTAGCCTCTGAATGCTGTCTGTGCACTTCAACAGATGAAGTTCTTTCCAACTGGAATGAAACCGCACAGTGAAACGGGGAGCTGTGCCCAGCTCCCTGGCTGGATCTTCTCCACCCATGGTCTGGACGTCTTGTTTATTTATTTTTTAAAATTTTTTAGTTTTTGAGATGGTGTCTCACTCTGTCGCCCAGGCTGGAGTACAGTGGCACAATCTCAGCTCACTGTAACCTCCGCCTCTTGGGTTCAAACGATTCTCCTGCCTCAGCCTCCCGAGTAGCTGGGCCTACAGACACGTGCCACCATGCCCAGCTAATTTTTTGTATTTTTTTAGTAGAGATGGGGTTTCACTGTGTTAGCCAGGATAGTCTCAATCTCCTGACCTCATGGTCTGCTCCCAAAGTACCGGAATTATAGGCATGAGCCACCGCGCCCAGCCGGAAGTCTTGTTTGTTTAACCCACCACTAACAAATCAAAGTGTGGCCTTGGCTATCGATAACAGAGAATAATATTTATTGGCTTGGTGCCATTGTTTGGGCAAGCTTTGTAACCACAAGTGGGTAAATGATGCCCCGTGTCTTGGCAGTCAGGCCTGGGCTGCTCCTCTCTGGGAGGGGAGCCCCAGGGAGTTGGAAAGCTGATGATGCTGAGACAAACAGCAGAGCTGCCTGGGAGGGCTGGGCAGAGCCTGTTCCCTTGTACATTTGCCACGCCAGCCCCACGTCTGCAGGGAGCGCCCTATGGCTCTGGTGGGTTGTTAACTACAGCGAAACATACATTATCTCTGGATAATTCGAGCATGGGATTCTTTTGCCCAGGGCAAAAAAGATGTGTCTGCTAGCCAAGCAGAGGGAAAGCCAGTGAGGCCAGTCTTCTCTGCACAATAAAGATAGAAAACCTAATGCAAACCTAATTCGCCAAGAGAATCCCACCAGAGACCATGGAGACCCCAAAGAGCAGGTGGAAGAGGCCAAAAGCTAACGGCCAAAGAGAAGCAGTGGGTTTGGATTTTCTTTGTACAGGGAAAGGATCCCAGGTGTCCAGCAGGATGCTGCAGAGGAGAGGCCTTGGGGGAAGCTTATGACCAGGAGCCCCACCTCACGGCGACTCACGGCAGATGGGGGAGCCGTATTTTGAACGGTGCACTTGGCGTCTTTGTTATTTTGAACGGTGCACTTGGCATCTTTGTTAAACCACTTTAGCACGCAGTCTACACTGGACTGACTCCTGACTCTCCCATGACTCAGCAGCCCTGCAAGTCAGCTCATGCCTCGCGTGCACAGAGCAGGTCCCTCCACCCCGTCACCAGGACCGTGACTTGGCAAGCTCAGGGGCATGGCCTGGCCCCCTCTCCTGCCCTTGTGCGTTAGAACCCTCAGGATCCTATGTGTTAATTCCCAAGGAATGAAACAGCTGGAAGGACCCAAGAATTGTTGGGCTCTCATTCCCGTGGTCTACTGACTTCCCAGACCTGATGGAACAAGCCTGAGGAGCTCGCTCGGCTTTCCTGGTGGCCTTTCATGCCTCCTCTCATTTTTCCATCTTTTGCAAAAGACTGCGGGCAGCACCCACACAGCCCTGCGTGAGGCTTAGGTCAGAAACAAGGAAAACTGCCAAATGCAGCCTTCTGGGTCGTTTCAATAACACATACCTCCTCGAGCAATTAGGTCCAAAGATTAACCAGCCATTTCTTAATAGAACAAACGAACATGTTTGGCTTTGCCTGGTAGAACTGCAGCCTTCAGGCGACTGGGCAAAATCTGGCCCGAAGAACTGAAGTAAGCCCAGGAGAAGCCTTCCGCTCAGCTAGGGAAGGCCAAGAGCTGTCAAGGGGTCAGAGCTGTTTGCTGTGGTGTGCGGGAGGAGAGCATAGAGTCTCAAGAATACCCAAAGCAGCCAGGCTCCAGGGCTCATTCCTGTAATCCCAGTGCTTTGGGAGGCTGAGGCAGGTGGATTACCCGAGGTCAGAAGTTCAAGACCAGCCTGACCAACATGGCGAAACCCTGTCTCTACTAAAAACACAAAATTAGCCAGGTGTGGTGGCTCTCGCCTGTAATCCCAGCTACTTAGGAGGCTGAGGCAGGAGAATTGCTTGAACCCGGGAGGCGGAGCTTGCGGTGAGGTGAGATCAAGCCACTGGACTCCAGCCTGGGCAACAGAGTGAGACCTTGTCTCAAAAAAAAAAAAAAAAAAAAGAAAAGAAAAGAAAAAAGCAAATGGTGTTGAATCTGTAGGTCAGTTTGAGGAGAATTGACATCTTTCTACTATTTAGTCTTCTCTCAGTTACTAAGATCTAGCCTTGCATTTATTTTGGTGTCCTTACACTTCTCTCAATAATATTTTGTGGTTTTCAGTGTAGAGGTCTTGCAAATTCTTTGTTTGATTTATTCTTCATTTGTTTGTTTTGTTACTGTTTTTGTTTGAGTCGAAGTCTCACTCTGTCACCCATGCTGGAGTGCAATGGTGCAATCTCGGCTCACCGCCACCTCCACCTCCCAGGCTCGAGCGATTCTCGTGCCTCAGCCTCCTTAGTATCTGGAATTACAGGTGCACGCCAACATGCCCGGCTAATTTTTGTATTTTTAGTCGAGACAGGGATTCACCATGGTGGGCAGGCTGGTCTCAAACTCCTGACCTTAAGTGATCCACCCGCCTTGGCTTCCCAAAGTGCTGGGATTGCAGGTGTGGGCCACTTTATCTGGCCTGTTTGATTTATTCTTAAGTATCTGATGTTTTTTTTAATAAATAGTGACTTTTATAAATGGTAACTTTTAAGATTTTAGCTTCGTTTTGTTTGCTGCTGATATATAGAAAAACAACCAGTTTTTGTATGTTGATCTTATATCCAGCAACCTAGATAAATTTACTTATGAATTCTAATAGACTATCAGTACAATCTTTAAATTTTCTGCATTTTCTAAACCTTACACCTTTTATTTCTTTTTCCTGACTTTTGTGCTAAGCCTTCTGGTACAATGTTAAATAGACATGCTGAGAGAGAACATTGCAGCTTCACCTTCTATTTCTTTCTTTTTTCTTTTTTCTTAAGACAGGATCTCATTCTGTCACCCAGGTTGGAGTGGTTACCACTCACTGCAGCCTTGATCTCCCTGGCTCAAGAGATCCTCTCATGTCAGCCTTCAGAGTAGCTGGGGCTACAGGTGTATGCTAGCACGCCCAGCTACTTTTTGGATTTTTTGAAGAGACGGGGTTTCAGCATGTTGTCCAGGCTATGGTCTCAAACTCCTGTGCTCAAGTGATCCACCTGCCTCAGCCTCTCAAAGTGTTGGGATTACAGGTGTGAGCCACCATGCTTGGCCCACCTTCTATTTCTTACCCCTTTCCCTTATCAGCAATCCTATGCTGGGAAGATGGCAGTGGCAGCATCGTTTTTGAACATTCCAAATCCCCACAAAAAAGCACAGCACATGACATGATAGCAAAACAAAAATTCCAGCGATTCTCTCATGAGTGTGCAGTGAAGTTTTCCAGAGGCCATATGACATGATGCAGCCAGGAGATTGGATGCAGAAGCAGATATAAACTCTGGGCCACTGGCCTGGAATGGTGGCTCACACCTGTCATCCCAGCACTTTGGGAGGTCAAGGCAGGTGGGTCACCTGAGGTCAGGAGTTTGAGACCAGCCTGGCCAACATGGTGAAAACCTATCTCTACTAAAAATACAGGCCAGGCATGGTGGTTCACACCTGTCATCCCAGCACTGTGGGAGGCCGAGGCGAGCCATCCGTCTCACTGTGCTTTAACAGCAAGTCCATTCTGTCTGTAGGTGGTTGCCGAGCATCTGAGGTCACTATTGGGCCTCTTGGGCTGTGGGAAGGAGTTTGTTCTTATCTCATTGTCCGGAGGAGCTGGAGGTGGGGATGGATGTGGCAAGGCTGTGGGAACCAAGAGGACAGACAGACGCTGAGCCTCAGGACCACGAGGCTGAGCAGGAGGGCAGGAAGCTGGAGCCAAGGGCTGGGGTGGGCACGGGGTCTGTAGAACCCCAAGGGGTGGCCAGTCCCTTTTCCGATTTGCACAGGGTATAGCTCTGCTCCCCTGCCTTGCACAGAAACATCATGGAGTTGATCTGACCTAGGGCCTAAGGGAGGCCAGGAGGAGCTACACATCGAGGGTCATGGGCCGTCTGGGCAGGCTTGAGCTGGCAGCTGAGTTTCCTGGTGTTTGGTTCCTTGATTTGCAAAATGAAGCCAGGGGTATTGTAACGGCTCAGTGGGTTCATCTTGCTGCTGCCTAGACAGAGTCAGCTTCTCAAGCCAGGGGAATTGCAATAGAGAAAGGGTCATCTGCACTGAGCCAGCCTTGTGGGAGACCAGACTTTTATTATCACTCAAATCAGTCTCCCCAAGCATTCAGGGAGCAGAGTTTTTAAGAACAATTTGGTGGGCTGGGGGAAGCCAGTGAGCCGGGACTGCTGATTCGCCAGGGACGAAATCAGAGGGAGTCGAAGATGTCCCCTTGTGTGAGTCAGTTCCTAGGTGGGCACCCCAAGATCAGATGAGTCAGTTCATCGATCTGGGTGGTGCCAGCTGACCCACTAAGTGCAGGGTCTGGAAAATATCTCCAGCACAGATTTTAGGAGCAGTTTAGGGAGGGTCAGGATCTTGTAGCCTCCAGCTTCATGACTCCTAAACCATAACTTCTAATCTGTGGGAAATGTTTGTCCTACAAAGGCAATCTAGTCCCCAGGCAAGGAGATCTGCTTTGGGAAAGGGCTATTCTCGCCTTTGTTTTAAACTATAAACTAAGTTTCTCCCAAAGTTAGTTCAGCCTACACCCCGGAATGAACAAGGACAGCTTGGAGGTTAGAAGCAAGATGAAGGCTGGGCACGGTGACTCACGCCTGTAGACCCAGCACTTTGAGAGGCCCAAGCGGGTGGATCACGAGGTCAGGAGTTCAAGACCAGCCTGGACAATATGGCAAAACCCCATCTCTATTAAAAATACAAAAATTAGCTGGGCGTGGTAGCAGGTGCCTTAATCCCAGCTACTAGGGAGGCTGAGGCAGGAGAACTGCTTGAATTCGGGAGGTGGAGATTGTAGTGAGCCGAGATCATGCGATTACACTCCTGCTTCAGCAACAAGAGTGAAACTCCGTCCCCACTCCGCCACCAAAAAGAAGCAAGATGATGTCAGTTACATTAGATCTCTTTCACTGTTTCAACCATAATTTTGCAAAGGCGGTTTCAGTATTCTGCACCCTGGCATGGCATGTAGAAAGAACCCAGGAAGCAAGACATAGCAGTCTAGAGTTTTATCCCTGGAGCCTGGGGGAGAGCGGGAGTGGGTTTGGCCCTTGAGGTAGGAGCTCCTTCACACCCAGCACACCACAGCATCAGGGCCCCCAGAAACATCTCTGGAGGCAACGTCCCCAACCCAGCACTCTGGCCCCATCAGACACCAGGGAGTGGCCCTACCTCTTCCAAGGTTCTGGCCTGAAATCTGAGGGTGTCGCAGCCAGAAGGTGTGGTGTGTTTTGCAGGTCACCACAGAGAAAATGGGACTTGGGTGTGAGGATGTTCTGTTTCTCCAATTCTGCCTCGAAGGGCCAAGTTACTTTGGGCGAGAGATTTGGGAACTCCGGGAGAGTTATGCCATCTTCTCCACGGCCCTTCAAAGGCATGAGGGATATTCTTGCAGTCACCAAGGCAGAGAAGCAATGCTCAGAGCCTGAGCTGTGTTGGTCTGATTTTCTATTCACGGTGAAATACGGATTGCCCTATGAATGCCACTACCCACATTCCGGCTACTGTGTGGCCAGCGGCCCCTGAGCAGGAAAAATTGACAACTTGACATCCCCTGTGGCTCAACTGAGATACCCTATCTTGTTTTAACCTGAGTGACTCTCTCCTAGCAGAGGGAGAGCTCGACAGACTCCATTTTAGTTTCTTCACTTGCAGCCCCCTTTCACCTCCCTCCCTTAAGGCATAACTAGTGTAAACTGATTCAAAGCGCATCCAGGAATGCACGTACTAATAAGATATTGAGGCAAGCTGCACCAGCAGCTCCTGGGGACGCGCTCTGTGTAAAATCAAAACTAGTGGCCGGGCGCGGTGGCTCAAGCCTGTAATCCCAGCACTTTGGGAGGCCGAGACGGGCAGATCACAAGGTCAGGAGATCGAGACCATCCTGGCTAACACGGTGAAACCCCGTCTCTACTAAAAAATACAAAAAACTAGCCGGGTGAGGTGGTGGGCGCCTGTAGTCCCAGCTACTCGGGAGACTGAGGCAGGAGAATGGCGTGAACCCGGGAGGCGGAGCTTGCAGTGAGCTGAGATCCGGCCACTGCACTCCAGCCTGGGCGACAGAGCGAGACTCCGTCTCAAAAAAACAAAACAAAAACAAAAACCAAAACTAGCCCCTTCCTCAGGGCCGAGAGAATTTTGAGCGTTAGCTGCCTCTCGGTCACCGGCTAATAAAGGACTCTTTAATTTGTCTCAAAGTGGTGTTTCTTTCTGACTCTCTTGGTCACAACACAACGAGGGGAGGCGTGTTGGATTCTGAGTCCTGTGGGTTTGTTGTGGGTTGGCTTTATTTTGTGTATTCTTATCTGCGGATGTTTTCGGTTGGCTAGAGTGGAACCCCGTGATGCTCGCGCAGTTAGATGGACAACTGCCTCGGGAAGGTCTCCCTTCCATTTTCTGGGTAAAGAACTCACTTTGTCGGCATCTGGATGCGCGTGGCCTGAGTCTCCTGTGATCTCCGTGCTGGTGCTTTGGCTGTGGGGGGTTGGGAGAGGCTGGAGTGTGGGTGGCACTGAACCAGCCTGGCCTGGGCACTCGGGGAGTGTGCCCTTCACGGTGTGGGGCTAAAAGGCACAGAAGGAGTGAAGGGGTGGGACTCCCAAGGAGGCTTCAATCCCCATGACTACTAAGATTCTTTTTTTTTGAGACGGAGTCTCGCTCTGTTGCCCAGGCTGGAGGGCAGTAGCATAATCTCGGCTCATTGCAACCTCCCTTCCCAGGTTCCAGCCATTCTCCTGCCTCAGCCTCCCAAGTAGCTGGGATTACAGGCACGCACCACCATGCCCAGCAAATTTTTGTATTTCTAGGAGAGACAGGGTTTCACCATGTTGCCCAGGCTGGTCTCAAACTCCTGACCTCAAGTGATCCTCCTGCCTTGACCTCCCAAAGTGCTGGGATTACAGGCGTGAGCCACTGTGCCCAGCCTGTGACTACTAAGATTCTAGATGGTTCCCATCCAGAGAACTTGGCATCTGTGCATCTCAGCAATGGGCGATGCTGCAGCATGACCTGCGGTTTTTCCTAAGTAGCGAACGGCTGATATTTAGAATCTCGTGAGCAAGGCAGCTACAGAGACAAAGGACCCGTGGGGGTAAAGGGAGGGGAAGGCCAGAGTCAGGTCCCTGGGGAGAGCGCCAAAGGCAGCTCCCACCGCTTCTTCAGCTTGTGAAAGGAAAATAAATCTTGGAAATCTTGTGGCCCCCAAATCTTAAGCTAAAGGGAAAAGGCAATCTGGAGCTGCTTAGGGCAAAATGGCCTCCCATTCTCTTCAGTCACACCTCTGCTCTCTGAAATAAATACTATCTGATTGTGTCCTTTGGAAAGGCTGATCAGGAACTCAGAAGAATGCAACGGTTTGTCTCTCACCGACCTGTCACCTGGGAGCCTCCTCCCTGCTCGAGTTGTCCTGCCTTTTTGGACGGAACCAATGTACATCTTACATATATTGATTGATGTCTCAGTGTCTCCCTAAAAGGTGTAAAACCAAACCGTGCCCCAGCCACCTTGGGTGCATGTCCTCAGGACCTCCTGAGGCTGTGGAGGGTGTCCAAGTACTTGGTGCCTTGAACAAATAATTGGACAAAATGCACAAATAAAGCAAGAAAAGAATGAAGCGGCCGGGCGCGGTGGCTCAAGCCTGTAATCCCAGCACTTCGGGAGGCCGAGACAGGCAGATCACGAGGTCAGGAGATCGAGACTATCCTGGCTAACATGGTGAAACCTCGTCTCTACTAAAAAATACAAAAAAAAAAAAAAACTAGCCGGGTGAGGTGGCGGGCGCCTGTAGTCCCAGCTACTCGGGAGGCTGAGGCAGGAGAATGGCATAAACCTGGGAGGCGGAGCTTGCAGTGAGCTGAGATCCGGCCACTGCACTCCAGCCTGGGCGACAGAGCGAGACTCCGTCTCAAAAAAAAAAAAAAAAAAAAAAAAAAGAAGAATGAAGCCCCAAAACCAGAGATTTATTGAAAACAAAAGTACATTCCACAGGGTAGGAGTGGGCTCCAGTATAGGGGCTCAAGAACCTGGTTACAGAATTTTCTGGGATTCGAATACCCTCTACAGGTTTCCATTGGTTGCTTGGTGTTTGCCCTTTGTAAATGAAGAGGCTAAAGTGAAGTTACAAAGTCATTTACTGGGTGTATGCCCTGTGTAAATGAAGAGGATGAAGTAAAGTTACAAAGTCACTCATTTGTCAATGAAATCATTTATGCTTCATTTACCTAGATGCCCTAGGTAAGTAAAGAGAATATTTCCTGTCATAGCTGAAGTGTTTCTATTTTATTTACTTATTTATTTATGAGATGGAGTCTCACCCTGTCGTCCAGGCTGGAGTGCAGTGGAGCGTTCTCAGCTCACTGCAACCTCCGCCTCCCAGGTTCAAGTGATTCTCCTGCCTCAGCCTCCCGCATTGCTGGCATTACAGGCACCCACCACCACACCCAGCTAATTTTTGTATTTTCAGTAGAGACGGGGTTTCACCATGTTGTCCAGGCTGGTCTTGAACTCCTGTCCTCAGGTGATCTGCCCACCTGACCTCCCAAAGTTCTGTGATTACAGGTGTAAGTCACTGTGCCCAGCCCTTACATTTGATTTAGTTCTAAGTAGTCACTTGGTTCCCTTCCTCCAGGCTCTATTCTCCTGCCTCAGCTGTGTCACAGCGCCTGTCCTTGACCTGGCAAAACAAGCTTTCTTTTTTTTTTTTTTTTTTTGAGATGGAGTCTCGCTCTGCTGCCCCAGGCTGGAGTGCACTGGTGCGATCTCGGTTCATTGCAAGCTCCCACTCCCGGGTTCACACCATTCTCCTGCCTCAGCCTCCTGAGTAGCTGGGACTAAAGGCACCTGCTACCATGCCCGGCTAATTTTTTGTATTTTTAGTAGAGATGGGGTTTCACTGTGTTAGCCAGGATGGTCTCGATCTCCTGACCTCGTGATCCGCCCATCTCGGCCTCCCAAAGTGCTGGGATTACAGGTGTGAGCCACTGCGCCCGGCCAGCTTTCTTAATTGATTGAGACCTGTCTCAGATTTTCGGGGTTCACAGGCTGCCAGGGCATTTAGGGTGCACTAAGCACCATGACTCGGTGCGTTTCCTCCCAGCAGCAGAAGGAGGCCACACACCTGGAACCACACGGGGTGAGATGGGTTAGGGTCTAAAATCTCTGTACTGAAAAGTGAACCACATCTAAACGCAACGTTGTCTCCTGCGCAGTATCCTGGATGGGAACAGGAAAAGGATGTAAATGGGAAAAGACTCAGTGAAATCCAAACCAAGTCTGGGGTTTAGTTGATGGCAATATACCAGTGTTGGTTGCTTAGTTTTGACCAATTTACCATTGTATGGAAGATGATCACCGGAGAACTCCAGAAACTATCTTAGCTGTCCTGCAAACCTACAATTATTCCAAAAGAAAAATATCATCAAAACAAGTAAATGAGGCCAGGTGCGGTGGCTCACACCTGTAATCCCAACAATTTGGGAGGCTGAGGCGGGTGGATCACTTGAGGTCAGGAATTCAAGACCAGCCTGGCCAATATAGTGAAACCCCATCTCTACTGAAAATATAAAAATTAGCCGGGCATGGTGACTCACGCCTGTAATCCCAGCTACTCAGGAGGATGAGGCAGGAGAATCGCTTGAACCTGGGAGATAGAGGTTGCAGTGAGCCAAGATCATGCCATTGCACTCCAGCCTGGGCAACAGACTGAGACTCCATCTCAAAAAATAAATAAAAAAGGGAAATGAATAAAGAGCCACAGACAATAGCTCCTGAATGCTGAGCCTGTGGGGAGAGGGTGAAGGACCTGTGGGTGAAGGCAGGCACAGGAAAGCTGGACTGGGAGCTCCACTGAGGGGCACGTGTGGTTCTCTTTGCAGGAAGCAGAGCTCGGCTCTTGCCCTCTCACATCCACCTTGAAGATTAGGATGAGAAGCAAACCCTCGGCTCCTGGGCTGAGCTCTTGGCAATCATGTCTCTCAACAGGCAGGGAGCAAAAGAAGATTGTTTCTGCACTCATTTGTTCTCAGAACAGTTGAGCAAACAGTCATTTACTGGTCTCCACAAACACTGAAGAGATACCAGGTGCTGGTGACTCCACAGGTTGCAAATGTACCCGGCATCAGATTCTTTTTTTTTTTTTTTTTTTGAGGGGAAGTCTCGCTCTGTCACCAGGCCGGAGTGTAGTGGCTCGATCTCGGCTCACTGTAACCTCCTCCTCCCAGGTTCAAGCGATTCTCCTGCCTCAGCCTCCCGAGCAGCTGTGACTATAGGTGCGCGCCACCACGCCCAGCTAATTTTTGTATTTTTAGAAGAGATGGGGTTTCATCATGTCGGCCAGGATGGTCTCCATCTCCTAACCTCGTGATCTGCCCGTCTCAGCTTCCTAAAGTGCTGGGATTACAGGCGTGAGCCGCCGCGCCTGGCTCAGATTCATAATCTTTTCCCTGACCCCCTCTGACCTCTGTGGATGAGGAGAGCTGGGCAGAACACCGTGATGGGGTCTCAGGGCTCCAGCGGTGACCACTGCTGGGTTGGACTAGCAAATGGAAAGGAGCTCACGTGTGCTCTCTGTGGCCTGGGTGGTAAAGAGGAGGTGGATCCCGGGGCTGTGGATGAGAGCAGTGGGAATATCAGCGACTATTTCTTCCCTCCATTAATCCTTGCAAAGCATTGCTATGTCTGCTTAAAACTTTGGAAGAAGAATGTCGCTTCAACAGCCAGGCCTGATGGCTCATGCTTGTAATCCCAATGCCTTGGGAGCCCAAGGCAGGTGGATCACCTGAGATCTGGAGTTTAAGAGCAGACTGGCCAACAAGGAGAAACCTTGTCTCCGCTAAAAATACAAAATTAGCCAGGTGTGGTGGCGCATGCCTGTAATCCCAGCTACTTGGGAGGCTGAGGCAGGAGAATTGCTTGAACTCGGGAAGCAGAGGTTGCGGTGAGCCGAGGTTGCATCACTGCATTCCAGCCTGGGCAACAAGAGTGAGACTCCCTCTCAAAAAAAAAAAAAAAGGAATGTAGCTTCTTGCACATTATTGACCTAGGGGTAGGACTGAATTTGGGATTTCGGGGCATTGCTTCAGAGGGAACCCTGACTCCCCCTGGGCCAAGTGAGACCAGGTGGCAGGGCCCCAGTGGCTGCCCGGAACCAACCCCCTGGCTGAGTGCCACAGCAGCCAGCTCTGACGTCCACGACCGGAAAGCACACCAGATGCTTCTGTTGACGTTGACAAAGGGCTTTGCCAGGAGGCTCAGGCGCGGGCTGGTCCCCATCCTTCCTCTTAACCATGGTTGCGAGGCTACCGAGGCCGCCTTCTGCGCGGGAGGACTGACCCCTGGCGACCGAGGCAGACATGGCGGGCTTGGAGTTTGGACTTTTCCGAGCGGTGGTGCATCAGCCAATGCGGCCTAAGGAAGCCGAATAACGCAGGCTTCCTGCCACCCGCAGCCCGGGAGTTGGGAGGTGTGGCGGGTGGGGTGAGGGGTCCGAGTCCCATGGTCTAGGACGTTCATTTCTCCGAGGCTCGGTCTCTCCTCTGGTGGGACCATGTCTGGAAGAGCCCCTGGCTTGGCTCCTGGAGCTGGCAGCCAGGTAGGAACCCCCACGAAAGCTCCAACAGCTGCTGCTGAGCCCAGCCCTCGGGAACCCGTTAGGGACAGCTCAGGCCGTCTCCTTGCAGTGGGCGAAAGGGCCCGGCCTGCGCTGCCCTCGTGCACCTGGACCACAGACCCAAGTGACGTGATGTTAAGAGGAAACGAAAGGTGACCGGGCGCGGTGGCTCACGCCTGTGATCCCAGCACTGTGGGAGGCCGAGGCGGGCGGGTCGCTTGAGCCCAGGAGTTGGACACCAGCCTGGGCAACATAATGAGACCCGATCTCTGTACAAAATATTTAAAAATTAGTCAGGTGTAGTGGTACACACCTGTGGACCCAGGTACTTGGGACGCTGAGGCAGGAGGATTGCTTGAGCCCAGGAGACAGAGGCTGCAGTGAGCCGAGATTGCACTGCCACACTCCAGCCTGGGAGACAGAGCGAGACCCTGTTTTGAAAGACATAGAGAGAGAGAAAGAAAAAAAAGAAAGAAGAAAGAAATAAAAGAAAGAGCGAGAGGAAGGAAAGAAGGAAGGAAGGAAGGAAGGAAGGAAGGAAGGAAGGAAGGAAGGAAGGAAGGAAGGAAGGAGGGAAAAGAAAGAAAGAAAGAAAGAAAGAAAGAAAGAAAGAAAGAAAGAAAGAAAGAGAAGAGAAAGAAAGGAAACAGATTGCCACTTGCTACTTTAAAGATACTATTACCAAGGAATGTATTGGCAGACCCGGACAGTTTCTGACCCTTGACTCCTCCTGCCCAGGGCTGGGAGTGGAGGGCCAGAAATGGGGACCTGGTTAGGGGAAGGGGGTGGATGCTTGGCTCATGTCGTACCTGGTAATTTAGAAATGCAGCAAGTCTAGTCATGTAGAACTCTGGCTTTCTCTCTTGTTGCTTATTCTTTTATTATTATTAAATGAATGTTAATGTGGAACCGCCGTGTGCACCTGGGCAGAGCCAACAGTTCATGGGCAGTGTGCTTGTCGCCCCCTGCCTGCCGGCTGCTGTCCTGGCCTGAAATATCTGCATCTCGGTCATGGTCCTCCAGAGCCACCAGGAGGATCCAGGAGCCAGGGCCACCCTTACGTCGCCTTAGCAACAGCATCCGTGATTAGACTTTAAGGCAACTGGGACCCGTGCTCCCTATGGGAGGCTGCAGGTTCACGTCAGTGTCTGGGTGAGTACATCCCCTAACCCTACTTTCTGGAAGGCGGGAGTTGGCTTCTAGGCACCCACCCGCTGTGTCCCAGCCTCTGCACAGTACTGGCATCACGGAGGTGTTCTGTTTTTGGATAAATCATGACTTACATGAAAAGATGCTCCACCTCCTGGCTGGCGTGTGGCGCTGTCCATGCTCTGGATTTTGGCCACAGCGAGACGTGCCCAGTGGCTTCTCATGGCTGTTAGAGTTTATATATCCCTGATAGCACACGTTGCAGAGAAAGGTTCATTACTTTTTTTTTTTTTTTTTTTTGAGACAGAGTCTTGCTCTGTCACCCAGGCTGGAGTGCAGTGGCGCGATCTCAACTCACTGCAAGCTCCGCCTCCCGGGTTCACGCCATTCTCTTGCCTCAGCCTCCCGAGTAGCTGGGACTACAGGTGCCCGCCACCACACATGGCTAATTTTTTTGTATTTTTTGGTAGAGACGGGGTTTCACAATGTTAGACAGGATGGTCTCAATCTCCTGACCTCGTGATCTGCCCGCCTCAGCCTCCCAAAGTGCTGGGATTACAGGCTTGAGCCACCGCGCCCAGCCAAAAATGTCCATGACTTATAAAGTCGTTAGTCAACAATTTCCCCGTATCGGCGGATCATGAGGTCAGGAGATCGAGACCATTCTGGCTAACATGGTGAAACCCCGTCTCTATTAAAAAATAGAAAAAAATTAGCCGGGCGTGGTGGGGGGGCACCTGTAGTCCCAGCTACTCAGGAGTCTGAGCAGGCGAATGGTGTGAACTTGGGAGGTGGAGCTTTCAGTGAGCCAAGGTCATGCCACTGCACTCCAGCCTGGGCAACAGAGCAAGACTCTGTCAAAAAAAAACAAAAACAAAACAAACAAACAACAACAACAACAGACAATTTCCCTGTATCCAGGGAACATGTGAGGGACTGGGGTGCCAGGCACGTTTTGGGGGGCCCCACACAGAGGGTCTGGCAGCAGAGAGGGGAGCAGGAGGCCTCCACAACCTCTCAGTAATTCCACCTGTGCCTTGCTTTTGCCTTGGGTCAGTTTCCACCAACGCCCTGGAAAAACCAAGTTTGTGTTTTTACTTTCAGTGTTGACCATGTTTCCAGTCCCCTCTGCTCCGCCCCAGGCTACAGCAAAAAAGAAAAAGAAAGAAACATAGGCAAATATGAGATATGAATCAGAGTGAGAGCCAACAACAAATTCTTTTTTTTTTTTTTTTCTGAGACAGGGTTTCGCTCTTGCGGCCCAGGCCTGAGTGCAATGGCGTGATCTTGGCTCACTGCAACCTCCGCCTCCCGGGTTTAAGCGATTATCCTGCCTCAACCTCCCAAGTAGCTGGGATTACAGGCACCTGCCACCACGCCCAGTTAATTTTTGTATTTTTAGTAGAGACGGGGTTTCACCATATTGACCAGGCTAATCTCGAACTCCTGACCTCTGGTGATCCACCCACCTTGGCCTCCCAAAGTGCTGAGATTATAGGTGTGAGCCATTGTGATTGGCTCTGACAGCAAATTCTTTAATGGGGATGTTAAAGGTCAGAGTTACAGATTTGCAGTGAGACTATTGAGCCCTATGCAGTCCACGTCCAACTAAAACATTCCCCTGCTCTGACCATGCTGGGTAAATGTTCCCTGCACCCCGTTATGAGCCACTGGGGCCATTATTCATTGACTTTTTTTTTTTTTTTTGAGAGAGAGTCTCACTCTGTTGCCCAGGCTTGAGTGCAGTTCACTGATCTTGGCTCACTACAACCTCTGCCTCCTGAGTTCAAGCAATTCTTCTGTCTCAGCCTCTTGAGTAGCTGGGATTGCACCCACCACCATGCCTGGCTAATTTTTTTTTTTTTTTTTTTGAAGGGGAGTCTCACTCTTGTTGCCCAGGCTGGAGTGCAGTGGTGCAATCTCGGCTCACTGCAACCTCCGTCTCCTGGGTTCAAGTGATGATTCTCCTGTCTCAACCTCCTGAGTAGCTGGGATTGCACCCACCACCATGCCTGGCTATTTTCTTTCTTTCTTTTTTTTTTTTTTTTGGAAGCAGAGTCTCGCTCTTGTTGCCCAGGCTGGAGTGCAGTGTGTCAGGCCTCTGAGCCTAAGCTAAGCCATCATATCCCCGGTGACCTGCACATATACATCCAGATGGCCTGAAGCAACTGAAGATCCACAAAAGTGAAAATAGCCTTGACTAATGACATTCCACCATGGTGATTTGTTCCTGCCCCGCCCTAACTGATACGATATATTCTCTCCCCACCGTTAAGAAGGTACTTTGTAATATTCTCCCCACCCTTGAGAATGTACTTTGTAATATTCTCCCCCCACCGTACAAGGTACTTTGTAATATTCTCCCCACCCTTGAGAAGGTACTTTGTAATATTCTCCCCCCACCGTAAGAAGGTACTTTGTAATATTCTCCCCACCCTTGAGAAGGTACTTTGTAATATTCTCCCCCTCTTAAGAAGGTACTCTGTAATATTCCCCCCCACCCCGCCCCCGCCCCTAAGAAGGTGCTTTGTAATATTCTCCTCCTGCCCTTAAAAAGGTACTTTGTAATATTCTCCTCCCACCCTTAAGAAGGCACTTTGTAATATTCTCTCTACCCTTGAGAATGTACTTTGTAATATTCTCCCCCCTCCTTAAGAAGGTACTTTGTAATATTCTCCCCACCCTTGAGAAGGTACTTTGTAATATCCCCCCCCCCAGGAGGTACTTTGTAATATTCTCCCCTCCTTAAGAAGGTACTCTGTAATATTCCCCCCCAACCCGCCCCCGCCCTTAAGAAGGTTCTTTGTAATATTCTCCTCCTGCCCTTAAGAAGGCACTTTGTAATATTCTCCCTGCCTTTGAGAATGTACTTTGTATGCCTATCCCAAACCTATAAGAACTAATGATAATTCACCACCCTTTGCTGACTCCTTTTTCGGACTCAGCCTGCCTGCACCCCAGCCTTGTTGCTCACACAAAGCCTGTTTGGTGGTCTCTTCGGACGGACGCGTGTGACACAGTGGTGTGATCTCAGCTCATTGCAATCTCTGCCTCCCAGGTTCAAGCGATTCTCCTGTCTCAGCTCTCAGCCTCCTGAGTAGCTGGGATTTGCCCACCACCGTGCCCGGCTTTTTTTCTTTTTGCAAGTGGAGTCTCACTCTTGTTGCCCAGGCTATCTTGGCTCACTGCAACCTCTGCCTTCTGGGTTCAAGTGATTCTCCTGTCTCAGCCTCCTGAGTAGCTGGGATTACAGGCACATGCTGCCATGCCTGGCTAATTTTTTGTATTTTAGTAGAGACGGGGTTTCACTGTGTTGCCCAGGCTGGTCTCAAACTCCTGAGCTCAGGCAATCCGCCCACCTCGGCCTCCTAAAGTGCTAGGATTACAGGCGTGAGCCACAGTGCCTGGCCTAATTTTTAGTATTTTTTAGTAGAGATGGGGTTTCGCCATGTTGTCCAGGCTGGATTTGGACTCCTGACCTCAGGTGATCCGCCTGCCTCAGTTTCCCAAAATGTTGGGATTACAGGTGTGAGCTACTGTGCCCAGCCTTCATTCACTGTTTATCAATCATTTATTAACATCTAACAAACAGTCCAACATTTTTGTCCTGGGACATAAAGTGAATAAGACAAGGCCAGAGGGAGATTAAAATCCCCTGGAAGAGAGCCACGGCACATGAATTATCACAATGCACTAAGTTTCAAGAGTATTCTTTTTTTTTTTTGAGGCAGAGTCTCACTCTGTCGCCCAGGCTGGAGTGCAGTGGTGCGATCTCGGCTCACTGCAACTTCCGCCCTCCAAGTTCCAGCGGGTTCTCCTGACTCAGCCTCCCGAGTAGCTGGGATTACAGGCGCCAGCCACCGCACCCGGCTAATGTTTTGTATTTTTAGTAGAGATGGGGTTTCACCATCTTGGCCAGGCTGGTCTTGAACTCCTGACCTCGTGATCCACCCGCCTCGGCCTCCCAAAGTGCTGGGATTACAGGGCGTGAGCCACCGCACTCGGCCTTTGAGAGTATTCTCACTACCAGAAAAGGAAGTGCTATTAGTAGGAACATCCTGACTTACTTGGAAATCGGATAATAAGAATGTTATTTCTGGTATGTCTTTGAAATACTGGACAGCAGTGAACGAATTCTCTAGCAGAGAGTCCTAGTCTAAGCCTGGGCATGCTTCTTACAACATAGCAACCCTCAGGTTCTAGCGTAGATGTTTCTGCTGCGTTTCACCTGCTCTGTAGTAATACATCATTCACTAGTGTTGCCAAGAATAGGAGGATGTGGTTAGCTCTGCACTCAGAATGAAGGTTTCAGGACCACATTTCCGTGAAATGTAAACATCTGGCCTTCTCCAGATGGTTCGTGATGAGAGTCTATGTAGGAACAATGAGAAAGAAAAGCTCTTCTTTTTTATAATTAGGGGGTTTCAGTGCAAACTGTTTCCACGGCCAGGCAGCCAGAATTTCAGGGGCTACCACTATGAACCCTAAGCATACATTGTTGATTATGGGATTATCAGGCTGGAAAACAGCTCGTTCTTAGGTTAAGAAGCCAGATGCTCAAAACATTGACATTATAGGATTTAAAAAATCTGCTTACTTTGAGAATCATCAGTGTCTTGACGTATTTGGTCAAGGAGTTGTTTTTTTTTTTTGAGACAGGGTCTTGCTCTGTCACCTAGGCTGGAGTGGAGTGGCACCATCTCGACTCACTGCAAGCTCCGCCTCTCAGGTTCAAGGAATTCTCTGCCTCAGCCTCCCCAGTAGCTGGGATTATAGGTGCCCACCACCACACCCAGCTATTTTTTTTGTATTTTTAGTAAAGATGGAGTTTCACCATGTTGACCAGGCTGGTCTTGAACTCCTGACCTTGTGATCCACCCACCTTGGCCTCCCAAAGTGCTGGGATTACAGGCATGAGCCACAGCGTCCGGCCTGGTCAAGGAGTTTTACTCTTTCAAAAACATATTTAGCAACAAGTTTACCTGCTTTGATTGCTGTATTTCCTCTGGTCTGGCATCTCTGATGACTGCATCCAGGAAAGTGAGGCTTTGGCTATGTCTGGGTAGGGTTAGGGAACACACGCACCAGGGGACAGACATGAACCTGCAGTCTCACATAGGGAGCACACAAGGTCCACGGCTTCCTCAGAGCCAATCCTTGGCTCACTGTTGTTGATACGACAAAAGCTGCTTCTGGCCGGGTGTGATGGCTCAAGCCTGTAATCCCAGCACTTTGGGAGGCGGAGACCGGCGGATCACGAGGTCAGGAGATCGAAACCATCCTGGCTAACACAGTGAAACCCTGTCTCTACTAAAAATACAAAAAATTAGCTGGGTGAGGTTGTGGGTGCCTGTAGTCCCAGCTACTCGGGAGGCTGAGACAGGAGAGTGGCATGAACCCAGGAGGCGGAGCTTGCAATGAGCCAAGATTGTGCCACTGCACTCCAGCCTGGGCGACAGAGCAAGACTCTGTCTCAAAAAAAAAAAAAAAAAAAAAAAAAAAAAAAAAAAAAAATTTGTTTCTAGCCAGGCGAGGTGGCTCACGCTTGTATTCCCAGCACTTTGGGAGGCTGAGGTGGGTAGATTGCAAGGTCAGGAGTTCGAGCCCAGTCTGGCCAATATAGTGAAACCCTGTCTCTACAAAAAAATACAAAAAATTAGCTGAGTGTCGCAGTGTGCACCTGTAATCCCAGCTACTTGGGAGGCTGAGGCAGGAGAATGGTGTGAACCCGGGAGGCGGAGCTTGCAGCGAGCCGAGATGGCGCAACTGCACTCCAGCCTGGAACACAGGGAGACTCTGTCTCAAAAAAACAAAAACAAAAACAAACAAACAAACAAACAAAAAACAGTGTTTCTAGCTGGGCAAGGTGGTTTACGCCTATAATCCCAGCACTTTGGGAGGCCAAGGCGGGTGGATTACAAGGTCAGGAGTTCAAGACCACTCTGGCCAACATAGTGAAACCCCGTCTCTACAAAAAATACAAAAAATTAGCCGAGTATGGTGGTGTGTGCCTGTAATCCGAGCTACTCAGGAGGCTGAGGCAGGAGAATCGCGTGAACCCGGAAGACAGAGATTGCAGTGAGCCGAGATTGTGCCACTGCACAGCCTGGGCGACGGTGTGAGACTCCGTCTCAAAATAAATAAATAAATAAATAAATAAATAAATAAAGCTGTTTTCTAGTTTGCAATTAGCATTTCCAGCATGGCTTCTATCTTCTGTTCCATTTTCTGTGCTATTTTATAGGTTTTAGTAGTTTCTTCTTCCCTATCTTTGCATCTGGTATCTTACAGAGTGTCCTTAATCTTCATGTGCTCCTTCTGAGATCAGTGATAAAGAAGACAGGGATACAGCAAGAAGGAAGGAGGCCCTGTGCGCGACACTAAGATTAGTGACACCATAGCATGGACCTTTGCTCAAAATACGTCAGCAGGAAACACACCCCAAGTGCCGAGAGTGTTGACGTGCAGCTGAGAAGGCTCTAAGTGACCGTGAGATTTCCTTCATTATACTCATCTGCATTTTCCAAATTTTGAAAATGAGTGTATTTTAATTACACACTAAAAAACATCATTTACGCCTGTAATCCCAGCACTTTGAGAGGCCAAGGTGGGCAGATCACTTGAGGTCAGGAGTTTGAGACCAGCCTGGCCAATATGGTGAAATGCTGTCTTTACTAAAAATACAAAAAAATAGCCAGGCATAGTGGGGGGCACCTCTAGTCCCATCTACTCAGGAGGCTGAGGCAGGATAATTACTTGAACCTGGGAGGTGGAGGTTGCAGTGAGCCAAGATTGTGCCACTGTAATCCATCCTGGTGACGGGGTGAGACTTCATCTCAAAACAACAACAACAATAAAAAAACTTCATTTACCTGGGTTCAATGGTTCATGCCTGCAATCCCAGCACTTTGGGTGGCCGAGGCAGGGGATCACTTGAGGTCAGGAATTCGAGACCAGCCTGGCCAACATGGGGAAACTCTGTCTCTACTAATAAAAAACAAAAATTAGTTGAACATGGTGGCGTACGTCTATAATCCCAGCTACTCGGGAGGCTGAGGCAGGAGGACTGCTTGAACCTGGGAGGCGGAGGTTGCAGTGAGCCAAGATCATGCCACTGCACTCCAGCCAGGGCGACAGAACAAGACTCTGTCTCAAAGAAACCTCCCCAAAACCCACCATTTAAAAACGAAGCGATGCTGCCTTTTAAGGAATATAGTAGATATAAGTTATTTGGACCATTCTTGTAATTCAAAACAACAAAAAAATACTGGATAAATGTTGAAATAACATCAGAAAGGCATCCGAAAGCTAACAAGGCATTACCAAGTCAGACCTTAACGGAGAGTAGCAACAAAAACAAGCCATTGGGCTCTGAGACAGCTTTTACTTTCACGCATGAGCCAGTCTTGCCAAACTTAACTTTGGTTTTGACAGCCTCCAAGGGCAAGATAAATGTAATCAAATCCAAGGTGTCCAAGGTGGGATATAAGAGAGAACTCCCCAGATTAAGTCAAGATTTCAAGAGTTCTGCCCCAAAAGGGTAAGATTGAAGCAGGCATCACCCTACCCCTGTGACCTAAGGAACCGCAGAAATCAGCTCAGTGCTGTGGGAGACGATCTCACAGCCCGGTCAATTTGCATATTTTTAGTAAAGATGGGATTTTGCCATGTTGACCAGGCTGGTCTTGAACTCCTGACCTCAGGTGACCCACCCGCCTCAGCCTCTCAAAGTGCTGGGATTACAGACATAAGCCACCGCGTCTAGCCCCTGTAAGCCTTTTAAGGAATCTCTTAGAGGCTGGGTTTCAGACAACCAAAATGACAAGATATCAACAGAAAAACTGCTGGGAGTCTAGCTGGATTTTTTCCCCTAGGACCAATCGAATGAATGCTGTGGCCTCATTTCCTAGAAAAAAAAATGCATACTGTTACAAGGGTTTGCAGACCCCAAATAAGACAGCAACCCAAACATGCATTACCAGGTGCCTTGATAAAGTGTGGTACATTCACCCTACTCAGAATGCACAGGAATGAACTACTGATTCACACACAGGAACTTCAAGGATGAATCTCAGAGTGAGGCTCAGTGAATGAAGCAAGAGTTCCCCGCCACCAAAAGAGTACCTCCTGTAGGATTCCTTTTTCTTTTTTTTTTGAGACCGAGTCTCGCCTTGTCACCCAGGCTAGAGTGCGGTACCACCATCTCGGCTCACCGCAACCTCTGCCACCTGGGTTCAAGCAATTCTTCTGCCTCAGCCTCCTAAGTAGCTGGCATTACAGGCATGCGCCACCACGCCTGGCTAATTTTTGTATTTTTAGTAGAGACAGGTTTTCACCATGGTGGCCAGGCTGGTCTTTAACTCCTGACCTCAGGTGATCTACCCACCTCGGCCTCCCAAACTGCTGGGATTACAGGTGTGAGTCACTGTCCCTGGCTGTAGGATTCCATTTTGTAAAACCCCAGAAAAATGCAAACGAATCAAGTTTCTATTTATTTATTTATTTATTTGAGATGGACCCTTGCTCGCTCTGTCACCCAGGGTGGAGTGCAGTGGCGTAATCTCGGCTCACTGCAACCTTCACCTCCTGGGGTCAAATGATTCTCCTACCTCAGCCTCCCTAGTAGCTGGGATTACAGGTGCCCGGCCACCATACCCAGCTAATTTTTGTATTTTTAGTAGAGACGGGGTTTCACCATGTTGGCCAGGCTGGTCTCGAACTCCTGACCTCAGGTGATCTGCCCGCCTCGGCCTCCTAAAGTGCTGGGATTACAGGCATCAGCCACCACGCCCAGCCACATTTCTCTTTATATTTTTATTTTTGAGATGGAGTCTTACTCTGTTGCCCAGGCTGGAGTGCAGTGGCACAATCTTGGCTCACTACAACCTCTGCCTCCTGGGTTCAGGCAATACTCCTGCCTCAGGCTCCTGAGTAGCTGAGATTACAGGCATGTTTCACCATGTCCAGCTAACTTTTGTATTTTTAGTAGAGATGGGTTTTCACCATGTTGGCCAGGCTGGTCTCGAACTCCTGATCTCAAATGATCCACCCACCCTGGCCTCCCAAAGTGTTGGGATTACAGGCGTGAGCCACCGCGCTTGCCACATTTCTTTTTTAAATAAAACCCCCAACCTTATCTTTGTTCTTTGGACATACTAAAGTTCACTCCAACCTGTGGATATGCCTCAAAATGTAATTCTATGATTCCCATACAAGATGTTTTGTTTAGAGATCCATCTCTAGATTTTTATTTGGCTTTGATAGTATTAATACATATTAAAACACTTTAATTTATTGTTTTAATTAGAAGAACATCACATATTGCTTTATGCTATGACGTTGGAAAATCGGCCGGGCGTGGTGGCTCATACCTGTAATCCCAGCACTTTGGGAGGCTGAGGCGGGTGGATCCTCTAAGGTTAGGAGTTCAAGACCAGCCTGGCCAACATGATGAAACCCTGTCTCTACTAAAAATACAAAAAAATAGCCAGGCGTGGTGGTGGGCACCTGTAATCCCAGCTACTCGGGAGAGTGAGGCAGGAGAATCGCTTGAACCCTGGAGATGGGAGGTTGCAGTGAGCCGAGATTGCACCACTGCACCCCAGCCTGGGTGACAGAGCAAGACTCCAGCTCAAAAAAAAAAAAAAAAAAAAAAAAGAAAAGAAAGAAAGACATTGGAATATCTTCATGAAGAAGATGGGACACACATTTCCAGGTTTCCAATTTGGAACTTCAAGGCTGACAAATTCCATCCTCGTGTCTCCTCATCCCTTGAGGCCCCCTCCTGAGTGGGTGGCCCTTCTCAGAGGGCGGGGCCAACTGTAGATCCCTCTGACTCCTCAGCACCCACCTGCCTCACCCCCTACCTGTGTACACTTGAAATATATACAGTTTATTGTATATAAGCAACACGTAGATAAATCCCTGATTACAGTTGGAAATCTTATGATTCCTCTCTCTGGAATGGATTCAAAGAAGTAGGAAAAATTCAGTACGGCCGGGGCGCGGTGGCTCACGCCTGTAATCCCAGCACTTTGGGATGCCGAGTCGGGTGGATCACGTGAGGTCAGGAGTTTGAGACTAGCTTGACCGACATGGTGAAACCCCGTCTCTACGAAACGTACAAAAATTAGCTGGGTGTGGTGGCAGATGCCTGTAATCCCAGCTACTTGGGAGGCTGAGATAAGAACGTGGGAGCTGGAAGTTGCAGTGGGCCGAGATTGTGCCACTGCACTCCAGCCTGGGTGACAGAGTAAGACTCTGTCTCAAAAAAAAAAAACAAAAAACAACAAAAAAAAACCTTTGTATTTTGCTTTTTTACTTTCCTAAACTTTATTATTGTTTCACTTGATTTTCTGAAGAATCCTGTGTAGTAGGTGAACTAGTTCATTATTCCCACTTTCCTGATGGGAAACGTGCAAAGAGCCGCATAATCCATACCACGCTTGGCGGAACCTTCCAATCACATTGATCACTTGTGGTGAGGGTAATTAGAAGTCAGCATATTTCCCAAAAATTTAGTCTAGTATTAATAGATTTTTTTTCTCTTCTGCACTTCAACTTGAAGGCAGCAGAGGGCGCCTGATCACACAAAAGATACACTCTAAAAGCTAGGGATAGAGTAAAGATAATCCATTAAAGTTTCAACGATGTGAATTTTACTAAAATAGAGCCCTGTACTTAATCTTTTGACTGTTTTTAGGATCTGATCTTATTTTTAGATGTTCTATTTGCTGTCTTTCTCAGTAATGAGAATTTCCATCTCACGTAAATCACCATGATGCCTGTAATCCAAGAGCCTTCTAATTTAGCTTCAAGCTTCTTTCAGATAATAAAAGTATTAAACCCCGTGTCCACCAGATCCTCCTAAATCTTCAATAGGTCGTACGCTCTGCCTCTCTCCGGCCTGAAGTGGGTGCCACTGTAATGTACTGCAGACAGATGAGCTGTGAATGAAGGGCCTTTCTGCTTCAAGTGCATGGCCTCAGGGTTACCCAGGATTTTTAGAAAAATGTTAAAGGATTAGGTGTGTTCTTAAAGTCATAGCACACTAGAGGGGACAGAACTATTTCCCCAGGGCGATAGTGAGGAGTTAGCCTTTTGTAGCTCATCCTAGAAGATAATCATGCCTGGATGCCCAGGCTGGCTTTCTGTGAAATTCTCCAGCTCCTTTCTGCTCAGTTTCTAACTGGTTCTTTTTTTTTCTTCTCTATCACCACACAGGTTTCCTACAAGCAGTGCTGGAGACCATGGTGGCCTTCAACCCGTTCTATCTTTTCTTCTCATTATTTCCCCTAATTTCATTTTTCTTCTTGAAGAACTAGGTTTATGGACAAGGCTTGGAGTTGGTTGGAAAATCATTCCTCCTTGGCTGCTCGGTGACTAGTCATTGATTGGATCTAAGGTAACTTCTTTCTTTCTTTTTTTTTTTTTTGAGATAGAGTTTCGCTTTTGTTGCCCAGGGTGGAGTACAGTGGTATGATCTCAGTTCACCGCAACCTCTGCCTCCCGGTTCAAGCAATTCTCCTACCTCAGTCACCTGAGTTGCTGGGATTAGAGGCGTACACCACCGCGCCTGGCTAATTTTTTTGTATTTTTGTAGAGATGGGGTTTCACCATGTTGGCCAGACTGGTCTTGAACTCCTGACCTCATGATCTGCCTAACTTGGCCTCCCAAAGTGCTGGGATCACAGGCGTGAGCCACTGCACCCAGCCGAGTTAACTTTTTTTTTTTTTTGAGACAAAGTTTCGCACTGTTGCCCAGGCTGGAGTGCAGTGGCGTGATCTCGGCTCACTGCAACCTCTGCCCCCTGGGTTCAAGTGATTTTGCCTCAGCCTCCTGAATAGCTGAGACTACAGGTGTATGCTACTATACCTGGCTACTTTTTTTTTTTTTTTTTTTTTGTAGTTTTAGTAGAGACAGTGTTTCACCATATTGGTCAGGCTGGTCTTGACCTCGTGATCAGCCCGCTTCGGCCTCCCAAAATGCTGGGATTACAGGCATGAACCACCGTGCTCGGCCTAAGATAATTTATTAAAGGCTGAGTCACACACAAAGTAATGAACTAGATTATTTCCTGATTTATGCTTTCCTGTTGCCAAATTTTGGCTTGTCTTTGTCCTTAATTTGCCTTATTCCTTGATTACCAGTCCAAAGATGACATCTTCTAAGGAATGATAAGCGTTTTTACTCTGCTCTTTCAAATCATAACATTCCACACTCTGCAGATGATTTTGCCATTTCTTACTTAATTTGAGGGAAATCCTAGAGTACAATTTCCTAGCAGGCATTTGGATCTTACCCATCTTTATTTCTCAGGCTCCACAAATTGTGTACCCTTGCAGGGTGCTATCATTAACTCTAGCCTACCAATGAAGAAACAAAAGTCCTCCATGTTAGGATATTTGAGGACATGTCCTTAGTACCTAAGGGTGTCTGGCACATTTTAAATGGGCCGTCTTTTTTTTTAAGATGGAATTTCGCTCTTTTGCCCAGGCCGGAGTGAAGTGGCGTGATCTCGGCTCACTGCAACCTCTGCCCCCTGGGTTCAAGCGATTTTCCTGCCTCAGCCTCCCAAGTAGCTGCGATTACAGGTGCCCAACACCACGCCCGGCTAATTTTTGTATTTATAGTAGAGACGGGGTTCCACCATGTTGGCTAGGCTGGTCTCGAACTCTCGACCTCGTCATCCACTCACCTGGACCTCCCAAAGCGCTAGGATTACAGGCATGAGCCACCGTGCCCAGCCGGGACTGTCTTACTGAGGGTCTGCAAACTCTTGTAACTGTATGATTTTTTTTTCTAGGAAATGAGGCCACAGCACTCATTTGATTGGTCCAAGGGGAAAAAAATGGGGTTAGTCCAAGAGTCACCCACTTAGGCAGTTCTACACGGGGCTAAGCAACGTGCCTTCACAGGGGGCACGTGCACCCTGGGAAAACTGAAAGAGCGAATTAGTCGGGCATGGTGGGCTCCTGTGGTCCCAGCTACTCGGGAGGCGGAGGTTGCAGTGAGCCGAGATCGCGCTACTGCACTCCAGCCTGCGCAACAGAGCAAGACCCTGTCTCAAAAAATAAAAATATAAAAATAAAACTCGGAGGGCACGTCTCCTAGGACACGGGAACAGGCTAGGTGGGGGCACAGGGCGTGAGAATGGCGAGCATGGCCCGAGTATGTCAGGCCGGGGCTGCCATCTTTTCTGTTTTTTGAAACAGGATCTTGCTCTGCCGCCCAGGCTGGGGTGCAGTGGCGCATTGCTGCCTGGAACTCCTTGACTCAAGCGATCTTCCCGCCTCAGCTTCCCGAGGAGCTAGGACCACTGGCGCGAGACACTACGCCCGTTTAATGTTTTTTTTTTCTTTTGTAGAGATGGGGCGGGCCGGGGGGGGGTTGGGGGGGGTCTCGCTTTGTTGCTCAGGCTGGACTCGAACTCCAGGACTCAAGCGATCCGCCGGCCAAGGCCTCCCAAAGCGCCAGGGTTACAGGCATGAGACATTGCGCCCAGGCCGGGTCATCTTCTCCGAGGCCTTATGCAGAGTCCGAGGCCCCCGGACCGGCTGCCGAAGACCGAGCTGCAAGACTGAACCTCGTAGGGAGCCCAGCAGCACCTCCACCCGGAAGCGACTCGAACTCGAGGCCGGAAGTGACTCCATTTCTGTGCGCCGAGCTCCGCCCCCCGAGCACCTGGTTTCGGGTGGAGAGCGCGCGCCGTTTGGTACCCCGGTGTCCCATCGCGGCTTGGGACTCGGCAAGATGGGCAAGAAGGGCAAGAAGGAGAAGAAGGGCCGCGGCGCGGAGAAGACGGCCGCCAAGATGGAGAAGAAGGTGTCTAAGCGCTCGCGGAAGGAGGAGGTGAGCGAGTCAGACCGGGCCTAGGGGCCCGACGTGGCGGCCGTGCAGCCTCGTCCGACTGCCTGCTCCGCCCGGGGTTGCGGGTCGCCGTGGGAGCTGCGCCGGCCCCGCGGGAGAGCTGGAGGCCGTAGAAACTGCCCCGGCGCCGCGTGCGGGCAGCCTGGACGGGGCCCGCCCCCTCCCGAGTCTCCACGTGTGTCTGGCCGCTTCCCGAAGAGCGACGGAGCTGCCTCCTTTAACGTGCTTGCTTTTCTTCGTGTGGTGTCGCGGGCGTTTTTCTGCGTTTCCTCCCACTCCTCCCTCCCTCTAAAGGTAGGCTGGGTGGTGAGAAGAGGCAGGGGTTTGGCGTAGGACGACCTGAGGTTGAGCCTGGGGCTGCCTCTGCAAGACGTGTGGCCTGGGAGTAAGACTGTTAACTTTTCTGAACGTCACGCTTCTCGTTTTTCTAAAGAGGACAGATAGTCATCACAGCGGCCCTGAGGAGTAAGCAGCAGATGGTTAAGTGAAGAAGGCACTGAAGCCACGGGGTAGCCCGTAGCAGCTGATGGCAGCCATCACGGTTGTCTCCTTCCCTCTGGTCCTCAGCCCAGGGTCTGCAGGAGGATCCGTCCTGAACTTGGGGTTGTGTGTTCTGCGGCTGCTGCTCGTGGGTTCGCTAACCGGGGGCAGTTTTACGGCCTGCCGTGTGCCAGGCACAGCTCCCTGGGCTTTAATCCTCACAACCAGCCCAATTCCTTAGCACTGGTATTCCCATTTGACAGGAAGTCAGACCAACAGGTGAACCATGAAGTGGTATGGAACTGGGGTGTGACGAGATGTCCTGAATCAGGAGCTCTTGACCACATTCCTTTGTCCCTTTTGTTCCTGAGTCATTGATCGCTCCATGTCCTCATCTCTTAAATAATGGAGTTGGACTTTTCCCCTCACACTCCTCTTAAGCTCTGACTTTTTTTTTTTTTTTTGACGGAGTCTTGCTCTGTCGCCCAGGCTGGACTGCAGTGGCGTGGCCTGCTGGCCAGGGTTGTGGCACAGGAAGTCAGTTCATCTGTGTGCCATCTTCAGAATGGTGCCTGGCGGAAAGTAAGCACTCAGTAACCAGCTGTTATCTGCTTTCTGCTTTTTTTTTTTTTTTTTTTTTTGAGAAGGAGTTTCATCTTGTTGCCCAGGCTGGAGTGCTGTGGCACGATCTTGGCTCACTGCAACCTCCGCCTCCCAGGTTCAAGCGATTCTCCTGCTTCAGCCTCCCAAGTAGCTGGGATTACAGACATGCACCACCACACCGGCTAATTTTGTATTTTTTAGTAGAAACCGGGTTTCACCATATTGGTCAGGCTGGTCTCGAACTCCTGACTTCAGGTGATGCGCCCACCTCGGCCTCCTAAATTGCTGGTATTAAAAGGCGTGAGCCACTGTGCCCGGCCAGTTACCTGTCATTTTTACTCATCTTCATGCCTCCCTCCAGTGCCCAATACTAAAGTGATTGTAACAGTAGCTTCCCTTAAGAGAGAGAGTCTATCAGTCCTGGAGTTTGTATGTTATCTTAATGAACCCTCGAAACAAACCTTTAAAAGAACTGGTCGTCTGATTAGGCGAGACTCACAGAAGATCATCTCTTTAAATTCAGCTGTGTCTGTAATGCAACCTAATCACGAGAGTGGTATCCCATTATTTTGCAGTCCTGGGAATTATTGGGGGGAAGGGGATCTTGGGGACAGCTTGGAATTCTGCTCCCACAGAACTCATGTATCAGGTCACCTGGTTTGCACCTTCACTTGGTCCTGGCCTCTGCCTGTCTTTCCACCTGTCTCCATGGGCTCACTGCAGCCACAATGCCTTTATTTTAGTGTCTCAAACATGCCAAGTTCTGTCTGTGGTCTTACCTGTACCCCAACCATACTCCGCCTGACTCGCCTTTTCAGCGTTCAGCTTATTGTCACTGTGGAGAGGCTGTCGCTGACTGGGCCACTGGTGTCACCCAGACCCTGCCACCTTGCTCTCCTTCAGTCCCCCAGTGATGACGAGGTTCAGCCCAGGTTAAAGACTGCTGCCTTCGAGGAGCAGCAGCAGAGCTCTCCTGGTGCATAGATGCTGGGATTTGAACTGTTTGTTTAACTGCATTGAGCAAAACAAGTTGAAAGAATATACAGTATGATACCATTTAATGACATTTAATTTTTTATTTTTATTTTTTTGAGATGGAGTCTTACTCTGTCACCCAGAGCGAGTGTTGCAGTGGTGCGATCTCAGCTCACTGCAGCCTCCACCTCCTGGGCTCAAGCAATTCTCCTGCCTCAGCCTCCCAAGTAGTTTGGGACTACAGGTGTGTGCCACTATGCCGGCTAATTTTTGTATTTTTTAGTGGAGACGGGGTTTCACCATGTTGGTCATGGCTGGTCTTGAACTCCTGACCTCAAGCGATCCACCTGCCTTGGCCTCCCAAAGTGCTGGGATTACAGGCATGAGCCACTGTGCCTAGTCAGTTTAATGACATTTAAAAATGTAAAACAATACTATGGCTGGGCGCGGTGGCTCAAGCCTGTAATCCCAGCACTTTGGGAGGCTGAGGCGGGCGGATCACAAGGTCAGGAGATTGAGACCATCCTGGCTAACAAGGTGAAACCCCGTCTCTACTAAAAAAAAAATACAAAAAATTAGCTGGGCGTGGTGGCAGGTGCCTGTAGTCCCAGCTACTGAGGAGGCTGAGGCAGGAGAATGGTGTGAACCCGGGAGGCGGAGCTTGCAGTGAACCGAGATCATGCCCACGCACCTCCAACCTGGGCGGCAGAGCGAGACTCCGTCTCAAAAAAACAACAAAAAAAAGGTAAAACAATACTATATGTTGCTTAGGAATACACATGTGTAATAAAAGTGTGAAGAAAAGCTTGAGACTAATAAGCACCGAGTTCCAGGTAATGGTTACTTCGGGGGATGTGTGGGTGGGTACATGCGGGTGACACTTTATTCCTTACCCTGGGAACGGTGCACAGAGTGTCTTGGATAAAGTTCTGTAACTTGTGTGTTTTAAATATTGCATAGTTTAGAATACTAAGCAGCGTACCCTGCTGCGAGAGCCTCTGGGAGGGATTGACGTTCACCCCGAGACTGAGGGGTGGGCTGAAGGAAGCACGAGGTGGCGCGTGGCGAGCTGAGGGATCCTGGTGTTTTCATTAAAGGAACGGAGAGGACGAGGACGCCGGTGTAGCTTGGAGAATGAGGCAGGGTGGGAGGTGAGGTTGGAGAGATGGGTGTGGGGGAGGGAAGATGGTCTGCAGGTGTGTGTAGCTGCAAGACGGACACTGAAGGCTAGAAGGAACTTGAAGTGTCAGGCTCGGGTGTGGTATGGGAGTGTCTCGTAAATGTTGGGAAACGGGCACTGGGACTGAGGCAGGAACACTGGGTTCCAGTGCTGGCACATCAGTGCCTCGAGTCACTCTCCATGGTAGTAAGAATTGACACCATCTTACACGGATTGACTGCAGCAGGTATTTGCTGAGTCCTTGCTGTGCAGGCAGTGTTTTAACCAGACACCGTCTTGCTCTGGGGGAGCTCATATTTTACTTTGTTGGGGTGGAGGGATGTGGAGGAAACAAATGAGCAAGATAAATGTATCAGACACTGCTCTGCAGACAGGAAGGCAGGCAGGTGCGACAGCCCGGGCCTGGGCTCTGAGAGGTGCTGAGGGTGTCTGCAGTGAAGTCACGATGGGCTTGTCTAAGTGAAAGGTCTTGCAGGGGGAGCATTAGGGGTGTGGGGTGAGATAGTACTTGGTGCACACATCTACCCTTTAAGCAAACTGCCTTTGAGGTCAAGCTCTGGTTACTTGTGAATGTGTCAAACTCTGCATTTCAGACGCAGGCACAGTGTGTTACAATTCACAGACGTGACTGAGCCCAGTCGAATCACACTGACTGGGGGAAAGCTGGGCAGGCTGTGGCTCCGCGGCAGGTCTTGGGAACAAGTCTCATCTGTGCCTGCTTGCTTGCCCTAGGAAGACCTGGAAGCGCTCATAGCCCATTTCCAGACACTCGATGCCAAGAGGACTCAGATTGTGGAAACTCCGTGCCCCCCGCCCTCACCAAGGTGAGCAAGTAGCATTTTCGCATTGTATATCTGTTTCCTTTTCTTCTTTTTTTTTTTTTTTTTTTTTTTTGAGACGGAGTCTTGCTCTGTCGCCGGGGCTGGAGTGCAGTGGCCGGATCTCAGCTCACTGCAAGCTCCGCCTCCCGGGTTTACGCCATTCTCCTGCCTCAGCCTCCCGAGTAGCTGGGACTACAGGCGCCCGCCACCTCGCCCAGCTAGTTTTTTTTTTTGTATTTTTTAGTAGAGACGAGGTTTCACGGTGTTAGCCAGGATGGTCTTGATCTCCTGACCTCGTGATCTGCCTGTCTCGGCCTCCCACAGTGCTGGGATTACAGGCTTGAGCCACCACGCCCGGCCTTCCTTTTCCTCTATGCATTGAAAAACTGCTTTAAATAGCACCAGGTTTTGTAAATGATCAGGCACTTGGAACATTTTCATTATTAAAACCTGTTCTCGGTCACTTCTGAAGAAATGGAATGAGGCTGTTGAGCTTTACTGTCATAGAACCTGGGAGCAGGGCCTCCGGCACAGCCACTGCCTCTGGACTCCTGTGCCAGCTTTGAAAGCTCCTCCACTGGTCATGATGTGTGGATGAAAGTGTTGACCCAGTGAGCTTTTTTTTTGGTTCTTAAGGTATTTTAAAAGTGCGTATTGTAGGCAGAAAGCTGAAAATCACCTTAGCTTTTGCTGTGTTTGTAATGCTTTTAAATTCTCATTTGAAAAGTTTGTAAACATAAATTGAGTATGAGCCATTTTAAATGAATTTGAAAAGTACGTAAAAACATTCCGAGTCTGTAGGATTTCATACACATGTGGGATGAGCTGGAGTGAGAAATGGTTTGCTTTATTTCCCTCAGTAGGAGATTAACCTTGCAGCATTTACCGTCTTAATAAAGCTGCTGCAGGCCCGAGTGGAAGCCGGGGTTGCCCGTCAGGAGTTGGGGGTCTCGATTGTGCTGCGTTTGCATTAACGAGGCGCATGTGATGGCTCTGGTGCCCGAGTCCCACCCGCTGGCCTCAGGGGCAGGGTTATCATCACCGGCCCAGAGGTGGGAGGAGCGCAGGGATCAGCCCCTGAGCAGAGTGAGTGGTGGTGGGGCCGCTCCCATAGGCCGATGTCCTTCCTGGCTTTCACTTAATATCCATTAGGATTTGGGTTTTCTTTTTCCCTTTAGTTTGCATGTTGCCCTCAGGGCCAAATGTAAGTTATACGTGGTAAATGTACTTTTGTTTTTTCTTTTTTTGAGATGGAGTCTCACTCTGTCACCTAAGCTGCAGTGCAGTGGCATGATCTTGGCTCTCTGCACCCTCTGCCTCCCAGGTTCAAGTGATTCTCCTGTCTCAGCCTCCCAAGTAGCTGGGATTACAGGCGCCAGGCACCACACCCAGCTAATTTTTGTGTTTTTAATAGAGAGGGGTTTTGCCATGTTGGCCTGGCTCGTCTCGAACTCCTGACCTTAGGTGATCCACCTGCCTTGGCCTCCCAAAGTGCTGGGATTACGGGCATGAGCCCGGGCATGAGCCACTGTGCCCAACTGTAAATGTACATTTTCTTTTTTTTTCTGACGAGGAGTCTTGCTCTGTCGCCCAGGCTGGAGTGCAGTGGCACGATCTCAGCTCCCTGCAAGCTCTGCTTCCCAGGTTCACACCATTCTCCTGCCTCAGCCTTCTGAGTAGCTGGGAGTAAAGGCACCCGCCACCACGCCCGGCTACCTTTTGTATTTTTAGTAGAGACGGGGTTTCACCGTGTTAACCAGGATGGTCTCATCTCCTGACCTTGCAATCCACCCTCCTTGGCCTCCCAAAGTGCCAGGATTACAGGCGTAAGCCACTGCGCCTGGCCACGTTTTCATTTGAGTTGTTGGAGCAAATGGCTTCTGACGTTCCAGCACTCCCGAGGAAAGCCGCTTTGAATGGGGATTGGTTTTATTTTTTCTTGTAGAGACATTTTTTATGTTGCCCAGGCTGGTCTCGAGTTCCTGGGCTCAGGTAACCGTGCCTGGCCTTTTACATTTTGTTTTGTTTTGTTTTTAAATGATATTTTAGAATTTTTCCATAAATAATGTTGCCTGAAAGTCAGATTTCATGTCAGGATATAATTTAAGGGGTTGGCAGTTCCTTGGGTCAGCTGGAAATGCTTCCTAATAGGAGGGAGCAGTTACTGAAGCAGCTCTCCTGAGATGAAGACCTTTTGCTTGGTAACCTAATAACTTCGAACCTCCTACCTCTTTTTTTTTTTTTTTTCTTTTGAGACAGAGTCTCGCTCTGTTGCCCAGGCTGGAGTGCAGTGGCACATTGTCTGCTCACTGCAAGCTCCGCCTCCCGGGTTCCCGCCATTCTCCTGCCTCAGCCTCCCGAGTAGCTGGGACTACAGGCGCCTGCCACCACGTCCGGCTAATTTTTTGCGTTTTTCGTAGAGACGGGGTTTCACCAGGTTAGCCAGGATGGTCTCGATCTTGTGACCTCGTGATCCGCCCGCCTCGGCCTCCCAAAGTGCTGGGATTACAGGCGTGAGCCACCGCGCCCGGCCCCTCCTACCTCTTAATCGTATTAGTTGAGAACCTCGTGAGAGTGACCAGTTTCTAAATGAATATATCCTCAGGATTGGCTCTGATGTGACCTACCTGGAAAAGGGATATGACGCCAGCTGCCTCAGTACCTCATCTGCCTGTGCGGCAGAAACACCTGGGCTGGTGCCGCTGGTGGCTGGGTGGGGGCCTCAGTTTGGGCCCCTTGTGGATTGTTTCCAAAGCTGTGTTTGGTACTTTTCTGCCAAAATCATTAGGTGTTCAGTGAGAAAAGATTCAGGGTCAGCGGAGTTTGGGAAACACTTTATTCTTTTTTTTTTTGAGACGGAGTTTCGCTCTTGTTGCCCAGGCTGGAGTGCAATGGTGCGCTAGGCTCACCGCAATCTCTGCCTCACAGGTTCAAGCAATTCTCCTGCCTCAGCCTCCCGAGTAGCTGGAATTACAGGCATGTGCCACCACACCTGGCTAATATTGTATTTTTAGTAGAGACGAGGTTTCTCCATGTTGGTCAGGCTGGTCTTGAACTCCCAACCTCAGGTGATCTGCCCGCCTCAGCCTCCCAAAATGCTGGGATTATAGGTGTGAGCCACTGTGCCCAGCCCATAATATTATATAATTTCCTTATAGCTCTTTTTTTGTTCTCATGTGAAATAAATAGAAAGTTGTTCGTATTGGCTGGGCACGGTGGCTCACATCTGTAATCCCAGCACTTTGGGAGGCTGAGGCGGGTGGATCACAAGGTCTGGAGAACGAGACCATCCTGGCTAACATGGTGAAACCCTGTCTCTACTAAAAGTACAAAAAATTAGCCAGGCGTGGTGGCAGGTGCCTGTAGTCCTAGCTACTTGGGAGGCTGAGGCATGAGAATGGTGTGAACCCAGCAGGCGGAGCTTGCAGTGAGCCGAGATCCCGCCACTGCACTCCAGCCTGGGGGAGAGAGTGAGACTTAGTCTCAAAAAAAAAAAGTTTTTTGTATTTTCTAGATGGAAGGTATCTGGCATGTATATTGAAATACTTGAAATACTTAGACATTGGACCTTTTTTTTTTTCTTTTCCCCACATGGAATCTCGCTGTGTCACCAGGCTGGAGTGCAATGGCGCAATCTCAGGTCACTGCAACCCCCACCTCCTGGGTTCAAGCGATTCTCCTGTCTCAGCCTCCCGAGTAGCTGGGCTACAGGTACGTGCCACCATGCCCAGCTAATTTTTGTATTTTCAGTTAAGACGGGGTTTCACCATGTTGGCCAGGATGGTCTCTATCTCTTGACCTCGTGATCCACCTGCCTCGGCCTCCCAAAGTGCTGAGATTACAGGCGTAAGCCACCGCTCCTGGCCTAGATACTGAACTTTTTAGTACAATTTTAAGGTGATTTGAGAGAATAGGCTCTTAAAAGAGGACAGTTCTGAGGGTTGGGTATAGTGGCTCACGCCTGTAATCCCAGCACTGTGGGAGGCTGAGGTGGGCGGATCACTTGAGGTCAGGAGTTTGAGACCAACCTGGCCAACACACTGAAACCCTAATCTCTACTGAAAAAATACAAAAATTAGCTGGGTGTAGTGGCGGGCACCTGCAGTCCCAACCACTCGGGAGGCTGAGACAGGAGAATTGCTTGAACCCAGGAGGTGGAGGTTGCGGTGAGCCGAGATTGTGCCATTGCACTCCAG
Source organism: Chlorocebus sabaeus (assembly GCF_047675955.1). Taxonomy (NCBI): domain Eukaryota; kingdom Metazoa; phylum Chordata; class Mammalia; order Primates; family Cercopithecidae; genus Chlorocebus; species Chlorocebus sabaeus. The sequence goes on along the minus strand of NC_132908.1, from coordinate 84,386,066 downwards.
CCTGGGCGACAAGAGGGAAACTCCATCTCAAAAAAAAAAAAAAAAAGGACAATTCTGGAACATCTGATACATCAGTAGGGGCATCTGGACTTGTTCCTGCCTCGGGGCTTTTTTTTTTTTTTAAACAACTACACGCTGTGCCAGCCCAGCTCCTTGGCTGTCCTTGGAGTGTGGCCCTGGGCACTGGTAGAGGGGTTGGTGTTCAAGGGGCACCTTTGCTTCCTCTCTCAATGCCAGGCTCTCCTTTCAGGAAGTGCAGAGACAGCCAGTCTGTGGTGACAGGATTCTGTGAGGAAGGGGATGGGGCTCCAGTGGTTGTGGGGGGGGTGACTGTGCTGACCTGCTGCTTGTGTCTCTTATAGGTTAAATGCCTCCCTCTCGGTTCATCCTGAGAAAGATGAATTAATCCTTTTCGGAGGTGAATATTTCAACGGCCAAAAAGTGAAGTATATATTTTTTCTTTTCTTCCCATATTGCATGAGTATCATTTGATAGAAAGTTAACTTAAGGTAGTGACATCAAATACGCGTTGGCCCCTTCACGCCCCTCGTATCACGCACTTGAGCTGTCAGGCCTGATGTGAGATGTCGCCAGGATGGTCCAGGCACTGGCATGGCTGTTGATGTCAGTGGTCCTGGGGTCTCCGTTCCTCAAACTTAGACTGAGCCCCAGTTCCGCCGTCATCACTCTTGACGGGTGCACCTGTCTTTGTGGTTGTCTGTGCTGTTCTTCCTCCCAGTGGGTTTCCAGGTTTCACACTCAGCTTTCAGGTTGTCTTAAATAGGGAAAGTACTAATAAATCGTAGGGCTAAGTTTTATTTTTGAGCAGGTCAGAAAGACCTGTGTTTCACAATTGTGTGTGAAACACAAAAGCAGGAGCTCACCTTCCCTGCAGCCCGGGATGGGCCCTGGGGGTTCAACTGCTGGGGACAAACCTGGGGGTTTGTCCATCTTCCTCTCTCAGTTTTCATGCATTTAGAAACTAGGCTTGATTGAGTATGGTGACTCATGCCTGTAATCCCAGCACTTTGGGAGGCCACAGAGCACCTGAGGTCAGGAATTTGAGACCAGCCTGGCCAATGTGGTGAAACCCCGTCTCTACTGAAAATACAAAAATTAACCAGGCGTGGTGGTGGGCGCCTGTAATCCCAGCTACTCGGGAGGCTGAGGCAGAGAATCGCTTGAACCCGGGAGGCAGAGGTCGTAGTGAGCCACGATTGCACCACTGCACTCCAGCCTGCACAGCAGAGCAAGACTCCATCTCAGAAAAAACAAAAACATAAAAACTAGACTTGAATTAGGAGAATGACCAGTCCTAGTAAACAACAGCAAGGACTTTCAGTGCCTTCCAGATTCCTGGGCCGTGGGTCGTTTTCATTGTGTCACCATCCCCGAGGGCCCCGCCGGGGACCCAGTGGCCTCCCTGCATTACTGGTATCGTTTCCATTGCTTTAGGATGTCAGTTTCCCAGGGAACTGTCATGATTAAGATTGTTCTCACCACTCTCTTGGAGGCGTATCGTTTGTGACACTGACATTTTTCTTCTTTCCTGTAGACTTTTTTGTATAACGAGCTCTATGTCTACAATATCAGAAAGGATGCCTGGACCAAAGTTGACATCCCCAGTCCACCTCCGAGGCGCTGTGCTCACCAGGTAATGTCAGCACTGACTCTCAGCTGCCCTCCCTCCTCCCACGTGAGAGTCTGGTAGACACATGGAGAGCTGATAGGCAATGGGCGGCTGGTGTGGAGGCCTCGGCCTCCCAAAGTGCTGGGATTACAGGCGTGAGCCGCTGCTCCCAGCCTGAGTGTCTGGATTTTTTCATCTATCAAACAGTGTTGCATTTTGTCCTGGCAGGTGATTCAGTTCCTTGCAGATCATCTTGATCCCTTTGACACTCTCTCTAGGGCTGGCTTAGCCCTCAGTGGTGGCCTTTCTGCAGTCTTTAGTAAATGACCTGTGTGGTCAGTGACATCTTTTCACCTCGTCTGGTTGGAACTTGCCTGTTTCCAAGCCCTGTGTAAGCTCAGATAGTTCTCAGCATCAGAAGATGCTTTTGTCTTCATAGTAGTGGTTCCTTGGTCTCACCCTCCCAGGGTGCAGCTTAGTGTACAGAGACTCCAGGGGACGCCCCCGTGCAGATGGCCAGGGCTCTTTCTCCCATAGCTTCCTCTCTCCAGTGCTCTGCCCTGTCACTTTTAGCTGCCTCCATGTCCCTGAACTCCAGTCCTTGTCTCCTCAGCCATGCAAGACCGCCTGCCCTGCCTGGGCCCCTTGTCCCTGCACCAGGGAAGAAACTGCCTGCAGGGGCCGGAGTTGTGGGTCAGGCTCCCTGGCATGTTTCCTGGCTCTCAGGTTCGCAGTCCTGCACTTCCCGCTTCCCGTTGTCTGGAGGTTGTTGCTTCATAGATTTCGTCTGGTTTTTTCCTTGTTGACAGCGGGGAGCTAATGTGCTCCATCGTGGTCAGGAGTGGAAGTTTTACCTGTGGGTCTTCATAGTTTTAATCTTCCCTTGAATCATATTTATTTTGTTCCCTGGTGTTCATTATCTTTGAGGCGTAGGCTATACGAAGCTCTTAGACCGCTGATCAGCCTGGCTTTGTGTGGTCCTCTGGGTTGGACTGGGTCAGGCCTGTGATTCTAACTAAGATGGAGGAGAGGATGTTAGAGCAGTACTGTGGGTTACACTCTTTTGCGTGGAGTTTGACTTCTTTTTGTTTGTTTGTTTGTTTTTGTTTTTGTGGAGAACGGGGTCTTGTTGTATTGCCCAGGCAGGTCTCGAACTCCTGGGCTCAAGCTATCCTCCTGCCTCTGCCTCCCTGAGAGCTGAGATTACAGGCGTGAGCCACTGCACCCGGCCGTTTGACTTCATTTTTTAAGAATGGCTTTACTTTTTGTATTTTAGAAATAGAGTCTTGCTTGTTACCCAGGCTGGTGTCAAAGTCCTGGGCTCAGTCCTCCCACATCAGCCTCCCATTGTGTTGGCATTATAGGCATGAGCCACCACATCTGGCCAGGAATGGCTTTAGGGACTGATTATGTAAGTCTTAAGTATTCATTCCGTAAAAAATGAAAAGGATTAAAAGGAAAGTCCATTGTCCATTCTCCCTAAACTGAATTTATATTTTCTGCATGTTTTCTCTGCACGTACAGTTCATATTTCTTTTCTTTTCTTTTTTTTTTTAATGCAGAGTTTTGCTCTGTCACCTAGGCTGGAGTACGGTGGTGCGATCTCGGCTCACTGCAACCTCTGCCTCCCGGGCTTAAGCGATTCTCCTGCCTCAGCCTCCAGCGTAGCTGGGATTACAGGCTCATGCCACCATGCCCGGCTAATTTTTGTATTTTTAGTAGAGACAGTGTTTTACCGTGTTGGTCAGGCTGGTCTCGAACTCCTGACCTCGTGATCTGCCTGTCTCAGCCTCCCAAAGCGCTGGAATTAGAGATGCGAGCCACCACGCCCAGCCAGTTCATATTTCTGTGCATCTATTTCATGCAAACTGGAGCTTGCGTGTATGTGTTCTTTCTATAGTGTTCTCTCCCGTTGATGTATTATTGTAGGATTGTTCTATGGCATTGAATAGTCTTCCACGAGATGACATTTTAAAACTCCGTTGTACCGTGTGGCATGTTTGTGCCACCTAACTTCCTCTAGACTCAAAATATTTGTTAAGTTTCGGCCTTGAGCCAGTCATCATGTCTGCTGTAAAGGTGTAAATTGGTCAATTTCTTCCTATGGGACTATTGGGCTTTTAGAATGGTAGGAAACCTGGCCTGTCCTTTTACAGGTCAGTCGCCTGTGCTGAGATGACAGATGCAAATAATAACTGGAAGTGGGTGGGTTGGAGAGGGACATGCCACCCCTGTGTGCTGCTGCTCCCTGCCCCCGCTGTCTGGCCCAGGAAGGAACTGCATTGGTGCAGAGGGGCGGCACTGTGGCTGTTTCTAAGTGTGGACGGGCGGAGCACCACCTCAGAGGTGCTGGGAGGGAGCCTGCTGAGGACCACTGTCTGCCCCATCTGGGCGCACTTGACCTTAGGTTGGCACTCTCATTGCCAGCCCTCTCTGCGCCCTGTGTGGAACCATTCTTCATCTTGCTAGATCCTCACTCTTACCTCGAAACGAGAGGGAATAAAACAACAGGCTTTTATGAAAGAACCAACTCTGAAATGACCACGGCTGAGCCGGGAAATGGGGCTTCACCTGCTGCCGGGGTGCTCAGGTTGCTTTTTCTCCCTGTCCCTTTTTTTATTTTTGAGACGGAGTCTCACTCTGTCGCCCAGGCTAGAGTGCAGTGGCGCAATCTTGGCTCACTGCAAGCTCCGCCTCCTGGATTCACGCCATTCTTCTGCCTCAGCCTCCCAAGTAGCTGGGACTACAGGCACCCGCCACTACACCTGGCTAGTTTTTTGTATTTTTAGTAGAAATGGGGTTTCACCGTCACCAGGATGGTCTCGATCTCCTGACCTCGTGATCTGTCCACCTCGGCCTCCCAAAGTGTTGGGATTACAGGCGTGAGCCACTGCGCCCAGCCTTTTTTTCTTGCTTAATTACACCACCAGGTGCATTATAGTCACAAGAAGCTGGGCTGCATGACCCTGGGCAGGGTGGGTGGCTCTCACCTGTGGAGATGCAGCACTGAGGGTCCCCCTCCAGCGTGGTTACTACTACGGACTGCCTAGGAGCGTGCTCTTCCCATCCTGGACCCTAGTCGCTGCTTAACTTGCGGGTTTGGAGGAAAGACCCCGTGGAGCCTGGTGGTCCTCGCCTCTGCTTGCAGCCCAGCAGTCTGTCCAGGCAGCTCTTCCCACAGGTGGATGTGTGCCTTCTCCTAAAGACTCTGCCGCCTGCAGTTCTTGGGGCCCTGAGAGGGAGTGGGCCACGGAGGGCCTCATGTGGAGTAGCTGGTGGTGTCTGATGACCCATCAGGGATGCCCTTGTTTTTGATTGGTGGTCTGCTCTCTCCTCGGCATCCCCTGCTGCCAGAGTGCCTTTCCGTGTGTGGCCCAGAGGACATTACTCCCACTGCGCTCCTTCACCTTTACTGTGATGCTGAAGTCTTTATTAATCATTCATAATGTCACATAAGGTTGGGTGCGGTGGCTCGTGTGTGTAATCCCAGGGTGCTTTGGGAGGCTGAGGCGGGAGAATTAACTAAAGCCAGGAGTTTGAGACCAGCCTGGACAACATAGACCCCTTCGCTACAAAAAATTAAACAGCTGGGCATGATATCACATGCCTGTAGTCCCAGCTACTCAGGAGGCTGAGGTGGGAGGGTCACTTGAATCCACGAGGTCGAGGCTGCAGTGAGGTGAGTGATGACTGATGATTGTACCACCGTACTCCAGCCTGGGCAACAGAGCAAGACTCTGTCTCTAAAAGGAGAAAACACTACATAAATGCTGTCTTTTTTTTTTTTTTTTTGAGACGGAGTCTTGCTGTCACCCAGGCTGGAGTGCAATGGCGCAGTCTCAGCTTATTGCACCCTCCGCCTCCTGGGTTCAAGCGATTCGCCTGCCTCGGCCTCTGAGCAGCTGGGACTACAGGTGTGTGCCACCACGCCTGGCTAATTTTTGTATTTTTAGTAGAGACGGGGTTTCATGTTGGCCAGGATGCTCTCTATCTCTTGACCTCGTGATCCACCCGCCTTGGCCTCCCAAAGTGCTGGGATTACAGGCGTGAGCCACTGTGCCTGGCCCATAAACACTTTCTTTTACGTGCACATTGTACTTGTGAGGCTAATTTAGTTGGTACATAACAGCTAGGAAAGGGATTCACGAGAGCAGGCAGACAGCTTTATTGTAGATATTACTAAAAGGAAAACATTGCTAGGTTGCACCACACCACTGTTAATATTTGAAGTAACTAGCTGTGTCCACTTTAATGGGATATGGCATTGTCTACATTTAAATGGATGTTTATTTTGCAACCTAGGGATCCGTGAAAGTTTGTCAGACCCTTGACTGAGGACATGCTTTCCTACGAGGGTGCTTCTCTGGAATCCTCCCCTCAGAGGCAGGAGAGGACAGTGGCTGAGTGTGGGGCCGGTCACGTTGGGGGGCAGCTGAGATAGTACTAAAGCGCTCACCACTGCCGGTCACCCATGACACTGTCCCTGCTGCTGTGTGGCTGTGCCCTGACCTGTCACCTTTCTTTTCACAGGCGGTGGTGGTGCCTCAAGGTGGCGGACAGCTGTGGGTCTTTGGAGGGGAGTTTGCCTCTCCCAACGGAGAGCAGTTCTACCACTACAAGGATCTCTGGGTCCTGCATTTGGCCACCAAGACCTGGGAACAAGTCAGGTAAGAAGCCAGATGAGAAGCTGAGCTCCAGGCGTGGCTCTTCTGTGCTTGTGTGCTGAGCCCGAGTGCTGGGAGCAGACCTCAGAATACCAGGGCTCAGAGGAACCTGGGTCACAGTCCAGGAGCCCAGCCTCGCTGGGTCCTGGGAGACCACGTTTTCTCTGGACCCTTCATAGAGAAGTGTGGGCCAGGTGTAGGGGCGCCAGCTGCCTGGCTTTGTTCTCCAGGTTCCATTTGTCGTTGGCTGCCAGCCTCTCGCCTGTGTTGCAGCTCTTCTCCTGTGGTCTTCTGTTTACACCCTTGGAGGCAGCTCTGGGTGCCCAGCTTGCTGGAAGGGGAGCCCCAGGGGAGCCCCATAGGGATATGTCATTGACTAAAAGGGTGTCCTCTTTCTGTGTCGAGTTGGTGTAGAAACCGTGGAGCTGGTGTGAGACAGGAAGGACATTGACATTTCTCTTTGGTGAACCCCGCTCAGCCTCTGTTGATTTCCACCTCTGTCGGAAATGTCACTGATGGGGTTTCTGATGCACGTTTACCACGGGTGTCTCCCATTAGTCAAGCACTGCATGTCTGTCCGTGTAGAGAGCCAGATGGTGTGTTTGCATGTAAGTTATTTAAGAAATCTAGTCGAATGACAGACTGAAGTAGAGTTGTTAGCGTCCTTCTCCTAGGTGTGGCCTGGCTCGATTGCCGCTGCCATGACCCACCCTTACACACGCCATCTCTCTGCCATTAAAGCAGCACAGTGGAAGTGCCCTTGCTTCCAGGAGAGAGGCCGCTGCACGCAGGCCTTCTCCACATCCCGGGGCTTCAGCTGGAGGGCAGCGGCACTCCCTGGAGCCCGCACTTGGTTATGTCATGATGAGCCACTTCGGGGTGTTTCTTGGAGTTTGGGCTCCGTTATGTTGCGGTGAGCCTCGTCAGGATATCGAGGCCTGTTCTGCTGGCTCCACTGCTCCGCCTGGCTCTAGGCCGGGTGTGTTAACCAGTCAAAGGAAGAGTCCGCTGTGCATGGGGAGGGTGCAGACAGATTCCCTGCGCTGGGCCCACCTGCTGGAGGAGGGCTTGACCATAGCCTTACAGTGGGACCTCATTCCTCGAATGCTTGTTTATGGTAATTAACACAGGAGACTAGTTTTAAAGGTATATTGTAGAAGCTATTAGACTTTCTAAAATAGTGATCCTGCAAATGTACAATGTAGTTGCCATTCTTAGCCCCCAGTTTCAGTCTCTACAGGGAGTGGTGGGGCAGGAACAGGATCATGATGTGCTTCACTCTCCTCTTTTTGCCAGAATCACCATTTGTGGAGGCGTCTGTGTGTCTCTCTCTTTCTGGTCTTGTCTTTCTCTCCTCTCTCTCTGTCTCTTCTCTGTCTCTCTTTCTCCTTCCTTTGTTTCTTCCTTCTTCAAGAGATAAAGTCTTACTCTGTTGCCCAGCCTGGTTACAGTGGTGTGATCACACCTTACTGCAGCCTCAAACTCCTGGGCTCAAGTGGTCTTCCTGCTTCAGCCGCCCTAGTAGCCGAGATTACAGGCGTGCACCACCATGCGTGGCTAATTGAAAAAAAAATTTCTTTTTTCTTTTTTTAGAGAGGGGGTCTTGTTAATGTTGCCCAGGTTGGTCTTGAACTCTTGACCTCAAGTGATTCTCCCATCTCAGCCTCCTGAGTAGCTGGGATTATAGGTGTGAGCCACTGTGCCAGGCTGAGCTGCTTAATTTCTGTATTTCTGCTACTCAGCAGGATTCGGTTACTGCTGCTTAATGTATTTGTGATTGGGAGATGCCTAATGTTGAGCCTCGTTAAGGCCCTGACGAGACGTACAACAGTAACAAATGATCTGCAGGAGATGTTGTTTGACAGCTGATGTCCACATCCCTTTCTGCATTCTCTCCCACCTTGTAGTCATCTTGGGGTGCTGAGCCCTTGCCCTCATAAACACCAGGCGCCTTGACTGTCCCCACGGCCTCAGCCTGCCCTCTCCCACACTGCCCCGATGTCATCTTGAAGACCTTCAATGTGAGCAACCCCCTCTCTTGCAGTGACAGTTGACTGCAGTCTGTTGTGTACCAGCTCCAAGCACATCTTAGCTAAGGTTTTCTGAGCAAGACGTTCAGCAGAATCTAGAAGAGGTGGATGGATTTGCCCATATAAAATAAATAGGAAGGTCTGTGTGTGGAAAATGATGCCACAGGGAAAGTTAAAAATAGTGACCGGTGGGGAGAAAGTACCTGCAGCATCAAGCAGAGCTCACATTCAGGGAGGGTGGTGCCCTCTGAAGCAGAGCGGAAGGCGGGGTAGAGGGCATCACGAGGCATGCCCCAGGGCGGGTGCTGCGAGAGCTGTGCTGGACAATGGGTGCAGGGTGGAGAGAACATGCCCTCACTGCTCAGTGAGTGGCACCCGTTCAATGGAATTTTAAATGTGCGTGTCCCCTGACCCCCAAGTTTGCTTTAAGGATTATACCCTAAAGAAATGCTTTCTTTTATTTTGTACAAAAAACATGTACAAAATATGTACAAAAAACAGGATGAACAACATATGCTTGGAAAAAAGCCTGCGTGTGTGCACCTGTGTATGTGTGCATATGATTGCACGCATGTATGTGAAACGTGTGAGCATGTGTGCATGCATGTGCCTGTGCATGCGTGTGACCATGCGTGCGACCATGCGTGCATACGCATGAGCATGTGTGTGTGCATGTGCCTCTGTGTGCCTGTGCGTGCATGCATGTGTGACGGTGTGTGCACGTGTGTATGTGTGTGTGTGTGCATGCGTGTGTGCATGCATGCATGTTTGTGCATGTGTGTGCCTGCATGATTGTGTGCCTGTATGTGTGTGTGAGCATGTCTGTGCATGTGTGTGCATGCGTGTGCGTGCTCGTGTGTACACTTGCAAGTGTGTGTGCATACTCACAGTGACCCAGACAACCTGGTGCGTGCACACTGTAGTGCACAGGAGAAGGTCTGTATTTTTGAGGTTTCTTCTGATTTATTGATCTTTTCTTGGTATCATTCTTTATGCCATTTTAATTATGTAGCTTTATGGTATATTTTGATAGGTTGGAGGATTTTTCTCATTTACTTAAAGTGTATGCTTTTTCATGTATTTTTTTTTTCCATGAGCTTTACCATCAGTTTTTCAACTTCTATTTTTTTTTTTTTTTCTGAGACAGTTTAGCTTTGTTCCCCAGGCTGGAGTGCAGTGGTGCAATCTTGGCTCACTACAACCTCCACCTTGCTGCTTCAAGCCATTCTCGTGCCTCAGCATCCCGAGTAGCTGGGATTACAGGCGCCCGCCATCATGCCTGGCTAATTTTTTTTTTTTTTTTTTTTTTGAGACAGTGTCTCATTCTTGTTGCCCAGGCTGGAGTGCAATGGCATGATCTTGGCTCACTGCAACCTCCACCTCACGGGTTCAAGCGATTCTCCTGCCTCACCCTACGAGTAGCTGGGATTACAGATTCCTGCCACCACACCTGGCTAATTTTGTATTTTTAGTAGAGATGGGGTTTCTTCATGTTGGTCAGGCTGGTCTTGAACTTCCGACTTCAGGTGATCCCCCCACCTCGGTCTCACAAAGTGCTGGGATTACAGGCGTGAGCCACTGTACTTGGCCTTAATTTTTGTATTTTTAGTAGAGATGGGGTTTCACCATGTTGGCCAGGCTGGTCTTGAACTCCTGACCTCAAGTGATCTACCCATCTGGGCCTCCTAGATTGCTGGAATTACAAGCATGAGCCACCACACCTGGCCCCCAAATTCTAATTTTAAAAGTCCAGACTGATGATGATGAATTTTTTTTTTTTTTTTTTGGAGACGGAGTCTTGCTCAGTCGCCCAGACTGGAGTGCAGTGGCGCGATCTCAGCTCACTGCAAGCTCTGCCTCCCGGGTTCCCGCCATTCTCCTGTCTCAGCCTCCCGAGTAGCTGGGACCATAGGCGCCTGCCACCACGCCCGGCTAATTTTTTTTGTATTTTTAGTAGAGATGGGGTTTCACCATGTTAGCCAGGATGGTCTTGATCTCCTGACCTTATGATGCACCTGCCTTGGCCTCCCAAAGTTCTGGGATTATAGGCGTGAGCCACTGCGCCCGGCCAGAGTCCAGAAGGATTTTGACTGGATTGTGTTTGCTGATAAATCGCATTTAGGCAGTGACACCATCACACCCCCGGTCCTCCCCTTGGGAGCGTTGTGCATCTGTCCATTTAGTTGAGTTTATTTATTTATACTTAAGAATTTAAACCTGGGCGGGCTGTGGTGGTAAAGAGTGTCAAATCCTCACCGCTAAACCCCCTGGGAAGTTAGGTTTATTTTTTTTAACCTTCAGCCAAGTTTAAAATGGCCTGAAGTAGAATTGTAGAGTCCAGGCCTGGTGCGGTGGCTCATGCCTGTAATCCTAGCACTTTAGGAAGCTGAGGTGGGAGCATTACTTAAACCCAGGAGTTTGAGACCAGCCTGGACAACATAGTAACACCCATCTCTAAAAAAGAAGTTAGCTAGGTGTGCTGGTGCTTGTGTATAATCCCAGCTACTTGGGAGGCTGGGGTGGGAGGATCACTTGAGCTCAGGAGTTCAAGGTGGCAGTGAGCTGTGATTGCATCACTGCACTGCAACCTGGGCCACAAGTGAAGCCCTGAGACTTAACAGAACATCAAAATGCAAGGCATATACATTTAGAAAGCCTTTGACCTTGTGTCTAATGGTTCTCCCAAAAGCCTGCAGTTAGTGCCGGTGCTGGCATGTGGAGGGAGGGCTGTTAGCGCTGATGCCTGTGCGGGCGCTCCTGTTTCATGGTTTTCCTCAAGTGTTCTCCGTGCTCATCCTCACTGGCAGACGGTGGACTAAGCTGCGGCGCCTTGCAGAATGAGTCTTGCCTGCCCTGATAGGAGGACACTGTGGGCAACTCGTCTGCAGGGGCTGTGTTTTGATTCTGAACTTAGAGAACAGTGGGGGGTTTTCCTGGCACAGTGGCCGGCAGTGCCGTCCGCTGGCAGAGAAGAGGACCTTGAGGAGTGGTTCTCCAATCTTCATGCTCCACGTAGCCCCTAGGGAGCCCAGGAGAATGCTCCTTCCTGCCCTCCCGCTCCAGACATCAGTCCCATTCAGAGCAGGTTTGATGTGGGGTTGAGGAATCTGTGTTTTACCCCAACACCTCCTTGTACCCTCTCCACGATCCCGATGCTGACGGCTGTGGACCATAGATTGGGTCCAGTTATGGTCTGATCCATCAGCCTCCATCACTGGTAGAAGGCATGCTTACTTTGAATACTGTTCAACTGATGTGAATTTTTTTTAGCTGCTGCTTAAAAGAAGAAAGAATATTCATGTAAAATACTCTTAGATCCTTAACAATGAAAGTAGTGTAGGTTTTGCTTTTGTAAGTTACTGATGATAGTAGAATGAAAGCATTCTCTGAATGGTGGTTTGGCTGGTCAGGCTCTGAGTGCTGTGTGACCAGATCGTCATGGGCTAATGTAGCTGGGGATGGTACAGGGGACTGAAGGGCGCAGGCGGCCTGTTGATTTCACGGGCTGGGCTGTGGTGTGTGGCATCCCGGTGCAGTAATTGGGCTTTGTGGTTCACACACTTTGTGGCCGCTGCTGAGAGAGGACTACTCTGGCTGTTTTTCCTCTGGCATTTTTTTTTTTAATTGACCTAAAAGGAAAGGTCAGGATATTCAGCTGCAGTGAAGACGGTTTTTGCCCTTTCTGGGGAAGATTGCTCTGGCAGGCCTCGTGTGGGAATCCCCGTGGGGTGGGCGTATGTCTTTTGAGAAGTCCAGGAAGAGCTTTTCAGGAGACGGAATAGACGCGCCTGCCGCGATGCAGCCCTGCACTGCGCTTTCGTTTTTTAGTGAATATTTTTTACTTCTGTGGGGGAGTTAGTTTTTCAGCTGAGGGACTGAAGTTGGGGGGAGTTAAGTATTGGTAGAGGCACACGGAGTCTGAATTCAGTATCTGGAGTAGTCAGTCTCTTCTTTGTCTTTTAAGGGTTTTCTTGTAGGAAGGCAGAATAGATTCCCTCCTGTTACCTGGTCATTTTTAACAGTGATGCATATTTTGGGATGCTGATAATCTGATTTGAGTCAAGTTAATGTATAGTAGTGGTCCCCAACCTTTTCAGCACCAGGGACTGGTTTCATGGAAGACGATTTTTCCCCCGATGGTGGGTGGGGGGGGATGGTTTTGGGAGGAAACTGTTCCACCTCAGATCATCAGGCCTTAGATTCTCCTAAGGAGCTCACAACCCAGCTCTCGCAACCTGGATCCATCGCGTTGCAGCTCACAATAGGGTTCGCACTCCCGTGAGGGTCTAATGCTGCTGCTGATTTGACAGGAGGTGGGGCTCAGCCTGTGATGCCTGCTGACCCTCCTCACCTCCTGCCGTGCGGCCTGTTTCCTCACAGACCATGGACCTCAAACTGGCAAGCAGCAGGGTGCCTTGGCGGCCTGTCCGGGCGAGCACTTGCTGGGTGCCCTCTCCTGCCTGTTGGTTGGTTGGTTGATTGGTGAGTGTTTTTGTAGCACATTGGATGACGAGTGGATACTTCTTTGTCTTTTTTTTTTTTTTTTTTTTTTAGTAGAGATGGGTTTCACCTCGCTAGCCAGGATGGTCTGGATCACCTGACCTCGTGATCCGCCCTCCTCGGCCTCCCACAGTGCTGTGATTACAGGCTTGAGCCACTGCTTCCGGCCGAGTGGATACTTTTTAACAGTCTCTCATTGTCTTCTCCATTCTAGCAACAGACAGGGTGTCATGTGGATACTTTGTAATAGTCTCTCATCTCCATTCTAGCAGCAGACATATACTTGACGTCATAAGGGTTTGGAAATGAGGGGGAAAATAGCAATGCTGATGTCAAGAACAAAACTCAGGCGCGTGAGCATCCCGCCTCATTGGACGGCTGCGTGTGGCCCTCGCAGCTATTTTGAGATCTCTTCAGTCTCTCCCTTGAGTGGGAGTTGCCTGCAAAGCTGCCCCCATCCGACTTTGCAGCATAGATCTCCCTACTAACTGCTTCTTATTTTTGTTTCTGCGTGTTTTAAGTGTGTGTGCGCTCATGTGAGTTTGAAGGGAGTTCCATGCAAAGGCAGGAGCTGTGCTCAGGGCAGTGGTGTTAATCATGGAGGGCGTGGGAAGAGGAGGGGTTGTAAGACTCCCCTTTTCCCTCCCATGTAAACAGCTGCTGGTGACTGAAAGTCTGTCTGCAGTTCTTGGCAAGAGTGGCTGGACATTGTGAAACACTAAAAACGCCAGTATCTGTTGTTTGCAGAGCATTTTCCTTTAACGAAGGTGTGTCATGATGGAGATGGGTCAGAGCTGGGGGTGCAGACAGCTGCCAGGAAGGTGGGAGTCACACCCCCTGTGCTGGGCTGGGAGGCAGAGAGACCCTGTTGCCCAGTCTGGCCTGGATCCTCCCAGCATCAGGCTCTGGAGCAGGAGGGGAGGTGGCTGCTCCTGGGAACCCCCCAAAGTAGGATTTCCCTTCTGCTCGCCCCCGCAACCTGTCAGTCTCCCATTGTGCTGCTCAGCCCGGGACCTCTGGGAAAGGGAGCAGAGCTGGAGCGGGCGGTACCCCTCAGGAAGCACACAGGTTGGGTGGGAGCGCTGGAGCTCTCTTGTTTGCCGCCTCAGTCATGGTGGGCCTGCCCTGCCTGCTGAGCTTGCGGGCTTGAATATTCACAGCTTGGTTAGGTCGGCCTGCCACACATGACAGCCAGCGTTTCTGCAGGCGCTCGCCACCTTCTCTTTCTGTCCCCTGGAGGAGGTGCAGGGGGTTGGGGGAGATTTGTCTGAGCTAGTGCCCTCTGAGGGATCATCTGTGATTCACAAACCACAGATGGAGGCCAGGCCACTTCAGGACCCCGCCCCATAGGTGTTTCTTAACAGCTTTTTCTGAGATGTGATTTGTATACCATCAAGTCACCCTTTCAAATGTATAATTCAGTGGTTTTTAGCATATTCACAGAATTGTGCAACCAACACCGTGATCTAAATTTAGAGCGTTTTCGTCTCCCAAAAAGAAACCCCATCTTTCCTAGCAGTCACCCCCCCATCCCCGGTCCCTGCCGTCTGCATCTGTAGATCTGCCGATTCCGGGCATTTCACAAAAGCGGAGTCAAAACACGTGGCCTCTGTGAGGGGCTCTTCTTTCCGCATGGTGCTGTCAGGACGTGTCCTGCTGTTGCGGGCGTCAGCGCTTCACTCCTGTGGCTGTATGAGGTGCTGGTGTGTGGGTGTATGAGGGGCTGGTGTGTGGGTGGGTGAGGGGCTGGTGTGTGGGTGGGTGAGGGGCTGGTGTGTGGGTGAGGGGCTAGTGTGTGAATGGACCACGTTTTGTTTTTCTGTTCTCTGTTGGGCACTTGGTTTCCACTTTTCTGCTGTTGCAGTGTTGCTGTGAATATTCCTGGGCAGTGCATGCATCTTTGTGTGCACCGGAGCACTTGGGAGATGATTGATACTGTTTGGTTGAATGAAGATATAGATGTGATGCGCACGAATGTGTGTGTGCACACGTGTGTGAACGCGCGCGTGTGTGCGTGCAAGCATGAGCACTCTTTCCTCCTGATGTGAGGAAGGGGTCATCATTTGGTCCTCAGCTAAAGCTGCATCTGAGTGAAAGTCAATTTCCTGGAGAAGGCTCCTGGGCAGGATGATTCTGTTATTTTACGATTCTGTAGTGAAGGACAGCAACGAATTAGCTAATAGTGACTGGCCTCTGAGAGTCGCAGGCATGAAGTACAGGTCACCACAGGAATGGACAGGCCCTGCTCTGCCCTCTGGGTGTGGGCGTGGGCATAGGCGGGTTGGGTTACATGGTCTGAAGCTCTGACTCGCCGG
Organism: Chlorocebus sabaeus; assembly: GCF_047675955.1. NCBI lineage: Eukaryota > Metazoa > Chordata > Mammalia > Primates > Cercopithecidae > Chlorocebus > Chlorocebus sabaeus. The sequence continues at coordinate 84,370,927 of NC_132908.1, read as the reverse complement.
AACCACCTGGGTTCTATCAATAGCAAACAGCAGGAGCTCATGAAGGCAGAAACTGCCCTGCTGGAAAGCCAGGGTGTGTATGGATTCCCCGTTGTGCAGTTTGCTGATGGATGATCATTTGTATCTGTGATAGGACGGAGGCGAGACCTATGTGTACTTAAAGAGACTGGGCTGGGCGCGGGCTCACGCCTGTAATCCCAGCACTTTGGGAGGCCGAGGCGGGCGGATCACCTGAGGTCAGGAATTCAAGACCAGCCTGGCCAATATGGTGAAATGTCATCTCTACAAACACACACACAAAAAAATTAGCTAGGCATGATGGCGGGTGCCTGTAATCCCAGCTACTCGGGAGGCTGAGGCAGAAGAATCGTTTGAACCCGGGAGGCAGAGGTAGCAGTGAGCTAAGATCGTGCCATTGCGCTCCAGCCTGGGTGACAGAACGAGACTGTCTCAAAAAAAAAAAAAAAAAAAAAGACTGATTTGTAGAGAAACCGGGAAGGTGAGCTGGAGTGCGGTGGTGTGATCTCGGCTCACTGCAACCTCCGCCTCCTGAGTTCAGGTGATTCTCCCTCCTTAGCTTCCCGAGTAGCTGGCATTACAGGTGCGCATCACCACGCCTGGCTAATTTTTTGTATTTTTAGTAGAGTCGGGGTTTCACCATGTTGGCCAGGCTGGTCTTGAACTCCTGACCTCAAGTGATCTGGCTGCCTCGGCCTCCCAAAGTGCTGGGATTACAGTCGTGAGCCTTCGCACTTGGCCTAGGATAGATGGTTTTTGACCCATAGGTTTATATTGGTGCTGAGGCCTCTAACTTCATTTGGTGTAATTTAGTGTCTTAATCAGTGTTGACAGCCAGAACACCTTGGTTCAAATTCTGGCTGTGCCACAGACTGTTTTCATGGGTTTCTTGACTTGTAGGTCTTGATTTTCTTTCTGTTTTTTTTTTTTTTTGAGACAGAATTTTCGCTCTTGTCATCCAGGCTGGAGTGCAGTGGTGCCATCTCGGCTCACTGCAGCCCCTGCCTCCTGGGTTCAAGCCATTCTCCTGCCTCAGCCTCCCGAGTAGCTGGGATTACAGTTGCCTACCACCATACCTGGCTAATTTTGTAGTTTTAATAGAGGCAGAGTTTCACCATGTTGGCCAGGCTGGTCTTGAACTCCTGACCTCAGGTGATTCACCTGCCTCGGCCTCCCAAAGTACTGGGATTACAGGTATGAGCCACCGCGTCCGGCCGATTTTCTTATCTGTAAAATGAGAATAAAGGTAATGTCTGCACCACAAGTTTGCTGTGAGGATAAATGCACATAAAAGGACTGTGCCTGGCATAGAATAAACAGAAATTGTGGTTTTTCTATGAGTGGTAGTCATTAAGATGAGACAAGGGTGTGGTTTCTAGGCTACCTGAATTCTGGAGACGGCTACTAATGATGCCACACAACGTGATTAGGTGCCCTATCTTTACTCTGCCATCATTTATTACTTGATGGACTTGCTACTTGGAAAAGCGGGGCGAAATTCCAAAGGCATGTGTTTGAAATGAAAGGGGAGATGCATGCACACGGCTCTCCCTGGCTGCGCTGTGACTGCTCTTGAAAGACAGGGGTTCTCTAGTCTGAGGATGAGCCACTAGACTGAGTTTTCTGTTGGCTCAGCCCGTGTGACCCGGACTCTCAGGGATCCGGCAGGAATTGCTCCTTTGCTCGGCAGCTGTCTCAAGGCACCTGTGCGGCAGTGGTCCTGCTGTTGGGCCGCTTCACGACGTTTTTGTCCACAACGCACTGTGCGTACAGTGGTGGTCCGCTGAGATGATCAGACTGTGTTTTTACTTCCTTTTTTGTGCTGAGACATATACTTGCCGTTGTGTTACAGTGGCCTCAAGTGTCTGGGACAGTACCATGGTGTCCAGGTTTGTAGCCTAGAAGCGGTGGGCTCTCCTGACAGCCCAGGTGTGTGGCAGGCTGTGCCTTCCAGGAGTGTGTGCGTGCACTCGGACAGCACAGTGACAAGGTCGCCTAACGATGTGGTGTTTCCCAGAACCTGTCTCTGTCATTAAGCAGTGCGTGACTGTATGTTGTACAATTTTGTAAGGTGTAGACTAACACGTAGAGAAGCGTTTGCATAGAGTGCTTAATTCTGATTATACCCTAAGCACGTAGAGTTACCTGGTGTGTATCTGTTTTCTGTAAATGTCATGGCAGTGGCCCAGTCGAGGGGCCTGGTGGTGACACTGCCTGGCAGTGTCAAGCTCGCCCTGCTTGGAGCTCCATCCTGCATGCAGCTCCTGAGTCTCGAGGGAGCTGCCCCCACGACATTCCCGTGTATTTTGTGCTGTCCATAGGCCTCTGACTGAGGAGGACATGTGGATTTTTTAAGACTCCGTATTTGGGAATGATAGCAGTTGAAAAGCCTGTTGGGGATTCAAATATAAATGGGCTTTTTAAAGTAGCTTTATTTTTCTAAAGAGGGACGTGGAATCTTTTTATAGAAAAATTTTCCCTTTTTAGGTAGAAAGCACAGTGATATTTGGCTACTGCCACAAAAAGTTAATTGAGTCCTTTGTGTCAGCCAGAGGATGAGACTCTGGTGGGATTCCCATGCAGGCAGCAGCAGGAGGCCCTGCCCCAGCACGGTTAGGGCAGCCGGGGGCACCCTCAGCGACGGGGCTGCTGCAGGCCCCAGGCCTGTGTTCCTTTGCTGGATGGGGACAGCAGTGGCAGCACTCAGTTCTCCTCTTTTTTTGAAGCGGACTTGGATGCACACACACTGGTTTAGTTTTATTTTTGAGACGGAGTCTTGCTGTGTTGCCCAGGCTGGAGTGCAGTGGCTTGATCTCTGCTCACTGCAAGCTCCGTCTCCCAGGTTCACGCCATTCTCCTGCCTCAGCCTCCCGCCACCTTGCCCAGCTAATTTTTTGTATTGTTACTAGAGATGAGGTTTCAGTAGTGGTTTAGATTTGGAGGAAGGTCTGATCCTCAGATTGTTCTTATAAAGTAATGCATCAGGAAATTCGTCAGGAGGGGCGTTTCTTGCTCCGTATGTGTGGGGTTTTCTTCTCAATTGACTGGTGTAGTACGTCTGCTGGATGGCCGTGTCCCTGGGATGCCCAGCCCGTAGGGGATGGAGCTGCTTTGGAGTCTCTGGAACTGTGAAGTGAGGCCAGCTTGCTGGACTCTAGAGAAACGTAGTGAGCTGAGATCCTGCTAGGTGTCAGTATGTGAGGGGACACCCCAAAGGCTCTTGCCAGCTCCGGGTTGGATTAATAGAATTGGTGTCTAGCAAAAGGTACTGACTGCTTCTGGTTGACATTCCATGGATGGGTGTGGTCATTCTGAGTGATACATTAAAAGGGATGCTGATATGATGGAGGGTGCTAGAGGAGAGAAGCTGGTGGGACCCCGCGTTTGAACAGTGAGAACCGAATTCGTTCCAGCTTGGGGCAAGCGAGGACCTCTAGCAGTCACCCTGACGATGCAGTGAATTCTGTCTCTGAAGTCCAGTAAACTTGGATGAGATCACTCAAGCTTCCTTTTACATTTGAGATTCCATGTCTTGATGTGTTTTCTTTGTGTGTGTGTGTGAGTTTTTTTTTTTTTTTTGAGATGAAGTCTTGCTCTGTTGCCCAGACTGGAGTGCAGTGGCTCATTCTCAGCTCATTGCAGCCTCCGCCTCCCAGGTTCAAGCGATTCTCCTGCCTCAGCCTCCTGAGTAGCTGGGATTACAGGTGCCTGCACCTGGCTAATTACTGTATTTTTAGTAGAGACAGGGTTTCACCATGTTGTAAGGCTGCGGCTGCTCTTGAACTCCTGACCTTATGATCGCCCACCTTGGCCTCCCAAAGTGCTGGGATTACAGGCGTGAGCCACTGTGCCCGGCCATCTTGATATGTTTTTTAGGGTACCTGCCCATTGGTGGGCTTTTACATAAAACCCTGTAAGTGGGTTTTGGGGACAGTTGTGTAACATGCACAAAAAATAAACGGAGGAAGAATGCATTACCTAAATAGGCACTGACTTGTGTGATTGAAGCTGTAACCATCCTTTGCAGCCCAGAGTCGCTGTGACCTGTGTGGAGAGGGGGAGGTCCAGGTGGAGAGCGGGTGTGAAAGCCACAGAGGATCCCAGGGAGTGGATTCCTAAGTAGGAGGTGAGGCGGGTCATCAGTGAGGATCCCAGGGAGTGGCTGTAGTGACTGTGCCCACCAACCCTCCTTAAGGTCCTGCCCTGGTACTTGGGGCTCTAGGAGATTTCCTGGGTAGTCCCAGCACACACAGCCTGTTCGGGCCGATGTTGCAGCCCAGAGCCATTCCTGTGTGCCCGGCCTCCTCTGTGCCTGGGCGCCCTGCACATCCGCGGCAGGCGTAAGCACCTCTGCGAGCTTTCTGAGCACCTGCTCGCCAGCGCCTCCTCCCCACCCCTCTCTGTTTCATTGCTCCTCTCTCTGGTTGTGACAGTTGTGCCTGTTCACTGGAGGACTGCTGGGAGATGCAGGAAAGAATCAAGACGAGAAAACCACTGAGAACCCTCCATGTAGAAGCTGGGATAGGATTTGCTTTGCACCTGCCTTTTCACCTACTGCGACATGCAGTATTATGAAGAATCTGATTCTTAAACATCTTTGTCAAGTTGATAGAACAAAATGGTATCTCTGCTTTATTTGAAATTATTTGATTACTAGGGAGGTTGATTATAGTTTTGTTTTTATTATTTGTATATATTTTTAAGGTTTTAAATTTGATTTTTGTATTTTTTTAATGCCATGTGTTTTTATATCAGTTTTATTGCGGCATAATTACATTAAAATTCAATAAAATGCACACCTTTTAGGTGTACACTTAGATGAGTGTTAAGAAATATGCACACTTGGCCGGGCATGGTGGCTCACGCCTGTCATCCCAGCACTTGGGGTGGCCGAGGCGGGCAGATCACCTGAGGTCAGGAGTTTGAGACCAACTTGACCAATATGATGAAACCCCATATCTACTAAAAATACAAGAATTAGCTGGTTGTGGTGGCAGGCAGCTGTAATCCCAGCTACTTGGGAGGCTGAGACAGGAGAATTGCTTGAACCCAGGAGGCAGAGGTTGCAGTGAGCCGAGATTGCCGCCACTGCACTCCAGCCTGGGCAACAAGAACGAAACTCTGTCTCAAAAAAAAAAAAAAAGGAAATATGCACACTTATGTAATTCCCACCACAGTCAGGATGTGGCCCCGTCTCACCACCCCAGAGAGCTGTAGTTGGTCTTCTCCCAGCCCCTGCCCCGGGCAGCCACCCTGGGCCAAAGACGGATCTCGCCTTTAAAACGCTCATGTGCATGGAGTCCAGCAGAACCTGCTTTCTATGTTTTTAAGATTCATGCACATTGCTGTGTGCATCAGTAAACGATTCCTTTTTTCTGAGAAGTCCTCCCCCATGTGGGGAGCACCACACGCTGAGGGACAGCTGGGCTGCTGGCGGTGACACTTACCAGAGCATCTATAAACGTGTGCACATCCGTCTGTGCAGACCGGTGTTTTCCTTTCTCTTGAGTAAATGTCTAGCGTCAGATTGCTAAGCTGTGCCCTAAGTTTATGTTTCACGTGACAAGAAACAGTCCCTGTGGTTTCACTGTCTTAGATTCTCACCGGTGGTTTCACTGTCTTACGTTCTCACTGGTGCCATGGCTCCAGCTGCCCTGTGTCCTTGCCAGCACTTGATATTGTCTTGATCTCAGGTGCCCAGCCACGTGTGGTTGGAGGTCACTGTGGACTTGGCATGTGTTTTCCCTGACCACTCGTGATGTTGGGCATCTTTTCCTTTTATCATTGGCCATTTTCCATCTTTTTTTCCTTCATTTTTCTAACGAACTTTCTGATCAAATTTTTTGCCTATATTTTTATGGAGTCATTTATCTTACTATTAAGATAGAATTCTGGGCCGGGCAGTGGCTCATGCCTGTAATCTCAGCACTTTGGGAGGCCGAGGCGAGCAGATCACTTGAGGTCAGGAGTTCGAGACCAGTCTGGCTAACATGGCGAAACCCCATCTCTACTAGAAATACAAAAAAGTCAGCCGAGTGTGGTGCTGCACGCCTGTAATCCCAGCTACCTGGGAGGCTGAGGCAGGAGAACCACTTGAACCCGGGAGGCAGAGGTTGTGGTGAGCCGAGATCTGGCCACTGCACTCCAGCCTGGGCAACAGAGGGAGACTCCATCTTAAAAAAAAAAAAAGTTAGATTCTGGATACAAGTCATTTGTCAGTCATATGTTTCAAAATATTTCTCCCCGTCTGTCGCTTGCCTTTTTATTTTCTGATGGTGTATTTTTGAAGTTTTTTTTTATTTTGGCGGAGTCCAGTTTATAATATCCTACCTAGGAAATCTTTATGCAGTCCAAGGTCTTGGAGACGGTCTCTTGCTTTATTCTTGATGTTTGAGCATAGCTAGCTGGGCTCTTAGCAGGATGGTTTGGTAGCTCGTGGATCAGATTAAGTGGTATTTAATTTGTGAACACTAAGTGCTCACAAAACAGAAATCAGTGTAAAAATTGGGTTTTAGGCCGGGCGCGGTGGCTCAAGCCTGTAATCCCAGCACTTTGGGAGGCCGAGACGGGCGGATCACGAGGTCAGGAGATCGAGACCATCCTGGCTAACACGGTGAAACCCCGTCTCTACTAAAAACAATACAAAAAACTAGCCGGGCGAGGTGGCGGGTGCCTGTAGTCCCAGCTACTCGGGAGGCTGAGGCAGGAGAATGGCGTAAATCCAGGAGGCGGAGCTTGCAGTGAGCAGAGATCCGGCCACCGCACTCCAGCCTGGGTGACAGAGCGAGACTCCGTCTCAAAAAAAAAAAAAAAAAAAAAAAAATTTGGTTTTGTTTGTTGTTGTTTTTAGAGCAACCAGAAATTAAGCAAGTTGATGGTGTCTTTTTGTTTCTTTGATTTTAGATCAACAGGGGGTCCTTCGGGTCGGAGTGGACATCGGATGGTGGCCTGGAAGAGACAATTGATCCTTTTTGGTGGCTTCCATGAGAGTACACGGTTGGTACCAAGAATGGAAAAATCTTTCTTTCCTGAAGCATTAAGGAATGGGCTTTTTATGGGAAGAACATTCTGAATACATAAGACGGACTCATCCTCCCAAATCCAGCTTCACGGGACTGTGGCTTGGGCAGCCACACAGGGCCTTGCCCTCCAAAGGGCCTCACACCAGCTTCATGCTGTATTCCTATTGAAATTCGTAACCATTGTTGAACAAGGGACCCCACATTTTAATTTTACACCAGGCCCTGCAAATGATGTGGCTAGTTGTATCTAAAATGGGGTTTTGGCTGGGCATGGTGCCTCACGCCTGTAATCCCAGCACTTTGGGAGGCTGAGGCGGGTGGATCACTTGCAGTCAGGAGTTCGAAACCAACCTGGCCAACATGGTGAAACCTTGTCTCTACTAAAAATACAAAAATTGGCCAGGCATGGTGGCAGGGGTCTGTAATCTCAGCTGTTCAGGAGACTGAGGCAGGAGAATCGCTTGAACCCAGGAGATGGAAGTTGCAGTGAGTTGAGATCGTGCCACTGTACTCCAGCCTGGGTGACAAAGAGATTTTGTTTGGGGAAAAAAATAAAAAAATAAATAAATAAATAAAATGGGATTCTCAAACATTAGCCTGATTCAGAATACCCTGGAGGGCTGGTTAGAGTGCTGATCGCAGCTCTGACTCAGAGGCCTGGAGTGAGGCCCAAGAATCTGCATTTTAACAAGCTCCCGGGTGATGCTGACGTTGCTGGCTAGGGGACCTCACTTTGAGAGCCACGGGTCTGGGATCACTTCAAAACACTCCTGTCCGGGAGAGCAGCGGCAGCACACCCTCCACAGCGATGCCGGAAGAGGAGGCCTGTACTTCTCTTCTGATGTCACGTGGATGTTTGTGTAGCCGGCATGGCTGCCCAGGGTGAGCTGCCAGCTCTCTCATTGTTTTAGGCCTGTCATCTACTCGCATACCTTCTTGAGCTTCCTTAGTTCAGTCTAGAAAAGCAAGACACGGGGAGCTGGTTATGCCTGTTTCTGTCCTAAGCGCAGTAGCGTTCTAGGTGAAGTGTCGCAGACTCTGTGATCCTGGTGAAGGCCATCTTTGAAGGGCTTTCTGCTGGCCTTGTGGTGTCAGAGACAGTGGCTGTCTTTATCCCCGGGGCCTCGTTTGAAGCTCTGTTTCTCTACTGGTCCCTTTGGAAACAGCATTGCAACTGATTGATGTGACGGTGCCAGTCACAGCTTTGTTACATTGTGAGTCCAGTTGCATGCTCTGGTGATTCTTGGTCCGTGGTGATAAGTCTGTACAGCCTCCCAAAGTGCTGGGATTACAGGCGTGAGCCACCGCACCCGGCCAGGTTTCAGATTTTCTTCACTGATACATTCTCATTAATTCTGTGAATTGAGGGGAAAAGGAATCCAAATTGTTAAATACTTTGCAAGGGGGAAAATTTTGAAAATGTATTTCAAACTAAAAAATATTTAAGGCTGGGCACGGTGGCTCACACCTGTAATCCCAGCACTTTGGGAGGCTGAGGTGGACGGATCACTTGAGGCCAAAAGTTCGAGACCAGCCTGGCCAACATGGCGAAAACTCATCTCTACTTCAAACAAATTAGCCAGGTGTGGTGGTGTGCACCTGTAATCCCAGGCACTCGGGAGACTGAGGCAAGAGAATTGCTTGAACCAGGGAGGCGGAGGTTGAAGTGAGCCAAGATTGCACCACTGCACTCCAGCCTGGGCAACACAATGAGACTCTGTCTCAAAAAAAAAAAAAAAAAATGTATCTTAGTCCATTTTGTGTGGCTGTAACAGAATACCTGAGACTAGTTAATTTAAAAAAAAGAGGTTTAGCTTTATACCAACCCACTCAGGAACTAATGCCATGCTGCAAGAATGAATTCAGAACAGCGCCCAGCCACTCACGAGAGATCCGTCTCCTGAACCACACCCCTGTCCCAGCCCCTCTCCCAGCGCTGCTGCCCCTGACACACACCCCTGTCCCAGCCCCTCTCCCAGCGCTGCCGCCCCCTGACACACACCCCTGTCCCAGCCCCTCCCCCAGCGCTGCCGCCCCCCCCCCACACCCCTCCCCTAGCCCCTCTCCCAGCACTGCCGCCCCCCCACACACCCCTCCCCTAGCCCCTCTCCCAGCGCTGCCATTCTGGGGATCACATTTCAGCATGAGTTTTGGTGGGGACAAACTCAAACCATAACAAGTAATGGTTTTGTGTCCTTGAAGGAGTTGGTTGGATGCAACAGTGCTGTAATTTTGTATGGTTTTTTAAAAAGGTTTTTAAACTTTTTTTTTTTTTAAACTTTTTTAAACTTTTTTTTAAAAAAAAAAACTTTTTAAAAAAAGTATTTTTACACTCAATCTCTTCAAGACCAAGCTGTCACTAGCAGGTCATCATCTCACATTAAAGATGAGGAAGTCAAGGTAACTAGTAAGTAGTTGAATAATAAGTAGTTGAATAAGTAGTCGAATAATAAATAGTCAAATAATAAGCAGTCGAATAATAAGTAGTCAAATAAGTAGTTGAATAAGTAGTAGAATAATAAGTAGTCAAATAATAAGTAGGCAAATAAATAGTTGAATAATAAGTTGAATAGTTGAATGAATAATACGTAGTTGGATAATAAGTGGTTGGATAGTAAGTAGTTAATAATAAAAAGTTGAATAATAAGTAGTTAAATGAATAACAAGTAGTTGAACTGCTGGTTTTCAGTGGGTCCCATTCCCTGCCCCGGCTGGCTCTGACTTTCTGTACCAGGTGACTGACTGGTTGCTTACTGCCATTTTGGAGAAGAGAGCCTGGGCCAGTTAAAAAAAATTTTATATGACTACATGTAGTCATTTATGTTCATTCTTTTTTTTTTTTTTTTTTTGAGATAGAGTCTCGTTCTGTTGCCCAGACTGGAGTGCAGTGGCGCGATCTCGGCTCACTGCAACCTCCGCCTCCTGGGTTCAAGCAATTGTCTTGCCTCAGCCTCAGTAGTTGGGACTACAGGTGTGCACCACCATGCCCAGCTAATTTTTACAGTTTTAGTAGAGACAGGGTTTCACTATGTTGGCCAGTTTGGTCTCAAACTCCTGACCTCGTGGTCCACACACCTCGGCCATGCTGGGATTACAGGCGTGAGCCACTGCGCCCAGCCTTGTGTTCATTCTTAAAATTTATTTTAAAACAGTTGTCAGAATGCAGACATGGGATTCATGAACTTGTCAGAGCATTAATCCATCACCTACTATGTGTAGGACAGTGAGATTGTACAGCCCCTTCCTCCTTTGAATTTACAAGTTATAAATCAAATCATAATTCATGTTTGTTTTAAGTTGCAACCATTTTAAAATCAGAACTTTGTTCAAAGCTATTGTTACCTTGTTTAAAATTATTTAGATGCCAACTTTGAGTTTTCCTTAAACACTATTCTGCATTTATAGAGAAAATATTCTGTATTTGTCTTACGTGCAAAGTAGAATCTTTGTACTGAAAATCTGCAATGTGAAATCAGAAAAAACAGTGGTCTGTAGCAGTCTTCTAAAGACTACAAGCTTCTACATTTCCACATTCCTCAGATTCTACCTATGTTAAGAGCTATAGTCCTGCAAAGGGTGTGGTCAGAGTTGCAGTCAGCAAGTTCAGGTTATCTTTTCTTTCTTCTTTTTTTGAGACAGAATCTCACTTTGTCACCCAGGCTTGAGTGCAGTGGCGCGATCTCAGCTCACTGCAGCCTCCGCCTCCCAGGTTCAAACTATTCTCGTGCCTCAGCCTCCTGAGTAGCTGGGATTATAGTCACCTGCCCTCATGCCTGGCTAATTTTTTGTGTTTTTAGTAAAGAGGAGGTTTCACCATATTGGCCAGGCTGGTTTTGAACTCCTGGTCTCAAGTGATCCACCTGCCTCAGACTACCAAAGTGTTGGGATTACAGGCGTCAGCCACTGCACCCAGCCTGTTTTGTTTATCTTAAGACCAGGTGTGGCAGCTGGTGCTGGGTAAACGCCCTGTGACTTTTCCTGCTTCATACAAAACAGGAACAAACAGAAAACCGGGCAGTTGAGACTTGGGCTAGAGCTATTTGCTCTTCCATGCTTTCCTTAAATCAGTTTAGCTCTCCTTTTTGAGTAGCTGGAAAGCAGCCTCTTACCCTTTCACAATTATTCTGTCAAAGTTCCACATTAGGACGGGACGCTCTGGGTGTGCCTCTGAGTCTCTCTATGCCTGCAGCAAAGCTGCCACTTCCCTGTTCGGCCCAGTCTGTGTGCTGGGTCCGGCAGGCACTGAGCAGGGTAGGGCTGCGGGGCCTCCTTGCCACGCTGTGATCTCTGGGTCCAGCAAGCACTGAGCAGGACAGGGCTGTGGGGCCTCCTTGCCACGCTGTGATCTCGGGCACAGAGGATCGGCTTCTGTGGTCTTCAGTTTCCTGGAGCGCCCAGTCCCTTCGCTCACGCCTCCAGTCCACTCTGGGGCCTTACCGCACTTCCTGCCAGGCTGTTCACCTCTCCGTTCTGATCATTGTGTTAGTGGTGCCATTCATTGCTGCCCTTACAGTTACACACCTAGTAACCTAATGGAATTATTTGTGATTGTGTTAACTGTAAGAAAATGCAGTATGACTTTCAGATTGAATTCTTCTGCCTCTGTGGGCCAGCATTATTTCCGGTTTTCAAATGCAAACTCACACGTGCTTGTAGTCCTTTCAAATAAATTCAAACTTGAATTAAACAGGTGATTTGGTAAAAATGTTGCGCTGTCTCCAGGTAGATTGCGTCAAGATTGAGTTTGAGGAGACCTGGCTGGTGTCTCTGGCTTGTTGCAGGGAAAGCGCCCACGTTTCTGTCTTGATTGTTGTGTTGGTGTGAGAGCAGAGGAGAGAAATGGTTTGAGTTTTTTCCCAAATAGTAGAAAATTTACCTTTAATTTAAATCAGGTTCAGTTTTTAATGTCAGGGCTTTTCGCAGTGTTACGGACCCTGACAGTTGGTGTTACTTCGTTCTAAGCAGGGATTACATCTACTACAATGATGCGTACGCCTTTAATCTGGACACCTTCACATGGAGCAAGCTGTCCCCGTCAGGCACGGGGCCCGCACCCAGATCAGGCTGCCAGATGTCCATCACTCCCCAGGGCGGCATCGTCATCTACGGGGGCTACTCGAAACAGGTAAGGCGCAGGGTGGGGAAACAGGTAAGGTGCACGTGGGGAAACAGATAAGGCGCGGGGTGGGGAAACAGGTAAGGTGCACGTGGGGAAACAGATAAGGCGCGGGGTGGGGAAACAGGTAAGGCGCGGGGTGGGGAAACAGGTAAGGTGCACGTGGGGAAACAGGTAAGGCACGGGGTGGGGAAACAGGTAAGGCGCGGGGTGGGGAAACAGGTAAGGTGCACGTGGGGAAACAGGTAAGGTGCACGTGGGGTGGGGAAACAGGTAAGGCGCGGTGTGGGGAAACAGGTAAGGTGCACGTGGGGTGGGGAAACAGGTAAGGCGCGGGGTGGGGAAACAGGTAAGGTGCACGTGGGGTGGGGAAACAGGTAAGGGCGCGGGGTGGGGAAACAGGTAAGGCGCGGGGTGGGGAAACAGGTAAGGCGCGGGGTGGGGAAACAGGTAAGGTGCACGTGGGGTGGGGAAACAGGTAAGGCGCGGGGTGTGGGGAAACAGGTAAGGCGCGGGGTGTGGGGAAACAGGTAAGGTGCACGTGGGGTGGGGAAACAGGTAAGGCGCGGGGTGGGGAAACAGGTAAGGTGCACGTGGGGTGGGGAAACAGGTAAGGGCGCGGGGTGGGGAAACAGGTAAGGCGCACGTAGGGTGGGGAAACAGGTAAGGCGCGGGGTGTGGGGAAACAGGTAAGGCGCGGGGTGTGGAAACAGGTAAGGCGCGGGGTGTGGGGAAACAGGTAAGGCGCGGGGTGTGGGGAAACAGGTAAGGCGTGGGGTGTGGGGAAACAGGTAAGGCGCGGGGTGGGGAAACAGGTAAGGCGCGGGGTGGGGAAACAGATAAGGCGCGCGTGGGGAAACAGGTAAGGCGCGGGGTGGGGAAACAGGTAAGGCGCGCGTGGGGAAACAGGTAAGGCGCGCAGGGTGGGGAAACAGGTAAGGGCTCGGGGTGGGGAAACAGATAAGGCGCAGGGTGGGGAAACAGGTAAGGCGCGCGTGGGGAAACAGGTAAGGCGCGCAGGGTGGGGAAACAGGTAAGGGCTCGGGGTGGGGAAACAGATAAGGCGCAGGGTGGGGAAACAGGTAAGGTGCGCGTGGGGAAACAGGTAAGGCTCCGGGTGGGGAAACAGGTAAGGTGCGCGTGGGGAAACAGGTAAGGTGCGCGTAGGGAAACAGGTAAGGCGCGGGGTGGGGAAACAGGTAAGGTGCGCGTGGGGAAACAGGTAAGGCGCGCGTGGGGAAACAGGTAAGGCGCGGGGTGGGGAAACAGGTAAGGCGCGGGGTGGGGAAACAGGTAAGGCGCGCGTGGGGAAACAGGTAAGGCGCGGCGTGTGGGGAAATAGGTAAGGTGCGCGTGGGGAAACAGGTAAGGTGCACGTGGGGAAACAGGTAAGGCGCGGGGTGGGGAAAGAGGCACTGCTGTCTGGTCTCTTCAGTTTCATGAACATTGAAACTTTCACATGGGATTACTCTGGTTTAATATAAACAATTTTAATCTAAACAGTTCTTTATATTGAATTAGAAGTAGAGATAGTGTTAATCGGCTCCACTGTGAACTTGGTGCGACTGTTGGGGCCGTGTTCTGTTCTCCACATCCCTCAGCAGTGCAGTGTGAGCGATTCTGTGTTCTGAGGGTCTCCTTCCTGCACCATGGGTGCTCACTACTGTGTAGTATTCCCTGTGGAGTGAAATTCTCCTCGCTCCTGTTAACGGGCTTGTTTCTTCTGTAACCTGAGAACAGTGCTGGCGGGAATGTTCTCGCGCCCACACCGGAGCCTCCTGCTGGTGGAGTGTGTGCTCCGCACATGTGCTGGCATCTCCTGCTCATGGAGTTTGTGCTGCTCACACGTTCATTGCTGCTTCATGCTGAGGTGTTCCATTATGTGATTGTCCCACAGTTGGTGGTTCTGTTTTTCATTGGCGGACACCCGGGCTGTTTCCATTCTTCAGAAGACACAGCCTTTGGAAGCAGCTGTGACTAAAGCTGCTCTGAGCATGTCCATGTGAATCTTTTGAGTGGCTACATGCATTGGTTTATATTGGGTAAGTGGCCGGTTCCACTTGTGCTGGAAATGTCGGGGAGTTCCGGTTGCTCCCTGTTCTTACCAGCCCTGATGGCGTCAGTCTTTCCATTTTTAGCTATTCTGGTGGATGTGTGGTACCTCATGTTTTAATTCACATTTCTTGATGACTGCTGGTGTTGGGCGCTTTTCATGAGCTTAGCTTCCCTGAAGTGTGTGTTCATGTCGTCTGCTATTTTTAATGGGCTGTATTTTTGTTAGTGAGTTGCAGAAGGTGACATTCTGGATACCTGTCCTTTTCAGGTGTGTGGACCCTCCCGGTAGTGGCATGGCTAGTCACCTTCTGAAGTGTTTGTTGATAAGTAGAAGCTTTGAGTTTTGATAAAATCTAATTTATTACGTTTTTCTTTTGTGATTATTGCTGTCTGTGATACAGGAAGACCTTGTTTACCTCCAGTAACAAAGATTTTCTTACATTTTTCTCTAAAAATTACATGGTTTTACAGTTAGTCCTGTGATCTGCCTTGGACTAATTCTCAAGAGTAGCACAAGGTGGGTATTGAGGCTCCTCTGTTTCCCCCGTATAGATACTCATCTCAGCATCATCTGTTGAAAAGGCTTTTTAGGCCAGGCACAGTGGCTCATGCCTGTAATGCCAGCACTTTGGAAGGCCGAGGTGGATGGATCACTTGAGGTCAGGAGTTCGAGATCAGCCTGGGCAACATGGTGAAACCCCGTCTCTACTAAAAAATACAAAAATTAACCGGGCGTGGTGGGGCGTGTCTGTAATCCCAGCTACTCGGGAGGCTGAGGTAGGAGAATCACTTGAACCCGGGAGGTGGAGGTTGCAGTGAGCCAAGATTATGCTACTGCGTTCCAGCCTGGGCAATAGAGCCAGACTCTGTCTCAAAAAAAAAAAAAGAAAAAAGAAAAGGCTTTTTATTCTCCATTGAATACCTTAGGAACCTTTGTTGAAAATCACATGCCTGCGGGAACATAGGTCTGTTTCTCCGTTCGGATCCACGTCAGTCCTGATGCCAGTGTCCCACCAGCCTCGTTTTTACGCCTTTCTAGTAACTCCTGAAATACAAGTCATTCAGCTGCTGCTTTTTCAAAGTCGTTTTGACTATTCTAGCTTCTTAACATTTCTGTATACATTTTAGCATGAGCTTATTAATTTCTACCAAAAAGGGGGCAAAAAGCCTTTTCAAAAGCCTGCTGGGAATCTGATTAGAGTTGTTTTAAATCTGTAGAGGAATCTGGGGGAGATTTGATGTCTTTGAGTCTTCCAGTTCTTGAACATGGATTCTCTCTCAATTTATTTTGGTTTTCTTTAATTTCTTTCCCTTTTTTTTTTTTTTTTTTTGAGAGAAGGTCTCACTCTTTCACCCAGGCTGGAGTGCAGTGGCACAATCACGGCTCACTGCAGTCTCTACCTGGGCTCAAGTGATCTCCCGCCTCAGCCCCACAAATAGCTGGGACCATCATGCCCAGCTAATTTTTGTGGTTTTTTTGTAGAGATAGGATTTCGCCACGTCATCCAGACTAGTCTCGAACTACTGGGCTCAAGCAGTTTGCCCACCTCAGCCTCCCAGAGTGCTGGGATTACAGGCATAATTCGCCGCACCTGGCCAGTTTCCTTTACTCTTTTTCAGCAGTGTTTTTTTATTTCTCAGTGTAAAGGACTTATATATATTTTATTAAATTTATGTTTATTGATGTGAGTGGAATTCTTGAAATTATACTTTCCGATTATTTCCTGCTAGTGTATAAAAACACATTTTAGGACAGGCGTGGTGGCTCACGCCTGTAATCCCAGCATCCCAGTGCTTTGGGAGGCCGAGGCTGTGGATCATGAGGGCAGGAGATTGAGACCATCCTGGCCAACACGGTGAAACCCCGCCTCTACTAAAAATACCAAAAAAAAAAAGAAAAAGAAAAAGAAAAAAAAGCCGGGCATGGTGGCACACGCCTATGGTCCCAGCTTCTCTGGAGGCTGAAGCAGGAGAGCAGCTTGAACCCAGGATGCAGACATTGCAGTGAGCCGAGATCATGCCACTGCACTCCAGCCTGGGCGACAGAAGCGAGACTCCGTCTCAAAAAAAAAAACCAAAAAAACCCAAAATTAGTTGGGGGTGGTGGCACATGCCTGTAATCCCAGCCACTTGGGGGACTGAGGCAGGAGAATCACTTGAACCCCGGAGGTGGAAGTTGTGGTGAGCCGAGATCGCACCATTGCACTCCAGCCTGGGCAACGAGAGTGAAACTCTATCTCAAAAAAAAAAAAACAAAAACCACATTTTGTGTTTTTTTGTATATTCACCTTGCATTTTGTGATCATGCTGAATTCACTTATTTTTACTAGTTTCAGATTCATTAAGATTATGAAAGCAGTCGTAATAGTGCAGATGGGGCAATTTTACTTACTCCTTTCTTATCGTTGTGCCTTTCATTTCTTCATCTTGTCTTCCTGCAGTAGCTGGGACTCCAGCATGGTGTTGAATGGAGGTGTGCAGAGTGAGATTGCCGGGGCTGTTCTGTCTTGGGAGGGAGGCGCCCAGCCACCCACCGCCAGGACCACCGGCTGTGGCTGCTTCCCAGATGTCCTTTAAGTTCTGTTCTGTTCTTATATGTCCTTTAAGTTCTGTTCTGTTCTTCTATGAATTTCTATTATGAATGAGTGCAAAGATTTTGTTAAATTATTTTAACAATTTATTGATTGTATGGTTTTTCTCTTTTGTTCAGTTTTTTAAAACTGTTTTAATTACATTTTACAAGTTTTATCAATGAATTTAAAATATTTTCTCATTTCCCTTGTGGCTTCATTGAACTGTGGATTACTTCAGAACGCGTTGTTTAATTTCAAGTCATTGAGATTTTCCCCAGTCTTATTGGTCGTGACTTCTGCTTATTCCATGGTGACTAGAAAACGTATTGTTTGTGAATTCAGAATGGCATTTCTGCCTGTTGCCAGGATGTTCAGATGCAGCAGCTTTCTGTGTGTTGAGCCTGGCGTCTGCAGCCTGAATGATGGCCAGTTATTCTGTGAGGTTATTCATCTGTGGTCAGTTACTCATCTGTGAGGTGCTTTGAGGTTTCTGTCTCGGTGATCGTGGCATTTGCAAGTGTGTTTCTTCCCCTCCGGTCCTCACATTCGGTCCTTCTTCCTGTCCGCTATGCTGTGTTCAGTGTCCTGAGATGGGGTCTTCCCTGGACACTGTGAAGAAAGGCTGGCCCAATATTTCTGGGCTGATTTGTGAGCAGAGCTCCCTAAAGGAAGACAGCTGAACTCCGCCAGAGTCCACCTAGGTCTTTCTGAGTGGACGTGTCCTCCAGCCTGTGATTGTGAGACCACGGACAGCATCCTGTGCCTCAGTTTCCCTCTGTGTGTGGCAAGTGGAGATGTGGCTCTGAACCCCCTTCTTCCCTATAGTCCTTCCCACCAGGGGATTTGCTTTCTTGCAGCTGTAGAAAAATGATCTTTGCTTTTTAATTTCATCTGCAAAACGCAGAAACAGTCGAATGCTTACTTGGTACACATCAAGTCTTACTTTAGATGGTCACGTTTAGGATTTCGGGATGTGTTACTGAGTGTTTCTTCGTAAAGTGTGAGACTTGGGGTCTCTGTAAGCTTTAAATTTCATCCCTGCTGGCCAAGAGTGCAGCTGAGAGGACCAAGTGAGTACTGACTGCCCTAGAGCAGGGCAGTGCCTTGGGTTGCTGGACCCAGACAGACCTGCGAAGAGGGAGGCACGGCGTGGGCTGCAACCAAGGGGAGAGGGGAAGGAGATGGTTAGGGTGAGTTTTCAAACAAGGACATGTTTATGAGCAAAGGAACAGGGATGGAAACGTGCAGAGTACATCTGGTGGAAGTTGGTAAGGCCACTGTGGCTGGAATTCAGAGTGTGAGGGTGGCGAGAGCCAGGGCTGGGGAGGGCAGGATGTCAGGAGGCGTTGAGCTCCTCCTTCGGGAACCGGTTTCAGCAAGGCAGTACCTGAGAGGGAGGGGTGCTGAGCTGGCATCAACAGTGCAGGGTTCCAGTTGGGGGCTGGCAGGGCAGATGAGTTAAGGGGCAGCAAGCCTGGTAACGGCCGTTGTGCAGTAAGTACTCCTAGATGAGACACAGGAAAGGAGTTGGCTTGGGACTGGTGTCGTGTGTGGCTCTCATGAGTGGGTGGGATGACTGAGGCAGGGAGGACGCCTTTGTACAGGGAAGCTGGCAGGGGCTGCAGTTGCTGCTTCTCACCTCATTTCTTAGGCACCAAGGAAGTTTCAGGCCATTCATCTGTGTGAGGCCTGTGTTTTCCTTTTGCATAGTTAGGTAATTATCATCTTGTATTTGTGAGCCATAGCTTATTTGTGTAAATAGTGTAGGCCCCAGGCAGCAGGACCCTCATGCCTGGAGAGCTCCCAGGGGAGGCATCCGTGGGTCCTGAGCTGCCTCAGTGGAGGGCATTTCTCCTGGACGGTTCTTTTGACCACTTGGATTCCAAGACCTAGTACTAAACAGAAGGTTTTTACCATTGCTTAAAATGTTTACAGTGGGCTGGGCATGGTGGCTCATGCCTGTAATCCCAGCATTTTGGGAGGCCGAGGTGGGCGGATCACTTGAGGTCTGGAGTTAGAGACCAGCCTGGCCAACATGGTGAAACCCTGTCTCCGCTAGAAATACAAAAATGAGCTGGGTGTGATGGTGTGCACCTGTAGTCCCAGCTACTCAGTAGGTTGAGGCACAAGAATCGCTCGAACCCGGGAGGTGCAAGTTGCAGTGAGCCGAAATCTCACCGTTGTACTCCAGCCTGGGTAACAGAGTGAGACTGTCTCAAAACAAAAGTTTACAGTGAAGGTAGTAACTGCAGGATCAAGATTTTTTATTTCTGTTACTGATTTTTTAATCTCCTGGAGGAGGGGCCACTCCCTGGCATATGGTTCCAGAAGAGGAAGCAAAGTTTCCTCTCTGAGTGCTGGAGCACGGGCACATGGGCCACTGAGCCAGGGAGACCTCCTCAACTCAGACGCCTCAGGGCGTTCCTGAGACCTTGGCCCGTGAATGCACACTTGTCGACCGGTCACGAAACAACTCTCAGGACTCCCCACATGAGTGTCCTGGGCCCCAGCCTCTCCCACCCCTACGCCAGTGAACACATGTCTGCAGCGCATCCAGGTAGCTGGAGTTCATTCTGCTGCCCTGGCAATAAAGGATTTCAGCCTTTTAATGGCAGTTGGTCAGAGATTGAACCAAGTTGATCGGAATAAACCGATTTTTTTCTTGGTGGTCTTTTGTTCTGCACAGAGAAAATCAACTTATTTTCTGGAGTAGAGGCTGGCATCGGTCAGGCTTGTCTAGATACTCTGGCGTCCGGGAGGGCACCGAGAACAGGCTGACTTGGCCGAAAGCCGGGCAGGATGCCCCGGTCTCGTGCTTTCTCCCAGCAGATGCATCGTAGAGTGCAGCAGGACGGTGAACAGCCAGACCGGCTAAGCTGTATCGCTTTCATCAGAATCGCATGTCATTCTCAGCAGCTGCTGTCTGCAGCCACGTGCACCCACCCTTAGTCCAACGGTAGATGATCTCAATCCACTTAGTTCAGTAGCTCTTGGCTCCGAGCCTGTGGCATTTGGAATTGCAGTGAAAAGCTTGTCTGTTTGGATTCATGAGGGATTTATCGGAATTAGTGAGAGATTTGAGTTGTGAATGGTATGGAGTGTAAAAAAAGTGGGTAGCCTAAGCAGGTAGTCAGCTGCGCCATGGCCAAAGCGGCAGCCTGCGAGAACTGACGGAAGCATCGGTACATGGCCTGTGCTTGAGCTTGGAGCTGGGGGAAGCTCTTCCTTGCTCTGGTGCCATTACACCCCCACCCCCGTGCTTTGTCCTCTTGGCAGGACCCCGCTGTGCTGTGCTGCTGCTGTGTGGCCCAGGCCAGAGAAGACCCCACACACCGTGGGCACACGCCTCTCCCCGATGCAGGCCCCGTCCATGCTCCCAGGAGGTCCTGCCACCCGCCACCAACCCTCACCTCACATTTCACTGAGCAAGTAGAGGTGGCTTGGAGAATGCCTAACCCCTGCCCGCGGCCACGCACTCCACTCTCCTGCCAGAGCTGGCGCCTCCCCGGGGGCGAGTCCTCCTCTCTGCCCTCTCAGGATCACGCCAGAGTGCAGCAGCCAGAGTGACCTGCAGAGATGCAAGCCAGGCCAGTTCTCCTCCATGCAGAGCCCCCATGGTCCTCGTCTCAGCAGGGCTGCCTCCAGCTTCCATCTCCCTGCATGTCCTTGTCCTTCTGCTTACCGTCCTCCCTGTTGGAGACAGACTTGGCCATTGTCTCCCACCTGGAGAAGAGTCTCACAGGGACAGACTTTTGTCCACTTGTGTGCCTGGTGCCTAGACAGTGGCGTGCTTGACAGTGTTTGATCAGATGAAGGCCTTCTGACCCTGGTTCTGCATGGCAAGGCTCCGGAGTTTGACATGTTAAGATCGCGGGTTCATGAAGTGGACAGTAGTGCTCAGAGCCTTGACCTTGGGGCTGTACCTGGCTCTAGATTAAGAGGAACTCAGACACCTGCCCTCCTTTCTCCTCCTGTAACCAGATGCCATCCCACGCTCCCTCAGGAGATGCATCTGAGGAGCCTCGGGAGGACTTTAAACACCCTCCAGGCTCTGGTGCCACGAAGAACTGGCAGCTTTGGTCAGGATCGTAACCAGGTTTTATAAATTTCGAGTCGGTCTGGGTCCAGCTAGTGCTTTTACTACGATGACTTGTATCCTGACAAAAGAGATGCCGCTTGTGGGCCAACAGAGACCCAGCAACGTTCGCGTGTGCGAGGACTCAGTCCTTAGTATGTGCTTCCGGTGTTGTGGGAGCTTCCGGAGAGGGAATTCTCGTTCCTTTAGAGAATCAGGGAAAGAGCACAGCTCTTTGGAAATGGTGTATGGATGGGGAGGGTGGGGGCACGATACTGGAAGGCTTATCACCTAGTGGTCTCTTTCCATGGACACATGGGCAGCCAAGGGCCGAGTCCTGCTGAGGACAGGGCCCTCCTTCCTGCCTGCGTTTTGACCTCAGTCGTCGTCGTGTGCCTGGTGGTGAGGAGATAGCGTCTGTGCCCAGCCAGGAGAGGGCTGTTCTCTGTACGCCCCACTGTTTCCACGTGGCCGTGGAGCATGCTGGCAGAGGCCAGAGCATCCTTTGATTTGCCACTTGGGAGCTGAGCTCCTGGAAGACTGGAAGCAGAGTTGTTGTGAGTGTGGGGATTGTGTGACTCGTGAGATCCCGGCTGACCCTGGAGCCAGCTCCATGCCCACCAGGCCCCTGAGCTCCGTGACCAGCTCTCCCAGGTCACCAGCTGCAGGGTGGCTCAGCTTGCCTTGTGCTGGGGAATTGGGCATGACAGCGGCTCCTACTCACGTTCCAGTGCACACAGACCTGTGGCCACACCTGTTTCTGGGTGTGTTTTTTAATGGCGAACCTGAAAATGGTCTGTCTTGGAAAGCGATGGGAAGAAGTCTCGGCTGTGGGGTGTTCAGTGGCTGTTGACCATTGAGAAAGTGGTCTTGGATGTGGATGGGAAGGTGCCCTGGGGCCCGGCTTCAGGTGTAGAGGCAGGCAGGGCCTTGTCCTGGTGCAGACAGTCACGCAGAGGGGCTTGACCAGGTTCCAGGAGAAAGGACTGAGTGGCTGGAAAGGCAGACATGGTGGGGTCCCAGACTGGCTCTGCAGAAACCATCCTGATAGCAGTGTCCCCAAAGAGCCTGCAGCTGTGGCAGGGAACATGCATGGGCTTCTCGAACAGCTTCCCTGAAGCAGTTTTCAAAAGGAAGCTGACTGGGAGTTGTGCTGATGGAATTGATGCTAAAGGTAATCGACAGGGTGTTATTTTAGCAGCAGCCCTGCCGAGAGGGTGTGCACGAGTTCATGCTGCTCACGTAACAGGTGGTTGGGTGGGGGTCCTCTCGTCATGGGTACCTCTCCCACAGCCCCGCGAAACGTGAGATGCCTCCTGTGCACCAATGTGGCTTGGTGTCTCCGCAGGGGATCAGCGTCTCTGCAGGGCTCATCACCTGTGGTTGTGTGAGGTGAGGAGGGCACAGTACGTGTGGTTGCTGCTTGCCCGAGCTGTGCTCTTGGTGGGCCACTGGACCCGCGTCTGGCGAAGGTGGTTTAGGAGTCGTCCCCGGGTGCGTGGAGGGACAGGCTCAGTGGTATGGGAAGGAACGGCCCCTGTGGTTTCTGTGTTTACACATGTCCACTTGGAACCGACACACTCTCCGTGCCTGATTTTACTTTCGGTGAACGCCGGTGCTGCCGTCAGCACTGTCTTCTTCCAGGACCACTCCTCTGGCTGTGTCTTGCCACACACGTTCCCCAGCCGTGGAGAGCCTTTATCTACCTACCACTGCATTGCCGGCCCCTTCTGTGACCAGGCCTGAGCCACTGCATCACCGGCCCCTTCTGTGACTTGGCCTGATTTTATCTACCTTCCGTTGTATCGCCGGCCCCTTCTGTGACCAGACCTGATTTTATCTACCTACCACTGCATCGCCGGCCCCTTCTGTGACCTGAGCCGGTGACGGGGCCTTGGGACGGCCCTGAGTGTCTTCTGCTCTCCCAATGATTGAAATGGGTCAGTATCTGAGCTGACGTCCAGGTGAGCCAAAGCGGCTGCATTGAGGACTCACTGCAGGCTAAGCTAGGTGGCCTGTACTTCTGCGGGAGGTGGGGTCCCATCAGGGGATGTGGCTGCAGGCTAAGCTATAGGTGGCCTGTAATACATTGTGCGGGAGGTGGGGGACTGTTGGGACTTGGCGTGTGTGGCTGGTGCTCCTCGAAATGTTCAGGCTCAGCCGTGCTGTGCTCTGGGGTCTCAGCTGGATAATTCCAGAGCCAGCCCTGTTGCGCTTACCCTGCATGTCAACACTTGAGCTCTCTCTCAGATGTCTTTGAATTCCAGCAATAATGTATTAGAATGAAGTCTAACTTCTCCAAAAATTCATGCAGATTCTGTTTATTTCTTTAGTATAGTCAAGTTGGTTTTTGTGGAAAGACTTGAATGTAAAGCTGGTTTGGTGTACAGTAATAGAGCTTGAGCACAGGTGATCCAGAAAGACAGAGGGCAGCAAGGCCACTGTCTGTTACTTTCTTTGAGGACAGATAGGTTTGATTTTGGGAAAAGTCACAACACTTCCAGAAAAGAAACTGCTGTAGAAGGAGGAGTTAGAAGCTGTTGAGGAGGTTGACCCGTGGGCCCTGTTAGAGGGTGTGGCCGCCAGCCATGTGCTGGAAGGAACCTGTGGACCCGTGTGAGCAGAGCAGGCCTTGTGAAGTGCTCTAGCTTGCATGGTCTGAAGGGAAAGTACTTAAATATTGTAGCATAAAAGATTCCCCCATAGCCTGTTAATTCTAAGAAGAAAATGTTGCTGTCAGCAAAACAAGACAGTTCGCATAGACAGGTGCAGGGTTCTATAAGGAGACAGAGACCTGCTGAAGCTGATCAGCGGTTTGAGTTTCTGGTGACAAAGAGAGACGTCACCGCATTCCTTCCTTGTCCCCCCACCCGATGAAGACATCACCGCATTCCTTCCTTGTCCCCCCACCCGATGAAGACATCACCGCATTCCTTCCTTGTCCCCCCACCCGATGAAGACGTCACCGCATTCGTTCCTTGTCTCCCCACCAGATGAAGTCTCTGGGTGTCAGTTCAGTTCCCAATAATGCTAGGCCTTTAGGTTTGGAAAAGCACTCACGGAAATGACAGTCATTTTCTATCAACCTGCTATGGAAAGAGACTAGTCTCAGTCACTGTCTGGGATGTGCAGAAACCGCATCACCTGAATTGCACAGATATTTCCAGAAGGAGAACAAAGGAGACCCAGACCCAGTTTTCACTTCCTGGGATTCAGGTCACTCTCCGTGTGGCCACTGTGGAGCCCTCTTGGTTTTAGAACACTCAGGCCCAGGTGGAAATAGGAAGGCTCTGTGGACAGTGGATCATTTCGTGTTTCAAAAGGAAAATGTTTTTCTTCCATAATAGTAAACACAGTGCATGTTAGCTATAAGAAAAATAGCTATAAACAAATGTTTGCTTGCTCTACCAGATGGGAGGGCCTAGAAACAGTACTACCCGGGAGCCGTTCACACATCCATGCCCAGATCTTGGTCTTTTTCTTTAGTTTGTTTAATTTTTGAGACGTCTCACTCTGTCATCCAGGCTGGAGTGCGGTGGCATGATCTTGGCTCACTGCAGCCTCTGCCTTTCAGGCTCCAGTGGTCCTCCCACCTCAGCCTTGGGAGTAGCTGGGACTATACATGCGTGCCACCATGCCTGAGTGATTTTCGTATTTTTTGGTAGAGATGGGTTTTTGCCATTGCTCAGCCTGGTCTTGAACTCCTGAACTCAAGCAACCTGCCCACCTTGGCCTCTCAAAGTGCTGGGATTACAGCAAATCTTGGTTTCTAATACCTTTCTGCAACAGAGGGAACCGGGACTCCCTTGAGAAATGGCTGATCGTAGGGCTGAGCAGGGGACATGTAGGAGGAATTGAGCATCTTGTGGTGCCAGAGCCTGAGGCAGTGCTGAAAGAAACGCACAAAGATGGTGCAAGTCACAGGGACGCAGGAGTAGCTGTAAAGGCTCCTAGTGGCAGCCGTGTGTTATTGAACAACCCGAGCAACAAAGATGGTGACAGAGCACAGCCGAACTAACAACCCGAGCAACACGGATGGGTGGTGACAGCACAGCCGAACTCTACGTCAGTATCCACGAGACAGAGTGTACCCAAAGTCTACATAAATATCCTAAAGACCACAGCGTGTACCCAAAGTCTACGTCAATATCCACGATATATAGAGCGTACCTGAAGTCTGTCAGTATCTACGAGACATAGAGCCTACCCGAAGTCTACATAAATACCCACAAGACCTTAGAATGTGCCCAAAGTCTACGTCAATATCCACGAGACGCAGAATGTGCCCGAAGTCTGCGTCAGTATCCACGAGACATGGAGCTTACCTGAAGTCTGTGTCAGTATCCACGAGACATGGAGCTTACCTGAAGTCTGTGTCAGTATCCACGAGACATGGAGCTTACCTGAAGTCTGTGTCAGTACCCCTGCGACCACAGTAGCATGGCCAAAGTCTGTGTCAGTATCTGTGAGAACACAGAGCATAGCTGAAGAGAAACTGTCAGACATGACCTCAGCCAGGCGGTCGGGGTCAGCGTCCACTGTGATGAATCCTGTTGATGGTGTGGACCCTTGATGGGACGTGATGAGATGGGCACTTCACCCCTGGGGTCATCCTGATGATCCATAACCCCAGTCTAGTGAGAAGGACAGCAGACAGTCCCAGTGGAGGGGCAGTCTGTAAGACACCTGGGCCATCCACACAGCCATCACAGTCCTCAGAAACAAGGAGAGTCAGAGACGCTGCCCCCAGCAACCTGAGGAGGCGAGAGGACGAAACGGCTGGCGGGACCCTCGATGGGGATCCCTGGGCAGGGGGAGCTGTGGGGAGCACTGGGGGCTCTGAATGAAGCGTGGGCTGCAGTCCCGGTAATGGGTCGGTGCCGGTTCCTGAGCCATCACGAGGGCATCAAGGAGAGGAAGGTATTCTTGCCGGGGGGACACTGGTGTGGGCGCGTGGGAGCTCTCGGTACTGTCTCAATTTTCTGCAAATACGAAACTTCTAAAATAGTGTATTAAAAATAGAGAATTAAAGTGCAGACAAAGACTAAGATGAGATGGGAATGGCTGGGGCCCTCCAGCCAGGGTGAGCGTTTTGCTGGCTGTCTCCCTCACCACCACAGGTCCCAGGTAACGTAGGGCATGGGTGCTGGGGAACAGCGCGCCTGGTCCGGCTGAGGCTCACTTGAGGCAGAGGACCAAGGGTTAAGGGACATGGAGCTCGTTGTTTTCGAAGCTTGGAGAAGTCTTTCAGTGGGCAGTGGCTGCCCTCTGCACACAGCAGTAACTTGATTTCTGCCCTGAAGCCTGAATCGTGTTATTTGAACGGCGGTGGGAATTGGGAGTCCACTGGGACCAGGAATGAAGAGTGACTGTGTAATGGTGTCAGAGACCCCGTGGCGATTTCCACACAGACCAGGGCTGCTGTGGAAGCTGTGTGCGCTCTGACAGGAGCTCTAGTATACTGTGTGATCGTGGCCGTTAGAAAGGTGGTCTCTTCAGATGGACCCGTTCAGGGGATAAAGCCCGTCGGGTGGTGCCGGCCCTCAGCACGCTGCAGGCGCACTTTGGAGCTTCGGGGCTGGTCTACAGGGAAGGCTTCCAGCCCCTTCCATCCAAAATGCGCCCACAGCGTGGGGGATCCGTAAGCAACCACTGTAGCTGCCCCCAGTTCTCACACAATTCCTTTCTTTTGCAGAGAGTTAAGAAAGACGTGGACAGGGGCACGCGGCACTCAGACATGTTCCTGCTGAAGCCGGAGGACGGGAGAGAAGGTAGAGGCGCTGTGCCTCCCGGGCGGGAGCTGGCTGGTCTGCCTGTGGCGGGAGGCGGAGCCCACACTCTCCCATGGATGCGGGGCTGCCGGTGAGCCCCTGCACCCTGCCCAGAGCGGAGGGCCTGCTGGAGATGGCCCATTTTGGGGTGGGCTGGGCGGGACAGGTCCCATAGCCCTGGTGTCTGCAGACAAAGGAGCGTCTGCTGGGCGGTCACCTCTGGGGGCATTGATGACGGACTGACTCAGACGCACGGCTGCTATTACCCTGCGGATACCCCACAATGGAGCAGTGAGCACAGTGCCGCTCAGCAGCTCCTGATGGGCGCCTGCAAGGGTCTCGAGCTCTCGAAGGGAGAACCATCCTGGGCCTGAAGTACAAGCCACCTGGAGTCACTGGGGCCGCCTGGCATTGTGCTGACAGGGCTTGCTCTTGGAGTAGTTGCGGGCAGCAGCTGGGCAGGCTGGGTGTGGGGCTGCCCACCCAGTGTTGCTTGTCCACAGAACTTCAAAAATCATCACCGAGACTGCTGTTGGCCCTCACTGGGACAGCCTCCAAGAATGGCCGTGGCCTCTGTCAGCTTGAGTCACTGAACCCTGAGGGCTGACAGAATGCCTAGATTTCTAAAAGCTTTTAGCTAAACTTGGATCTAAGAATCAAAAGTTTCTTATTAAAGCACAGGGGAACAATCATTGTTCTCTGGGACTTTTTAAAAGGATGACATGGGATGACCCAGGGGACACATCCAGAGGGCCCAGGATGTGTCAGCCACTCACCACCACCTTTTTTTTGTTGTTGAGATGGAGTCTTACTCCCTTGCCCAGGCTGGAGGGCAGTGGCGCGATCTCGGCTCACTGCAAGCTCCGTCTCCCGGGTTCACACCATTCTCCTGCCTCAGCCTCCCGAGTAGCTGGGACTACAGGCGCCTGCCACCACGCCCGGCTAATTTTTTGTATTTTTAGTAGAGACGGGGTTTCACGATGGTCTCGATCTCCTGACCTCATGATCCACCCGCCTCGGCCTCCCCAAGTGCTGGGATTACAGGCGTGAGCCACCGCGCCCGGCCTACTCTCACCACCTCCTATGCATGTTTCATGTTCCTGGGCATGGGTCATGCGTTGAGATGAACTGTTGGTGGCGTTTCCTGCCAGTGGCTGCTCATCCGTTCTCACAGACCTCTGAATGGGGAGAAACCCTGCCTGTGTGGAGCGTGGACCGTCCGTTCTCACAGACCTCTGAATGGGGAGAAACCCTGCCTGTGGGGAGCGTGGACCGTCCGTTCTCACAGACCTCTGAATGGGGAGAAACCCTGCCTGTGGGGAGCGTGGACCGTCCGTTCTCACAGACCTCTGAATGGGGAGAAACCCTGCCTGTGGGGAGCGTGGACCGTCCGTTCTCACAGACCTCTGAATGGGGAGAAACCCTGCCTGTGTGGAGTGTGGACCGTCCGTTCTCACAGACCTCTGAATGGGGAGAAGCCGTGCCTGTGGGGAGCGTGGACCGTCCGTTCTCACAGACCTCTGAATGGGGAGAAACCCTGCCTGTGTGGAGCGTGGACCGTCCGTTCTCACAGACCTCTGAATGGGGAGAAGCCGTGCCTGTGGGGAGCGTGGACCGTCCGTTCTCACAGGCCTCTGAAGCGGGAGAAGTCCTGCCTGTGGGGAGCGTGGACCGTCCGTTCTCACAGGCCTCTGAAGCGGGAGAAGCCGTGCCTGTGGGGAGCGTGGACCGTCCGTTCTCACAGGCCTCTGAAGCGGGAGAAGCCCTGCCTGTGGGGAGCATCGGGGGGGATGGGAGTGGGCTGCTACTTTTCAATCATTAATTTCTTGACTTTGAAAAAAATTGCATTTGTTTCAATTCATTCATTTCAACAGGCTGGGTCCAGTGGCTCATGCCTGTAATCCCAGCACTTTGGGAGGCTGAGGTGGGAGAATTGCCTGAGGCCAAGAGTTTGAAACCAGCCTGGGCAACATAGTGAGACACCATCTCTTAAAAAATGTAGCCAGGTGTGCTGGCGCGCGCCTGTAGTTCCAGCTACTCGGGAGGCTGAGATGGGAGGATTGTTTGAGCCCAGGAGGTGGAGGCTGCGGTGAGCTGAGATTGTGCCACTGCACTCCAGCCTGGGCAACAGAGCGATATCCTGTCTCAAAAAATAAATAATAAATAAAAGGAGACCATGGCATTTGTTCTGCTCCAGAGCAAGGGAGTGACGCCAGGAGGCACTGGTCGAGGGTGTTTGCCACGGAGCTTAGCATCCCCAGTGCCGTTAGGAAACCAGGGGACAGCTCTCATGGGAGGCTGTGGCTTGGGACCGGAGGGCTGGGCTAGACCCAGGAGACCCAGTGCCTAGGCCAAGTCTGCTTTTGTGACCCACAGCAGGTTCTCCAACCTCCCCAGGAGAGGGGACCATTGTGCAAAGTGTTTTTACCTCCTTCTTGCACTAAAATTCCTCAGGCTGAGGCCTCAGAAATACCTGAAGGGTTAATCTGAGTTCACACCCACTTGCCTGTCAAAAGGCCTAGGTGCCTCTGCCATGGCCCTGCCTTACCGCACCCCTGGCTGATGAGGGCAGACTCGTTCTTCCAGTCAGTTTCCCAGCTCACACGCCACTGAACTTGAACCTGGATGCTGGACTGTTTCCCACAGGGCGGCCCTGAGCCTGTGTGCTCCGCTCCTCAGCCCCCAAGAGGAAAGCATCGTGGTGAGGAGTGGCACACCTTGTCACCAGAGAGGGTCCTGCCCTGACTGTGTGGCGAGTTCTTAATGTTGGTCTTACCTGTTCCTTAACACAGTCGTGTGCTGGTGGGAATGAGGCAGGTGGCCCCGGAGCCACACCCGCAGTGGGCATGGGTGGGTGGTATCTAGCACCACACAGAATATGGCCATTTGCCACTTCTGGTTTTTTGTTTTTGTTTTTTTGTTCGTTAGAGGAAAAAAATCTCCATTCTTTCTCCTAGAAGTGGTGGGAAGACACCACCTGCACACCGGGCTCCATTGGAGGGTTGGCATGTCACATAGGTGTGGGCCAAGAAAGAACACAGGGCAGACCCCTCCTAAAGTAGAGCTGGCCACACTGCAGGCCCAAGGGGGACTGGCACAGGCCAGCAGGTCCCCGTGCAGGGCGGAGGGTCCCCGTGCGGGGCGAAGGGTCCCTGTGCGGGGCGGAGGGTCACCGTGCGGGTGGCCTCCCCACGGAAGCCCCTCTGTGTGTCTAGCGTGTGTGCTGCTTCTGCTCAATCCCTGCCTTTCCGCTGTGGCTTGAAGCTGCCCGTGGTCAGTGGTGCCTGGGGTGTGTGGAAAGCTGTTGAATGCCAGCTCTCTTAAGGAGAAGGGTGGAACTAAAGGGGCGTCGAATGGTGTCTGTTCTTCTGCAGCGGGAGCGGGGTTTTTGCCTGCAGTCTCACGGCTTTCATTTACCCCGTTCTGGGGGGCCCCTGGGGTCCTGGGTGTGTCCTGGGCTGGCTCTCAGGGTCCTTTCTTCTGTTCTTATCCCGTTTCCTTGCTCTCTTTTGACAGACAAGTGGGTGTGGACTCGGATGAACCCTTCGGGGGTCAAGCCCACCCCACGGTCTGGCTTTTCCGTGGCCATGGCCCCGAATCACCAGACGCTGTTCTTCGGGGGTGTCTGTGACGAGGAAGAGGAGGAGAGCCTGGCGGGCGAGTTCTTCAACGATCTGTACTTCTACGATGCCACCAGGAACCGCTGGTTTGAGGGACAGCTGAAGGTAGGGCAACCTCTGAGTGGTATGCGCCGTGGTGCGCGGCCCTAACTTGGTCCCTGCCTCCCTCCAGCAGCTTTGGGTGTCGGGGCCCCCAGAGCCCATGAGCTCTCTCAAGAGGGGCCGGGGTTCCGTCTCTGCCTGTGTCCTGGGTGACTAGGCTTGGACAGCCCTTGGTCATGGTCCCCTCAGCCCATCCTGGATGCTGGCAGTGCTGCTGCCTCAGGAGCCACTCTCCCCGGACTGAGGTGCCCGGGACCTCCCTGGCCCTCTGTGTGAGAAGGGTTTGCTGGAGGTCCTGGTGCAGACCAGCCTGTGTTGTTATGACATTTGAGCTCCCCTGGTTTCTGGCACCATCTTTACTGTCCGCATGGGCACAGCTGCTGTCCTGGGCCAGCCCAGCACAGGCACAGCAGTGGGTGACAGTCCCAGAAGGGGATCCCCCAGTTGGCCTCAGGGTCTCCAAGTGTACCAGGTCAACTGGACCCAGAAAGAGCCAAGCAGGGCTGGTCCCTGTTGGTTGCAAAGAGCTGCTCTTGACGCGTGGTGGCACCTGGGCTGGACACTGGGAAAACACGAGGGTTCGTTTCTGGATCCACAGTCCACCTCGCTCTGACTTTAGGAGGAATTACTCCAAGCAGAGTCTGCACAGGTTTCCCCTGTGGCTTTTCTTCAGAGAACGTTTTGACCCCAACTAGTGTCACAGTTCTTAAACTGTGTGATCACAGGGCCCTTGACATTTCCCGGGATCACGGAGGACCTCAGGGAGCGTTCCCTTTCGAAGCTCGTTGTTGGAGAGGAGAGGACAGGTACAGAGCGGGTCTTAGAAGTCTAGAATGTGAAGCTGACTTTGAGTTGATCTGGAGGTAGTGATCCTTGGAAAATTTGGAAATAACCTGGCAGATGTCACCTCGTGAGTTGGCAGCATTTTGTGACAAAATGGCAAAGGCTGTGACAGAAGGGTCCAAACTGACCGCTGCCACACAGCCAGGGAAATGGGACGGGGATGGACGGCTGTCCTGCAGGAGGCACCCTGACCTGAGAGCTCCCCTTTAGAAACGTTTGGTGAGGAAGGGCCCCTCTCCGACTGGCCGTTTGTAGTAAGTGAGCTGGGGTTGCGGGCCTGGCCGTTGGTCTTCCTTGGGAAAGGGGAGGAAGCCCCTCAGCCCGGCTTCCCCAGCCCTTCCGGGAGCCAGCGCTGTCGGTGGATTGGGTTTTCCCAAGGTGAGCGTCAGAGC
This sequence comes from Chlorocebus sabaeus, assembly GCF_047675955.1. Taxonomy (NCBI): domain Eukaryota; kingdom Metazoa; phylum Chordata; class Mammalia; order Primates; family Cercopithecidae; genus Chlorocebus; species Chlorocebus sabaeus. The sequence continues at coordinate 84,339,340 of NC_132908.1, read as the reverse complement.
CTGAGGGGCTGGTGCACTGGGTCTGGGGTCTGGTGGCCTGTCCACCTCTCAGTGGAGGTGTGGAGCCGCCCCTCAGTGAGGACACGCGATGGGGGGTTTTCTCCCCCAGCCCAGGAGTGAACGGCGAGGCCAGTGCAAGCCAGGAGCGTGCTCCTGCGGCCGAGTGCCTGCACCCAGGGCAGTCAGGGACGGCGCTCTCCTGGGTCACACACTCCCCACGCTTGTGGGTGGTCCCTGCAAACCCTTGCCTGGCCTCGTGGGCATAGCAGGACCGACCGCTGCCTCGCTGAAGCTGCTGCTCTCTGCTCCCTCCGTCTATTAATAGGGGCCCAAGTCTGAGAAGAAGAAGCACAGGCGGGGCAGAAGAGAGGAGCCCGAAGGTGGCAGCAAGCTGGCATGTGGGGGAGCTGGCACGCAGGCGCCTGTAGAGGTGGTCAAGGAGGTGGTGACCGAGGATGGGACCGTGGTCACCATTAAGCAGGTGCTCTCCGCCCCAGGCTCAGCAGGGCAGCCCCAGTCTGAGGACGAAGACAGCCTCGGGGAGGCCGGCAGCCCCACACCCGGGCCGTGTCCTCGCTCCAACGCCATGCTGGCCGTGAAGCACGGGGTGCTCTACGTCTACGGGGGCATGTTTGAGGCTGGCGACCGCCAGGTCACCCTCAGCGACCTGCACTGCCTGGACCTGCACAGGATGGAGGCGTGGAAGACCTTGGTGGAGATGGACCCAGGTGAGCCAGGCAACTTGGTGCCTCCGTGCCTGGGGGCGAGAGCCCACGGTCGTGTGTCGCGTCACTCAAAAGCAAGCCCTGCAAGCCGCCCAGAGGCGTCCTGTGCCGATGCTCCTCGCAGGGGCCTGTGCTCCTGCCTCCACGGTCAGACCTGTTGTGGAAAGGAGGGCCCATCCTGGGCACGTCCGTCCTTTGTCCCAGGTGCTGACAGGAGCTGCAGTTCTGGCGGCACAGGACACGGGCGCATCTGCTGCTCTGTCCACAGCATGCTTGCTTGTGGGCGGCCGTCCGTGCCGGGCCCCAAGGCCCTGGGTCTGAGCCTCCAGCGTTGCTGTCTGACCCAGGGCCCTTCTGCTGCCGTAGTCACACGTCCCCTTTACCCTGATTGCTGCTGGACTTGAGTCACCGTGCAATTTCTAAAGATCTGAGATGAAAGCAAAATCCACAAATCTAGGGAAAGGTAGTGAACCGTTGGCGCAGGATGTTTGCTGTTTTCTGAGAGCACTGTGAGCCATCGTGGAGGGTGGCAGGAGGCCCTCTTGGCCAGCCGCTCCCTTATGGGGGTGCTTTTGCATGTTTGCCGTCTCGGGTCTCTGCCTTGACATCCAGGGGAACACAGTCTGTTTTCTTTGTGGATCTGAAGGGGGCCGGGGAAGAGGAGTTAGGTTTCTTTTTCTTTCTTTTTTTTTTTTTTTGAGGCAGAGTCTCACTCTGTCGCCCAGGCTGGAGTGCAGTGTGCGATCTTGGCTCACTGCAGCCTCTGCCTCCCGTGTTCAAAGGATTCTTCTGCCTCAGCCTCCTGAGGAGCTGGGATTACAGGTGCCCACCACTACACCCAGCAGAGACAGGGTTTCACCATGTTGGCCAGGCTGGTCTTGAACTCATGACCTCAGGTGATCCACCCACCTGCGCCTCCCAAAGTGCTGGGATTACAGGTGTGAGCCACTGCGCCCGGCCAGGAGTTAGGTTTCACATCATGGTTCTTAAGTAAGAGGATGGAATCCCCCCAGGTCACCCTGCGGGACGGGTAGCCACCACCGTCCCGCGGCCTCCCCCGCCTGCCCCAGCTGCGCTGACATCTGTGTGTGTTCATTCTGCTTTTGAAGAAGCTCAGGAGTGGCTGGAGGAGACAGACTCGGAAGAGGACAGTGAGGAGGTTGAAGGTGCTGAGGGTGGAGATGAGGATGAGGACGAAGACAGCGGAGAGGAGAGCGGTGCGGAGGACTGAGGTGAGCGGGCTGGAGCTCACGGGTGGTGTGGCTGCTGGGTGTTGGTGAAAGGCTTTTCATGTTTATTGGATTTTTATTAGAATTCAGCTTTGTTCTGTAGATGCCTTGAGGCAAGTTTAAATTCTTAAAAACGGTATGTGGAGTAATTTCGGCAGCTTGCTGATGAGTGCAGCGTGCCTGTGGGCTCTTTGATGAGGTCTTCCCTGAAAACCCTGTGTTCTCTCTACCCTCCCTGCACAGGCATCCCCCTCGGCTGAATGTGTTTCTCTCTCATTCCTTCCTCTTTGCGTATCAGAAGAGCCCCCTCCAGGGGCACCTGGCAAGTGCTGTGCCCACGTCCGCCCAGGACCCAGCCGTGTTGGGTGAAGCTCTCGGGGCCAGCCTGTGCCCTGACACACAGGAGAGAGCTGAAGGTGGGTGGCCCAGGCCAGGGCGTGAACTTTCTCCCATGATTTAGTCTTTGATGCGGCGCTGGGCCAGAAGTTCAACTGAGTGCAGTGTGGGTGGATTCCCTCAGCAGCCTGTGTGTTGTGTAAAATAAATTGGACTTGAAACAAGACCACCACGGAGGTTTTCTTCTGTGCGGCCCTAGGCACACCCAGTCTTCCTGGGGCCTCTGCCCCGGGCCAGGGCTGGCCTAGGGCAAGACTGCCCCACACTGGAGGGTGGAACTTTGGACACGAAGGACCCTCGAGAAGCAGGTTTCTGCACCCAAAACCCCGGAATAAGCTGTGCTTTGTGAGCCTTTCCTTCTATAGAACCAGAAGAGGGCCCTGACTTCCCATCCATCTTCACACTCGGGATCAGCCTTTGACGTCTGGAAACTGAAAAGCAGGCCAGGGCCAGTGCACACCTTCCCTGTTCTCTTTCATGTACGGCACCGCTGGCCGACTCCACACGGGGATCTCCTGGTGGGGGTCCCTCATGTGCAGTGGCCTCACTCCTGGGAGCCCCCGTGCCCCCGCATGGTCTCTGGTGAGGCCCTGGTGGTCCCTGTCGGGTTTAGGGTTTAGGATTAGCATTTGCAAAGTGACAGGATGGGAGGCCGGAGGGCGAGGGCTCCCGGTGTCCCTATATGGCTGCCACCAGGTATCTCCAGCCAGCTCCTCCTGGCTCCCACGCTGCAGCGCCCTTGCCCCCAAAGGCTGTGGTGCGCTAACCCCCACCCGAGGCCTGCTCCAGTCCAAGACTGAAGGCCAGTTCAGATTTGCATAATTGGAGTCAAAAGTTGAGCACTGAAACCACACCCGGTGCAGTTTTGTAGGTGTCTTAAATATTTTGAACAGTGGGAATATAGGATCCTTAGCTTTCTGTAATGGGCCGACATAACTGTGGTCCCTTTTCTTATCTGGGAGTTCAAAACAAGGGTGGTGGGGAGACTCCCCTCCTGGCGGAACCAGTGTTGAGCGGAGAGGACTAGAAGCTGACTTGGCAGCGAGCAGCTGTGAGCGCCTCCCTGCTCCCTTGGCCGATTCGTCCTCATGGCTCCAGGTGGGCCCAGGAGTACCCGGGTCACCATGGGGCAGTGGCTTCAGAAGCGTCATCTCTCAGGATCACCTCAGGGGCACTTGGCCAACTCTTCCCCAGCAGGGGCACGTGCTGAGCTCCCTGGTGCAGCCAGGTGTTCAGGAGGCCTCGGCGGATGGGTGGCACTTGAACTGGCCCCGAGGGCCCTGCCTGCTGCCATGGGTGTGACCTCACTTCAGGCTTCTGTGGTCACTTGACCGAAAAGCTGATCAGAAAGGGGAAGGCTCTGAGCACTGCCTGTTCCCTGGTGGGGACACCTGTCTAGTGCGTCCGGATGTGTGGGTGGCACTGCCGACGGGTGAGGCTGCAGGCGTAGCCCCCCTTGGAGGGCTGCAGCTCGTGTTTGCGTTGTGCCGGCCCCCCTGCCAACCCCCGAGGGCTGCAGCTCATGTTGGCGGTGTCGGGCTTTGGCGGCCGGTTTGGGCACTTTGTCTCGAGTGCGGGGCAGGCAGGGCTCTTTCCTCACGCTCTCGGCTGAGCTGGTTGGGAGAGGCTCGGGCAGGGCTGAGAAGCCAGAGCGCAGGCAGCAGCGTCCCCGCCCCCACAGGCTCTGCGGCTCTGCGGCTCTGTGGCTCTGTGGCTCTGGCCCTTATCCAGAAGATGGACCCCGTTGTGTGGCCGGTTCGTTCTTCCCTCCTGCTCTTGGAGGAAGGAATGGAAAGATCTTGTTGGCTTCAATGCAGTTGTCTGTCATCAGAGATTTTCTTTCAGAGGACCTTGTAACTAATTAAATGGGATTCCAAGGAAGAAGATACTTTTGAATCAACCAAGTTGAAAGAAAGATGACAGCCCTGAGGAAGAAACTTCTTGTACACTTTCTTATACAGAAAGCATTTTGCTTTTGTTGCTAAAGATTTGATTTCAATGAAAGATGCTGATCAGAACCAATGGAGATCAGACAGACAAGCTCCCAGCATGGAGTGGCTGCCACGGCCATGATGAAAACAGCAGCGCCCCTTCAGTGTGGAACCGTGGGAGACACAGAACGCAACACAGGGTGGTGGATTCCTGTGCAGAGCTCTGCCTACCCCACGGGCCTGTGTTCTGCTTTGTCTGCTAGAGCCCAGTTTATTGAACCACTTGGTGGCCAGACAGCCGCCATAGGGAGTGAGCAGCCGGCATGAAAGCCCAGGGCCTCTGTCTCCCGGGAGCTGCTGGCACAGCGCGGCTGGGACACGCCATACTCGGTGCCACATTCACCTCCAGTTCCTCGGTGTGGTGAGCTGCTGGCTGTTAGGAAGGCTTTCCCTCGGCTCCGGCCCTCCCACACGGCCCCTGACCCCGGACCCCAGACTGCAGGGTGGGCGGGCATGTCAGGTGAGGCGCTCTGGCCGGCCCACTTGGCAGCAGGGCCACAGCTCCTCGCAGGGCTTTGTGGGATTTCGAAGGATGAATCATCTTGTTCCCCATTCTCCCCCTGCTGCCCATGCACGTCATGCTCTGTGTGAGGATGAACTGGAGGGACTGGCCGTGCGCGGTGGCTTTTTTCGTGGTTGGGGCGGGGGGCGGTGTTGGGTGGAATGAACATCAAGGGAACTACCCATTGAGCTTAGAAATCCTTGCCAGGCAGTTAGTTTGTGTTTGTTTTTAGACGAGAGTAGTGTTGACTGCAATTTGACATCTGATTTTTTTTTTAATTGAGTTGGTATAAGCAGGATGTCATTGGCTAGGTGACAGTTACAGAGTCACTGAGGGACCAGATGCCAAGATGCCTGTTGGTGAGAGAGACCCTCTCCAGAGTTTTCCAGAGGGGCCTCCTTCCACGTGATGTTCAGGACCCTCTCCGGGGCTTTCCAGAGGCGCCTCCTTCCACATGACGTTCAGGTAACGAGGTGGGACCCCGCGCTGGACGTGGCGCTCGGCTGTTGAGTGAGGAGGCGGCGCCGTGTGCTTGATGGCTTCCATCAGAGAAGAGTCTGCTTTCCTCCAGAAGGAGCAGGGGATGGTGGTTCCCAGCCCAAAAGGAAAAGGGGCCGAGCTCTAGCTGTGATCACGACCTCAGCCTGCCTGCCTTTGTGCGTGGAAGGAACTTGCTAGTGACCGCTGCTCTCCTGGGCAGTGTAAGAGTGTTGTGTGGAGGCCCATCTCGTTTTCATAACCCAGATGGCTCCCAGCGCAGGTTGCGGTCACCTCCATTTCTCTTTCACGAGAGAGCTGCAGCAGTGCCATCCACGGCCTGGCCACGCCTGGTCACTGGGGTCCTGAACAGTGGTGTCCCGAGGCACACGAGCAGTCCCTGCTGGACGCTGACGCACTGTCAGGGCCAAGGGCCACAGTGCAGGTACCACGGTGACCTGGCTTCCCTGAGTTCTGCTCATCCCCTCGTTTTCCTTGTCTCAACCTTCAGAGCTCTTCCAAGCCCCCACTGGCTGCAGCCCACCCAGGGACCCGCCTATAGAGGCTGGACTCAGAGAGGCATCACTGAGGCGTGAGAGGTGCAGGTTTACAAAACTCTGGCTGGGAAGAAAGAGATTGAGTAACCACTTCCTGAGAAACAGAAACGGGGACATTTAATTACATGAACGCGCGCATTTAAAACCCGCCTGTGCAGTCCCGGAGGGCAGAGCCTGCCTCTCTGGTGATTTTTGTGTCCCCCATTCACTTACAGGCTGTGACAAACCCCGTGCCCACACTGCCTGCACTGCCGGGAGACTCAGGGCTGGGGGAGGCATGTCCTGGCCACCACTGCCAGGAGACTCAGGACTGGGGGAGTCATGCCCCAGCCACCATTGGTGAGCCAGCGAGACTGAGGACCCCGCGCGTGCTGACCCAGGGACGCCGCGGAACTCACTCGAGACTGAGGACCCAGCGTGTATTGACGCAGGGATGCCACGGAACTCACTCGAGATTCCTGCTCACAGCACGTTTCCTGCGCGGAAGCCAGGAGAGCCTCCACGTGCCACCCAGCTCTGTCCACGTGTCCATCACACAGCTCTGCAGCAGAAGGAACTTCAGTAAAGACGCTGGTTTGTAATGAGACGAGACAAGCATTCCAAAGTGTCACACGACATTATTACCAAAAGGAGCAGAATTTCTCTTTAATCTCGACAGTGTTCCTTGCTTTCGTAATAGTAGGATTTAAACTGTTACATTCATTTAGGAAAACTATTTGATTTTCATTTTGTAAGTAACCAAGCTATCTTTCCAGCTTAAAAGCAAAGAAAAAAGGCTCAGGGTGATTTTTTAAACCACTTCGTCAATAAGAGAAGTTCTGTTTTTGTCACTGCACGGAATGATTGTACAGTGTTAGCAGACAGTTCACATGCGCCGGTCCGACTTGGAAGGAAACGCAGGTTAACACCGTTTTTTGTCCGAGTTCACAGAGGTGTTTGCAGCAGGCTTAGTTGCTTCCGCAGCTGGAACGAGGGTGCCTCTCCCGTGTGGCTCCCCTGAGCCGAGAGGCCCCTGAGGGTTTTTTCTCCACTGGGCTCTGGGGATAGGGTTTCTGTGGAAATGGCAGATGGTGCACATGAGCAGAGTCCTGCTAGAGAGGTCAGCTCAGCGTCCAGGAGGGGCTGCCATCGGCAGAGTGCCTGCGCCCGAGGAGGCCACGGACGTGCCTGGGAAGGTGCTGCCCAAGCAGTCTGCTCTGATGTGGCCGTACTTGGGCATGCGGGCTCCCCAGAGGCCCATGTGAGAAAGCCGGGGGTTCCCAGGCTGTGGGTGCAGGACGGGCCAGGCACCACTCTGCAGGGCCCACCCCCCTGCCCCCGCACCCTCACACCCATCTTCCTCTCTCAGCCTGACCCCAGGGCCTGGGAGTCCCAGGCAGACAGGCCCTCCTTGCCCAGCAGTGGCCGCCCTTTATGGACTGGGCGCCTGGCAGAGCCGCTGTGGAGGAGGAGTTGGTTGTCATGGTCGGGGGAGGCAGCCCTTGGGCTGGGTGCCGTTGGTGGTCAAGGTTGAACCCATATCCGGTGGAATCTCCTGGTCTGTTCCACACACAATCGTGCGGGAAGCTCTGGGACCCAAAGGCTGTTCTGATCTCGGGTTACAAGTTCTCACAGCAGCCTCGGGTCACCAGGGACTAGACCCAGCATTAGGCTTTTTAGGAGCTGCCTGGCTGCTGGGCTGAGCTTCACTGCAGGCCCAGGAAGATGACCAAGAAGGGCAGAGCAGAGCCCCGTCAGCCACTCCTTGGGCTGGAAGAGGCTTCCTCGGTATGGATGGCAGCTGTTAACAAGCAGTGGTGGTTTGGCCGGAGGCCTCTGTGGGGCACAGACATGGCGTGAAGGATGGCAGATGGGTGTGCACGCTCGGGAGGACAGGCAGGTGGCATAGGCCTGAGCAGGTGGCGTCGGCGCACGAGAAGGGTGTGTCTGAGACAGGATGTTTATCCCAAAGGCCAGGAGTGGACAAGGCGGACGAGTGGCCGTGAGGTAGGCATGTGAGGTTGGCGTGTGAGGTTGGCTGGTCTGCTCTGCCACCCCAGAAACCCAGCGGCCTGGGCGTAGCACCCAGACACACGGAGTGAGCTCATGCCCAGGCCGTGACCTGTCCCCGTCACGGGGCCGTTTGCTTCTCCCAGGCTTGGGAACAAGCCGGCACAGAACGCTGTGGCTGCATTCACCGCTCAGGCACTTCAGCTGGGGATTCACGAAGAGACAGACTTAGAAAGCGTTTATTTGTTCCTGACGGGTGGGCCGAAGTTTGGGAGGAGCATTCAGCTTCTTTGCAGAGCTCGGTCTCGCCTGTCCTGAGCACCCTGCGACCCCTGTTGCTAGCCTGGGGTGCTGAGGTCCTCGGCTCTGGGGGCGCTGGTCCCTGCTGCTTCTCACCAGGAGGCGCTGGCCTGCAGGGCCTTCGTGGTTTGCCGGAGACCCTTGTTCCATCCCTTCCCAGCACCCACCCCCAGCCCGCTGTGCGTTCCGTAGTTCATTTTCCAGGCAGGGGACGTGTGGTGAAAATACAGCCTGGCTTTTTTTCTTTTCAACGATGGCAGCCGCACTTTTCCTCGCTTGTTTTGAAGGCCGAGCCGGCGGCCTCCTCGGCAGTTGGGGACAGTTGCTTCCTCAGCTTCTGTGTGCCGACTGCCTCACCTGACACACAGCCTGGGCGTGAGAGAAGCCAACCAGGTGCCTGAGCTGACTGACTCCCTCCTCCCTCCCACCTCCTCCCTCCAACCTCCAGTCTCCTCTCTTCCTCCATCCTCCTCCCTCCAGTCTCCTCCATCCGCCCTCCTCCCTCCAACCTCCAACCTCCAGTCTCCTCTCTTCCTCCATCCGCCCTCCTCCCTCTGCCTTATCTGGAATCGGGGTCCTGGTCCTGGGCTAGAGGCAGACCCTGGCCTGGGAGAGGTTCTCAAGGCACTGCGGGAGGGGAGCGTCATGATGTCCTGAAGCTTGCCGCGCCCGGTGCTGTCAGCTGGCTGAAGGGAGAAACTGTCAGAGCACCCACAGCTATGGAAGGTGACGTCTGAAAATCTGTTAGGCACCTTGATGTCAGGTTTCCAAGACCAAAGGCAAGAATAGTCGGACCAAACTTAGGAAGAGTCAGAGAAACTGAGCGTGACCTAGAAGAGGCAGATGGCCCTTCCCCTCCTCTCCTGCCGAGCATTCTGTCGCACACACGACGTGAAATCCACACTGCCCTGTGAAGACTGAGGGCAGGTCTTGGATGTGCCGCCCTGACATGGCCCAGGAGTGCCAGCAGCTTGGGGGCCACCACAGGCCCCAGGGCCTCTTTACTCCCACGGGTTCAGTGGATGAAAAAACTTCCCGGGGAAGGAGTAAAGGACAATCAAAAACTTGAACTGAAAAAGTATGAAAAACAAACATTTCATTTCCCTCTGGTTCTCCCCACTAGGTCTGCAGTGCCTTGGGGGTGACTGATGGCCCTCAGTGAGACCGGGTGGCCGTGTGGTTCTGAAAGTGAAAAGGAGCAAGTGTGGTTAGAGCCAGGGGCGTGGTTAGAGCCAGGGGCGTGGTTAGAGCCTGGAGTGTGGACACCCCGTGGACCGCTGGCCCATGGCCTGGCTTGGGGCCTCACAGGGGAGCGAGTTGAGTGCATGCGGGGAGGGCCCGTCATTCTATGATGTGTATCTTTTTTTGTTTTTGAGATGGACTCGCTCTGTCGCCCAGGCTGGAGTGTAGTGGCATGATCTAGGCTCACTGCAACCTCCGCCTCCCAGGTTCAAGCGATTCTCCTGCCTCAGCCTCCCAAGTAGCTGGGACTACAGGCACTTGCTACCACGCCTGGCAAATTTTTGTATTTGTTTTAGTAGAGATGGGGTTTCACCATGTTGGTTAGGCTGGTCTCGATCTCCTGACCTTGTGATCCACCCGCCTCGGCCTCCCAAAGTGCTGGGATTACAGGCGTGAGCCACTGCGCCCAGCCCTGCCCAGCTTTTCTGCGTCACCACCATCATGTCAGTTAGCTTGGCTCAGGCTTTGCACACATAATCTGTATCTTTGGGAATCCTGTGAGTTAATGGTTCTAGATCCAAAAGAATGGATAAAGAATGTTTCAAGTTCCCGAAATTATCCAGGCACATCCTGTGCGCTACTGAACTTCAGAAAGCACCAGTCCATCCAGTGTGCAGAGTCTGGTAAATGGGCCAGCCGTGGGCACACACAGGCTCCCCAGAGGCCCCGGGGCAGACGGTCTTTTCCAGCTCTTCCAGGGCGGGGCTAATCTGTTCCTGGGCCAGGGGTGGATCTGTTTTGCAGGTTTGCAAGGGTGGGGAGATGCCAGCCTGGCCCATGGGCTGTCCATGCCCACCCCCCCCAGACCATGCTGCCATCCGGAGGGGATGCCACTTTCTCCTGGCCTCTGGGATGCACAGATAAAGCATGGAAGAAGCTGTTGGGGAGGAAAATGGCTCTCACCAGTCTGCTCTCGGGCTAATGAAAACTCATCCAATTCTCCATGCAGCAGCAGCCAGCCCGGCACACGCTGCCCTGCCCTGCCCAACTGTGGAGGGGAGCAGGTCCCCCGGGCCTGGGCGGAAGGACTGAGCGCCTGTCAGGGAAGGCCGAGACTCCAGACAGGTGGGAAGCAGCCTTCTTAATCACCCCATGTGGAAACCAATTCAAGGTTCGATTCTCTCAGACCCGGGGCATTTTAGCCTTGGTTGAATCCTCCTGGAATTCACAGGGAAGTGGCTTTGCCCTCTGCCCTTGCTGCTGGAAGGCAAGGGGCCGGCTTGGTTTTCTAGGTTGTGTTACGGCAGCAGCTGACGGTCCCTAGGCCTGGATCCACACGGCTTCGCTCAGGGACACCTGCCTCCATGCTTGTCTCATGGTGTGAACGTGTCTCCTGCTCACAGGTACCATTTTGTGTCATGCAGTTACTGGAATGTACAAAAGCAGCTGTGATGTTTGCAAAGAGTTGCAGACAATTACAAAACCCATCTCCCTGCATGGGTGATGGCAAGAGCTGCAAAGAGCAGGAGTCTTTATTTGGTTCACTTCCGGTCTGCAGCAACCACTTGATATTAAAAAACGGAAAAGATATACAAAAAGATGTCACATCCCTTTAGAAAGCGACATCATCAGAAACGTATGTGACCTTCAGTCCTCCCTCCCTCTCCTGTGCCCCCCAGACCAGGCTGCGAGAAGGAACGGGGAGTGAACATATAACGGAAAACAATAAAACTGAATTTAACTGGAACATGCTCTAATCTTTAGTTTATTTCTGGTTAAAAATATAGCAATCCAGTGCAGTGTAGTAAAGAAGTCTGCTCGAAAGGTAGCAGAGAAACAGCTAAACATAAGCAAAGCAAGGCAGAGTCCATAAGACAGGCTGGCCCCAAGGCGACCGGATGGGGAATCCCTGCAGTGCCTCCCTGGGCACAGGAGTCCTGCGCGTGGCCGTGCCTGGACCCCTCAGGCACGTCCATGCACACAAGGGCCGGGGGCACTCGGACATCCTGGCAAACCTTGTTCTTTTGTTTGGGTGATGGAGTGACCCTGGTGGAGAAGGCAGAAACATAAGGAACCTGTTTTTGTTGGACTGAAACAAGTTACATTGTACATTTTGGGGGGTTGGATATGCTACAATTTCTCAGGAAGTTTCAAGCCACTGGGTTTGAACCGCATTCCTGTCTTGGGCCCAGGCCCACTCTGGTGTAGCACTGAGGCATCTGGAAGGAATATGCATATCTGTTAGGGGAAGTTGAGGCAGGCACAGTACAAAGATGTGAAAACCCGTGGAGGTAACCATGGGAGAAGGCTTCCTTTAGGGCCCTTACTCCTGGGGACACGGAAGCCCATGCGTCCACCCTGCACACCAAGTGCACACACCCAGAGCCCCGGCTCGAGGCTGACTCCACGGCACAGCCCCTCGGCTTCCGTGCTTCGCTGAGCCCAGGCAGACTGGAGTGGGCCCCGGCTTCCCTGGGGTCTGGTGGGGGAAACGGCCGAATGGGGCCCACGGTGAGTGGGCAGCAGAAGAAAAGGGCTTTGCTTTAAAACTCGGTGTGGGGAGTCGGCTTCTCACGGAAGGCCGGGGGCAGTGCCGAGAAGAGGGAAGGACCTGCATCCGTCTCACGGGGAGGAGGTGGCCGACCCCTCCCCTCCCTCCGGTGTGCAGCACAGCTCTCACACAGAACCCGGCCGGGCTACTGCCCGCTGGGGTGGGCCACCCTGCCCCACGCCTCCCGCCCGTACTCGTCACCCGTCTGTTCTAGACTGAGGAAGCAGTGAATCCACTTTTCCAAGCTCATGTCGGCGGGAGCCAGCCCTGCTGCTCAGGGGTGCGGGGCTGGGGCTCCGCCCCGGGCTGCCCTCCGTCCACACCCAAGGAGGGACATGTGACCACGAGGACGACGTCCACTGTTACCACTGATGTGCCGGGATCCCTTCTGCTTCCACGTGGAGCTGGAGGGGCTGCGTGCTGGCCTCCTTCTGCCATGCCACACAGCAGAGTGTTATACAAGCAAAGAATTTTGGCTAAAATCCAAAAAACATTACCCAGAAAAAAAGGCAAACTGTGAGTGATACCCAATCACGTGGTTCTTCTGTGAGAGGACTTGGGAGCCGCGGGGCTGTCCGAGCTGCGGTCTTTCCCTTCTTGTGGTTTTGCTTTTAATGTCCCCTTTTCCTACCCTTTCTCTATTTTTGCTACCGCGACAGTCTCATCAGATGAAAAAGTTAATAAACAGAATGGCGACTCCGATGTTGAGCAGGATCACCATGGCCACCAGGATAGGAGCCGAGCCCTGGAAGAGAGCGAGGAGAAAGGTGAGCGACAACCACGGGGGCTCTGCCTGGGCCACCACGCCTCCCAGCCACGTCTCTTCACCAAACTGGCAGACCCTGGGGGTGGAGGTGTGCAGGAGGATGTTTGAAACGGTTGGACACCAAAGGCCCACCGGAACCTGAGCCCCTCGAAGTCCAGACTGGGGAGGAAGCCACTGGCCTGTAAGTCTGAAGTTGTTAGTCTTGGAATTCCCTTGCAGCCCTGAGACCCTGAATACCAGCTTTCCCGGGGTCCCCTTGGAGAGAACCACCCCGGCCTCTCTGTAAGCAAACGTCTCAGTGCGTGCTGCGTGCGTGCCGGTCAGCAGGTTTCTCCTGCTCTGTGGAACTGGGACCTTGGAGCACTGTGATCAGAACCTCAGGAGCGCCTGCGTGGCTGCCATAGCCCGTGTCAGATGCAGCCCAGCAGAGAGGGCCCTGGGACTCAGCAGAGGCCTCCCAAAGTCTGTGAGCACAGCTTCCTCAACAAACTCCTCGTGCCAGCTAGCTCTGGAGGGCTGTGTCCAATTGCAGGTGCCTCGGACCCAGGTCACAGTCCTGAGTGCTGCCGCCACCACCTCCCTGAAGTGGCTCACGAGTCCTCAGCCTCTACCGGAACCCCAAGTGCCAGGCTCTCCCTTCAGCCACACAGCCCGGGCACTTGGACCAAGCTGCCGCCTTCCCTGTGCTTGCTGGGGCCAGGCAGGACACGCCTCGCACCAGAGCCTCTTCCTGGGGCACCCTTCTGCAGTGATTCTTGCAGTCCCGCACCCCACTGTCTCAGGCTCACACCAGGCAGGGGTGAGGGGCAGTGTGGCCCCTCTGGGAAGCCCCCCACCCCTGGGAGGGCAGGGGTGGGTGCCGCCCTATACAGACAGTACCTGCTGCACAGGGAATGGGTGCCTCCTGGAAGATGGCCCCAGCCCAGGAATGGCAGGGGATACCCACTCCAGCCCCAGGAATGGCAGGGGATACCCGCTCCTTCCAGAGGACACTTGCCCCTGACCCCCGCCCCTCCCCACACTCCGCATCTCACAGCTGCCTGGAAGGAGATGCAGACCCCACTCGGGAAAGGAGCTGCCTGGGGACCTGCCCAAGGCAGGAGGCTGCTCAGAGAGCCGGGTCCATGGAGCCTCCACTCAAAACCTTGCGTGCACACTCCCCGCAGCAGGAATCAACAGTCACGAAGTGGAAGCAAAGCCAGCTGTCTGGTGGTGGATGAACGCAGCCAGCAAAACGGGCCATGCAACAGCAGACGCCACAGGGACGGGTGCAGGAGTGAAGCCAGGCGCCAGGACCTGGCCAGAGGCAGAAAGCAGACAAGTCCGGGAGCTTGGGGAGGGGACAGCAGGTGCCTGCTTAACGGCCCTGAGGTTGAAGGTGATGGAGCTGATCTAGATAGAATTGGAGGTAATGGTTGTACAACTCAGAATACACTCAAATCCCTGACTTGTACACGGTGGCCAGGTGAAGTGAACAGTACAAGCATTCTCTCAGTAGAGCTAAAGCTGCACAAAGAACAGCAGAAATCCCGAATGAAGTCAGCTCTCCAGGGCTACACTGTCAGAGCAGTGCCTGACACATGGGAGCTATGGGCTGACAGCAGCCTGCTCTGTTCTCACCGCGCAGGAGGGATGCAGACGAGGGGCCACTTCTCAGGGCCCCAGTGGGGTCACGGCCTTGCCAGGAGAATTCCCTGTGGGGACGTCAGCCTGTGGTCCCTTTGCCTAGCCTGGATGCCACATCCCGTGGGAGAGAAGCAGCCTCCTGCTGGACTGTCTAGCAGGGCCTTTTCGTCTCCCGGGTCAGTTTCACCCTTTCCCAGGCTGTGCCCCCAGTGAAGCAGCATCGTAGCCAACGTTGAAGGCCCTGATCCCTGCACCTAGGCTGGTCTTTCCTGGGCACCTGCTTGAGCATGTGGCCCAAAACAGCCATTATCTGGGGCACTCGGAACCCATCACGCCCTCGCCCCTTCCCAGCTTTCCAGCCCCGTGGCGGAGGCCCTGCCTTGAGCAAGCTGCGGCCCCTCCTCCTCCTGGTCCAGTCCTGCCCACATCTGGGTGCCCACCTCCCCTCCCTGTGGTCTCCAGGAGCTGCCCCCACATGCCCTGGGCAGCACTGCTCATCGTGGCCCCATCTGTGGCCGGGGCAGGCTCTAGCCACTCCTGCGTCGGCATGGTTTCCTCGGGAGGCCCCTGCTAACAGCCACTCGGCACGGCAGCAACAGGTGCCTCTGCCTGGCCCCAGCTGGTGGTTTTCCATTTGGATTCGGGGACAAGCAGCCAATGAGCCTATCTCATTCCCTTTAAACGTGAAAGAAACACGTCCAGATGCCATCCTCAGGTCTCTCACAGCCCCACGGGGCTCTGCACCACACCTGGCAGGGGCACCTCCTGCTGTGTCCTGGGTATCAGCTCCCAGGCCTAAGTGCCTCTCCTCACACTGGGGACTGGAGCCCTCATGCCCTAGAGACACTGGCTTGGGAAACTTTAAGATGGAATCTTTTTTTTTTTTTTTTTTTTTGAGACGGAGTCTTGCTCTGTGCCCCAGGCTGGAGTGCAGTGGCGCTATCTCGGCTCACTGCAAACTCCGCCTCCCGGGTTCACGCCATTCTCCTGCCTCAGCCTCCCGAGTAGCTGGGACTACAAGTGCCCGCCACCACGCCCGGCTAATTTTCTTGTGTTTTTAGTAGAGACGGGGTTTCACTGTGTTAGCCAGGATGGTCTCGATCTCCTGACCTTGTGATCCGCCTGCCTCAGCCTCCCAAAGTGCTGAGATTACAGGCTTGAGCCACCGCGCCCGGCCTAAGATGGAATCTTGCTCTTGCCCAGGCTGGAGTGCAGTGGCATGATCTCAGCTCACCACAGCCTCCACTTCCGGCCAGGTTCAGGAGATTCTTGTGCCTCAGCCTCCCAAGTAGCTGGGATTACAGGTGCACGCCACCATGCCCGGCTAATTTTTGTATTTTTAAGTGGAGACGGGGTTTCACCATGTTGGCCAGGCTGGTCTCGAACTCACAACCTCAGGTGATCCACCTGCCTCGGCCTCCCACAGTGCTGGGATTACAGGTGAGCCACCCTGTCTGGCCACCTGCCTCGGCCTCCCACAGTGCTGGGATTATAGGTGAGCCACCCTGTCTGGCTAAGAAACTTTTTGAAAAAAAAAGTGTGCTCAACAGACAAGCTGAACCCCAGTCAGCAATGGGCTTTGTAAACTGTACCCCTGGGGATGCAGCTCAGAGAGGTGGGTCCTCAGAGGGGGACGTCCTGCCCAGGGAGGCACCTGCAGCCGCAGCAGCACCAGGCCAACCCCCTCCACAACCTCCCAGCCCATCAGGGACCTGAGGCACAGATGGAAGTGGAGGGGTGGCCACAACGAGGGCCTCCACTCAACCACAGAGAAAGCTGGCCTGAGCCCTCTGCACCAGGGGCAGCGGCCTGAGCCCGGCTTTCCGTGGCATCTTGGCCTCGGGCAGATACACTGTGAGTCTTGGGCCCTGTGACAACTTGGTTGGGCCAGGCCAGCCCGCAGGGGGACAGAGAACAGCCAAGGGCCCAGCCCTGCCCACTGATGCCACCCCTCGTGCAAAGCCCCACCATCCCAGCTAGGAGGAAGGGCTGGGTGTTAGTCGGCCTGTAGTGGGGGCAGGATGGAGTGGGGCGGTCAGTGGAACCTCTTCTGCCACAGTCGTGTCCATGCTCTGGGCCAGGAAGCAGATATGCACACTGTGGGCGAGGGCATGGCTGCCTGCAGGAGGGAGGCTCCTGTCTACCCAGCCATCCCCCTACCTTGGACTTCCACCATCAGGTCATATCTGTCATTTCACCAAGAGGGAAACTCAACCAGGACCACAGAGTTCAGTCACCGGCAAAGCTGTAGGGAGAACCTGTGCTTCTGTCCCACGGGACTTTGCCCTGAATTGCCCTAAGCAGGCCTATGCAGGCCAGAATCCCAGGCCCATCTGTAGCCAGTGGTACCCAGGACCTCTGGCCTGTGAGCTCTGCAGCACGTGGCTGTTGGGGGGCTGGGAATGGAGGGGGATGGCCAGAAGACAGCCCCCCCCAGACCCTGCTGGTGGCCCAGGGAGACACTGCAGAGAGCTGCACCCCCGTGAGGGGTGACACTGAAGGCACCCAGCCCAGCCTGGCACCCAACTGCCCTGACACCTGTCCCGACATGGATGCCGGCTGGCACAGGCCCCTCCTGCTTCCCACGGATGGGGCCTGGAACAGTGCTTAGGAGTGACCACGCTTTTCTGCCCCATCTCCCCTCACAGACCTGGCAGAAAACACAGCTCCGAAGGTGTGGGGAGGGAGACGGGGAGGGAAACCTTGTTTGCACCAGCACCAGGTAGCTCCGGGCAGCCGCCTCCAAGGAGCTCGGCTGGCTTCCTCCAGGGCGGATGGGACCTCCCAGACCAGCCCCGGCTGGAGACCGGGCAGGACCAGGGCAGCATGTAGCACCCTGGGTGTCCCACAGCGAACCCACCCCCGACACCAGCTTGGCACTTGTCCCCAGCTTGTGCATTGACCCCAGGGAGGTTCATTTAAAAGCACCCAAAAGTGCTAGTGTATTAAGCAGGCTAAAAAGAGAACCCGTCCCTACACCTCCCACCCTGCCCACTGCTTGGCTGTTACTAAAATAACCGCGCGCGCACAGCCACGCACACGTCTCCGGCTGTGATGGGGAAAATCAGGTTGTAAGTGTGAGCTGGTATTTTGGTCCCAGCAGGAGCACAGGGGCTGTTCTCCGTGGGCATTTGGGGAAAGGGGAGGCCTTTTAGGAACCCGCCAACAGGACAGACAGAGGACTGCAGTGGTGCCAAGGAGAGGCAGAAACGGGCATTGCCACCCGGCAGGACGTGCCCCTTCAAAGGGGTGTCACGCTTTGACTCCTCGGGGTGGGGCTGGCAGAAGAAAACCACAGCTCCCCTAGGTCACAGACAGGGACAGACACCGACGCCTGCTGTAGCATCAACAATAAACCTACCAAGGTCCCCCCTGCCTGCCCCATGTGCCCTGAGCACCCCACGCAGACAACCCCCTGTGTCCTCACACCAAGGGGCAGATGGGCTTGCAGCACTTCTTTTCAGCATCAAGCACTGCCTGGGCAGCCATGGGCAAGCAGAGCCCTGCTGGGGTGAGGGCCTGGCCGTGTACAGATCCCACGTAGCCACCATCCCACAGCCCTTCATTCCCTATGGGAGCAGGGTGGGATTCGCACGGTGAGGGTCCCTTCAAGAGGGGGCCAGCCCTGTGTGAGGCACCAGGACCCCCAACCTCACATTGAGCCTAGCCCAGGACCCCCAGCCTTGCACCGAGCCTAGCCCAGGGGACACTGTTCTTCCCTCCAAGTCACCTGCCCTAGAGGAGTGAATCGGGGGCTGGGGACAAGGGGTGCTGGGTGAGGCTCAGGGGGGCCTCATGGGAGCTGGCCCCAACCTCAACACCCCCATGGGCGATAGAAACCTGGACTGGCAGACCCCCCACCCCGGGGTGTCCTGACTCCCAGCCCCAGGCCAGCCCCGCCTCCAGCTATTTCTAGGTCTCTGGGTTCCTGTCCAGGACACAGGACACTCAAGTGGTCATCTCACAGTCCAAGGCCCAAGGCCACTGACCAGGGCACAGACTCTGCTGAGCAGCTGGGGTTGCGCAAGTTGCGGGAGTGCAGGCTCCGGTGCTGCCTAGGTCAGGAGGTTCCTGTGCTTTCTGGACAGCCTGGGGCAGCCCTCTCACGGAAAAAGGTGTGATACCTGCCCCCACCTGGCTTCCCAGGGGATGGTCCCAGCTTCCCAGATAAACTCCCAGTGACCTGAGGGCTGCCGCTCCCAGCTGTATCCCAGCCCCACTCCACCCCTGGAGAGGAACAGGGGAGCAGCGACCGAGCTGGAAACAGGAAACCCCAGGTCAGCGGAGAGGCAGATGTCGCCTCCACTGGCATCAGCCCGGTGGCCGCCCACTCACCGTACTGGACTTGAGCTCATCCCCATTCTCCTCGTCGGACTCTAGAGCGACGGGCAGGGACTTCTGGGGCGGGGAGAAGGTCAAGTCCCAACGCAGCAGCCGGGGCTCGGCCCCGCCCAGCCGCAGGCTCGCCAGTTTCTGCACCGCGGGCTCCGCGGAGGAGGCCGGCCTGAAGTTCTCCTTGTTCTGGGCCTTGGACCGCAGTCTCTGCACCGCGAAGCCCCGGTCCTCGGGGCGGTGGTCGTCCCCGGAGCCCCGGCAGGCGCCGCCCTTGCCGTAGCGTCTTTTCTGGGGGTGCGTCTCCATCCTCAGCAGGGGCTTCATCTCCATCCGGTAGTTGCTCAGCTTCTCCTCCTGCAGCTCCAGCAGCCTGACGCCCGCGGGGCTGTGGTTGCTGACCCGGTGGTGGGAAGTCCACGTGAACACCGGGGGCGACTCCGTCCGCCGCTCCCGCGGCTTGGGGTTCCCGGGCTGCTTGCGGCCCGAACCTCGGGCGCGGAGGTCGTCCACGGGCAGGCCCCCGCGCAGGGCACCGGTGCGGACGCCCCTGGAGCCCCCAGCCTGCTCCTCGCCCCAGCTGCTGCGGGCGCAGTCCCCGGCCCGGCCCTCCAGGAGCATCTGGATGTCCCCACCCCGCTCCTCGTCCACTGACACCTGCCGCGAGAAGTGGGCGACCTTGTTCCTGGCGGCGGGCGCAGGCGGCGGGGTGGCCGCGGGGCTGGCGGGGAAGCTCTGCAGGGGGCTGTCATCGGGGGTCAGGTCGGAGGGGGTGGTGCCCTTGCGGTACAGCTCGGGGCTCTCCTGCTGCAGGGGCGTCCCGGTGGACAGCACCTCGATGTCATCACAGGAGGTCTGATGCTTCGGCCTCTGGTACTCCAGCCCTGTGTGGGGAAACAAGACGACACCGGGGGGTGTTACCCAGCACGCTCTGGAGCAAGGCCACGGGTCCTGGGGCCAGGGTGCCAGGTGGACACTCTGGGCAGCAGAGGTGCTTCCCACTCACTGAAAGGCTGAAGGCAGGGAAAGGGAACTGGGGACCGTGGCTCCCCAAAGCCCTCTGGGGGACCCCCGTGGTCCCCACCCCCACAGACACTTGGAGGGAGGCTGGCTGGGCTCAGGCACGACAGGAGGGGCGGACAGCAGCTCCCAGGCCACAAGGGAGACCCAAGGCTCGTAAAGCGCGTGAGGACGCTGGGGTGTGGACTCAGGTCCCACCGACCCCGACTCGCCTGTCCTGAGGGTGAGAGGAAGCCCCTCACCCTGGCTGACCACCTGCCTGGGGAGGCCGAGCTGTCACAGCAAGGCGGCTGACACCCACACCGCTGGGGCTGTGCCTCGGGGTGCTGGGACTGTGTCTCGGGGTGCTGGGGCTGTGTCTTGGGGTGCTGGGACAGTCTTGCTGAGAAACAGCCAATGCCGGGGCCAGCGTGACAGCCCAGGAGCCGGCTTCCCTCCCCACCTTTAGAGGCTGATGGGGCTTCGAGTCCTAGGGCGGGGCTCCTCTTTCCCTGCAGGGAGTTAAGAAGCCCCTGGTCTCCAAAGAGCTGCAGAGGCAGGGGGCTCCTGGGAAGGTGAGGTCCCAGCAGGACCCAGGGGCCAACTCTGCAGCCAGCAGCGCCCCCATCGTCTGCCGGTGGCAGCGCCAATCCCAAGGCTTGGATAGGGAGAGGCAGCATCGTAGGACTAGCCCCAAGACTTCTCCGGCGCTCACAGCAGGAGCCGAGAACCAAGAACATGACTGGGATCTCATTTCCTGCCAACGCAGGGACACGGGAGCCGTGCCCGACTGTATTCCATTAGGAGAAACCCAAGAATGCGGCGCTTCTTACCATCCAGGGAACAGTTACATGTTCATCTCAAGTAGGGTCCTAGGCTCAGCACAGAACCATGGGACTCCCGACATCCCTATCCTGCCGGAGCCGAAATGGCGCAGAGCCTTGTGGGAGTTTGGGGTGCCTTCCCTCTGGGGATGGAGGTCTCAGGCCTCCGCCTGGGGCTGTCACCTCATGAGACCAGCTCAGATACCAAGAGCCACCCCCAACCTTAGAGTCTCTGATGCTGAGATATCCCCCTGGCCTGTACCCCGAGTCTGACCTTTGGGCAGGAGGTCAGGGAGATACAGCTACCCTCGGTGTGGCCAGAAATGCTCGGTATGGCACCAGATAGGCCCTCCATTTGAAAAAAGACATTAGCAAGCAGATTTGGGGCACGCTGTGTCAACACGAAGCTGGGCTGCGGCATCCTCCTCCTCGGTGGTCTAAGATGCAATGCTGAGCACAGCAAGACTATGGCCCTGGCATGGGGCTTGGGCGCAGCTGTGTGGCTCTGGGTGGGTGGCCAGCCCTCTCAAATCTGAGTCCACGTCACACGGGGGTGTAGGCGGGCCATTCTAAGGTCTCACTCAATGACTGTTCTTCTGTGGTCACTCCCCAGAAGCAGGGCTGGCCTGGTTGGGTGTCCCACCAACGGAGCAGGGAATGGGCCAGAGGGGATCCGTGTAGAACTGCGCTGACCTCTATGTACCCACCCGACACCCAGCCCCAAGCCCTCCCACCACCTCTGTCTCCCTGTGAGGGTCCCATGTGGAGGGCAGCCCTGGCCCCGTCAGAGGCCCCCGATTATGCCCACAGTTCACCCACATTGCCCCTCCTCCTAGGCTGGGATGGGGCTTCCGAGGGGCCCGCATTCCTGTGCCTTAGACACTATGGACCTAGCAGGCCGGGATCAAGGCCCCCCCCGCATGGCACCCCGGTCTTTCACATGAGGCTGTCCACCCACTGCAGCCGAGATCAGGCTTGGCTGGCCCAGAAGACCCCACTCTAAAGGGGGCCTCGACTCCCAGCAGGAGCGCACCCTCAGCTAAAATGAGCTCCTGAGCAGGTAACGCTCCTAGAAGCATCATGGTGAAGACGCAGGGTGGGTTCTCGTGAAGCCCCTGTAGCTCTGTTCCTGTGCCTTTGAGCCGCCCTCATCCTGCAGCCTCCGACGCTCAGTCCTCCTGCCTCTGGGGCAGGGGCGGGTGTCACCAGGAGTGGCCTGGGCACTGGACACCATGTGGCCAGGCTCCTTCGTGGTCCTGCCTTCACGTGGCCTCGGGCAGAACCCTGACCGTCAGAGCTCTCAGGCTGGGAGGCTGCCAGGGTCCTCCCAGGCAGGGAGCAAGAGGCTGGAGCCAACCGCTCTCTGCAGCTGAAGTTCTTGTTTTAAATCTCGATTCCACCACCAGTGCTCTGGCAAGACTGTTCCCCTCTTGGAGGCTCCGTTCTGTCTTCTGTTGTTGGTGACCTCAGCTCCTGGCTGTGAGGACGACTGAGGAAGGACCTGGACAGCTTCCCCTGGCCCCACCGCTCCCCAGCAGCCAAGAAGGCTCCAGGGTGCCCGGTCTGGGAACGCTGATCCTGAATGCATCCGAGGTGGAAACGGGAAATGCTTGGATCACATCTCACACCAGTCCCAGCACTTGTAAAACACACACGGTCCAAACGCTCCCTCCAGGGAAGATGCTGCTCAGAGAAGTCCCCGGGGACGTCACCCAAGGAAGCAGCAAATCAGACCAGGGTGCGGCAGCTGGAGGTGAGGCCAACTCAGCCAGATCCTCGAGGACTGGACTCCCGCCAGTGAGGCAGCAGCAGCCCCGCAGGGGCCCATGCCTGTGTCATGAGGACAAGAACTGTCTGAGGAGGCAGCTTTGGGATTTAAAAGGTCAGCCCAAGGCTCCTCCCACAGGGACCTGAGCCCTCCAGGAAGCATCTCTGACTAGAAAGTCTTAACTGGAATTCTCAGGGCGGGGGAGCTGCACCCGTTTCTTGGGACTGGAGCAGTAAAGTGCCACTTGGGGGTGGGGGTGGAAACACCCGAAAGGCATCCTCTCACTTCTGGAGACCGGAAGCCGTGATCCAGGTGTCGGGAGTGCTGCTTCCTTCCAGGGTCTCTGATGAAGAGTCTGCTCCAGCCGCCCTCCAGCTGCGGAGGCTCTGGTGATCTCTGACCTCACTCCATCCACCCGTCTCCTCCTCTTCTGTCTCTTCTAAGGACACTGCCGCAGATCTAGGGCTCACCCCAATCCAGGCTGATCTTGTCTCAAAGTCTGCTCCATAATGACACCTGCACAGACCCTCTTCCCAAATAAGTCACGTTGGGAGCATCCGGTGGACGCGTCTCTGGGGGATTTGGCACAGGATGGAGGCTCAGCATTCCCTGTCCGGTCCCCTTTTCACACACAGAACTGAGGCTCTGAGAGGAAACGAAACAGGCTACAGGCGGTGGAATGTGAGCTGCGGGCCGGGCTGGAGCCGGGGCGACCACGGGCCAGGGTTGGTACGAGGAATCCCATCCTGTCCTACGTGCATTCTGCGGGGAGTGGCCCAGCCAGGGTTCCAGCAGGTGCCCCCGACGGCACTGGCTTCCCCTCCGGCATCCCTGTTCCATTCATCCATCCCGCGGCACCGCGCCCACTCCCACATGCATGTGCACGCTAAACGTGGGCCCCCAAGTGTGTGCCCCACCACCTCCCAGCCCAGGCAGCTGGTCATGGGCGAGGCAAGTAGGGGCACCAGGGAGAAGGAAAGTCAGGGCCTGATAGCAAGACCATGGAGGATGCCACTGACCACAGGGCACTTGACCTGCGGCCCTCCCACTTGGACACTTTGGGGTCCGCATGTCTGGAGGGGCCAGGAGAGTGGAGGGGATGCACTGGAACAGAAGCTGCCCAAGGCAGTGGGGGTGCAGGGGCTCATCCTCCTGACCTCCAGGCTGCAGCCGCAGGCTCTGCAGGGCCCAGCCCAGCCCTTGCCTGGTGAAGGAAAGGCCTTGGAGTGGCGGCGGACGGTCACCTCTAGAGATGACTCGCGTGGGCTTGCGTCCCAGTCAGGTGAGCGCCCAGCCCAGCAGCCCCCAGGCCGGACTCCTCATCCTGTCCTGAAGGCCAGAGTAGCAGGCGCTGCAAGCAGATGCAACGCTGTGGTGTCAGGGTGCGGACCTCCAGCGTGCAGAGCCTAATCCGAATGCCTCTCACCGGTCAGAGCTCGGGTTGAGGGGACATGATCCTAACCCCATTCTCTGGGGCCTCCTGGTGCAGAGGAAGCTTCCAGGTGAGGTAGGCGATGGGAGGCAGCTGGCCACGGCCTCTCCGTCACCCACCCCACACCCTCCGCGCCCCCACCACTGTCATTGGGCCGTATCACCCATGATCCCCCTTGAAGGGAGGACGAGGTTCCTAAATCAGGCAGCAGCTTCCAGCTCTTTCCGAGGGGCACAGCGGGAGCTGCCGTTTGTGACGCTGTCCAACCCAGCAGCCACCGGGTGTGTATAATCATAGGTCAGTTCACATCAAAGGCAGGTCAAGAGCCAGCACCCCAGACACACCCAGCTAGTGGCTGCCACACTGGACCCAGCAGACAGGATAGTTCCATCGTGATGAAGAAGGTTCCAGAACAACACTGGGGGAGGGCGGGCGGGCAGACAGTACAGGCTGGGCAGGTGGGCGTTCACCGTCAGGGACAGCCGGCAAGCGACACGTGGTGCCACGAGGACGCAGCTGTGGGAACGGGAGAGACCTGCCGAGACACACGACCTGCGTCCGGGGGAGCCGGGCCAGGCCTCGGCACAAACAGGCACCTTCCGGGAGGAGAGGCGGACACCGGGCAGAGGAGCAGCTGGGGCCGAGCCCACCTGAGCCTGCCAGCCCCGGAGGACGCATCTGCTGCCAGGACTGCCCAGCCATCCACGCACCCCCCCTCCCCATGATGCCAGTGTCAGGCCGGGCGAGACTTACCGTTTTCCCGGTGCTGGAAGGAAGGGGAGAACTCTTTGGCAGTGATCCTGGCGATCCGCGCCTCCTCCTGGGCTTTCTGAGCCGCTGTGAGGGCTGCCTCGGCCTTTGCCCGAGAGTGGGAGGTCCTGAGGGAGACAGGGAGGAGAGTGAGGGGGGCAGGAGGCACAGCTGACAGGGGTCTGGGTCGAGGTCCTGCGCCAACCCCCCAACAACGGGCTGGGCTAAGACAAGATGCCGGCACCCCGTGTTTGCCCTCAGACCTCTGGATCTTGTTCGTTTGTTCGTTCATTCATTCGTTCATTCAATGAACATCGCTGAGCACCAACCAACCAGGCTCAGCGCACAGGACGTGCTTGAAAACAATCCTGGGTGGGCCCTGGTGGCTCACGCCTGTAATCCCAGCACTTTGGGAGGCTGAGGCAGGCGGATCATGAGGTCAGAGGTTCAAGACCAGCCTGAGCAATATAGTGAAACTCCGTCTCTACTAAAAATTATAAAAATCAGCAGGGCGTTGTGGCGCATGCCTGTAGTCCCAGCTACTCAGGAGTCTGAGGAAGGAGAATTGCTTGAATCCGGAAGGCGGAGGTTGCAGTGAGCGGAGATCACACCACTGCACTCCAGCCTGGGCGACAGAACAAGACTCCATCTCAAAAAAAAAAAAAAAAAAAAAGGAAACAAAGAAAAAAAGAAAATGCTTCTGTTCTAATTATCATCAAACATCAGCACATGGACAGAAAGAGTCCAAGCCCAGAAGACCCACCCACAGGGTGGACACGGTGCCGGGCCGCTGTGCTGTGTGTGTCTGTGCTTCCTGCCGCTGTCCCGGTGTGGGTCACGGGACCACCTCCCTGCCCAGTAATCCCAGCAACTCTGACTTGGGACCCAGGGCTTGGGCAAGTGGGCAGTTCCCTCACCCAGCCAAAAGATGACGTGCCACAGGTACCGTGGCACGAAGGAGCCACGGTACCTGTGGGCGGCCAGGCACGTGGCGCCTCTGGCCTCTCCCTGTCTCTGCCGAGTCCTGCAGGGGACCTGCCCGCCCTTTGTAAAACGAGGGACTAGATGGACGCCCCGAAGGCAGAACGTGGGGTTCTGTGCATTTCAACGGCCTGGGGCTTGCATTTCTTCCTACCTGGTGTTCTGGCTCCGGGGGGCGCCTGCCAGTGCCGTGGGCACCACTTCCCTGACATTGGGGAAACTGAGGCACAATGACCAATTCCCCCACGACCAACCCCTCCTCCGAGCAACTCCCTGGGAGGTCTCTTGCTCACAGTTCCTGAATTAGCCTGTTTGGGCTGGAAAAAAGCACTGCAGCTTGGGCAGCTCATGAATAGCAGACATTGCTTTTCTCCCAGCTCTGGAGGCTGGAAGTACAAGATCAAGCTGCCAGCAGATTTAGTGTCTGCAGAGGACCCACTTTCTGGGCCCTGGACACCACCTTCCTGCTGGGTCCTCACGTGGTAGAAGGGGCAAGGGGGCTCCCTGAGGCCTCTTTCCTCAGGGCACTAATCCCCACGATGAGGCTCCGTCCTCAGCCCTGTCACCTCCCAAAGGCCCCACATCCTAGCACCATCGCCCTAGGGGAGAGGATTAACACATGCACCTGGGGGGCACAAACACCTTCTACGCAGCCTGACCCCCCATCTTTGCCATATACCTGTCACTCCAAGTCCATGGGCTAAACCTGGAATCCACACACTGTTCATGAAAGACGGCGTTCTTTTTTCAAAATTCCACTGTGCTAACTAGGAACAATTTTACTAGAAGAAAATAAACCTATGACATTTACATACAAGCAGTAATATAAACCACAGCCAAGAACATGTGTCCAGGAAATGAAGCAAGCTGCTGAGAATGCCCCATCAGGGCTCCAAGAGCCAGAGAGTGCCCCAAACGCTGGCCCAGAGAGCACACCGCTGTCTTGTGGGGGTTCTGATCCCAGGCCTTTGGGTGGTCTGTACATCCCCTGAAACTGTACTCAAAATTTTCTGCATGATCCCCTGCCAACAAGCAGAGGGTCCACGGCTTTCATCAGATTCCAGGAGGATTTGCGATGCCCCAAAACTAAAGATGCGCAGTCTGAACACAGCTGGCCCCGGACAGAGAAGCCGAGGCTCAGCCATGCTGCAGCACCCAGGACAGCCCACTCCCAGCTCCTGCCCAAGAATCAGCCCAGGACCTGAAGGAAAGCAGGCTCCGAGCTCCCCGGAAGCCAAGGAAAGGAGGAAAACATTTTCTGCCCCGGGGACACCTTCCAGAACTATGACTGCATGCACCTGCCCTTCCGGAACCATCACGACCGCATGCACCTTACCTTCCGGAACTATCACAACTGCATGTACCTGACCTTCCGGAACTATCATGACCGCATGCACCTGACCTTCCGGAACTATCACGACCGCATGCACCTGACCTTCCGGAACCATCACGACCGCATGCACCTGACCTTCCAGAACCATCATGACCACATGCACCTGACCTTCCGGAACCATCATGACCACATGCACCTGACCTTCCGGAACTATCATGACCGCATGCACCTGACCTTCTGGAACTATCATGCACTTGACCTTCCAGAACCATCATGACCGAATGCACCTGACCTTCCGGAGCCATCACGACCGCATGCACCTGACTTTCCGGAACCATCATGACCGCATGCACCTGACCTTCCGGAACCATCACAACTGCATGTACCTGACCTTCTGGAACAATCATGACTGCATGCACCTGACCTTCTGGAACTATCATGCACCTGACCTTCCAGAACCATCATGACCGCATGCACCTGCCTCCTGCGCTGGGTGATATTTTGTGAACGTCTCTCCCACTTCCGTAAGCTCCTGGAGAGGATAGGGTCTTGCATCTCCCCGGCTGTTCAGACCTCGACCACCACACGCGGCACAAGGGACCAAATGGGAAGCTCCCCAGAGGGGCCCCTATTTGGTTCTCACATCTTTGCGTAGTAAAAATACCACCAACGTTAACTCACCAACATCATACGTATATTTACATATGTACGTTCACACATATATAAAAAGACGATGTGGTGCCAACACTAAAATAAAACGAATCCAGACAAGCGCATCGCACGAAGGAGGAGACTCCCAAACGCACTGCAGAGGTTCATTATGAGACACCAGGCCTCGGCCGGGCGCCCAGTTCTCCAAGGGGTAATGGCTCCTGATGCCTGTGGCTCCTACCTGTGGAGGGTCAGGCCGCGGTGACACAGGCGGAGAGGGCATCTGAGCTCACCCGGGGCCCCCCACACGTGCACCGTGGCTCTGTGGTGCCTCCACCTGGTCACGTCACAGATCCTGCCTTTCTTGCAACCTTCCCCGGAGGAACAGGTCGTGATCTTTCTTGCCCTGCCTGGCCCTGCATGTGAGGCTCCCATGACCTGCTTTGACTCAGAAGCAAGTGCCAAGAAAAGGCACGGTTCCTGGGCCACTGCTGACCACAGGCCGGCTGGGCCAGATGCCTGGGCTCCTCCAACCTGGGAGTGAAGTGGGTGCCGGCAGGATTCACTGCCCAGGCCACCTCTGCTGTGGACAGTACTGAGGACAGAGATGGTAGCCGACAGAAGACAAGGCCACAGATACACACGATGGAGGGGCAGGTGGGGCCTGAGGGGACTCCTAGTCCTACCATCAGCACCTGCACTGGATTAAGTGGTGTCCCCCCAAAATATTCGTTCATCCTGGACCTGGGAATATGACTTTATTTGGAAATAGGGTCTTTGTAGGATGGGATAAAACCCAGACAGCCTAACCCACTCCCGGAGTGTCTGATTCCCCAGGTCTGGGTGGGGCCTGGGAATCTGCACTTCTACCTCCCAGGTGAGGTGGTGGCCCCCGCTGGTGCAGGGACCTCACTTGGAGAAACACCAAAAGGGCAAACTCCAGAGTTCTCAGCCTGTACCTTGCCTGGCAGCTCCTCTCTCCTGCTGGATGGCGACTCTGCTAGAAGCCAACTTCCCACCTCCGCCGTCCCCCTGCCATGTCCACTCACCCACACGCAAGGGGAACCGGCCCAGCCACACGCTCGAGGCACGCAGCCCTCCTCCTCCTCCTCCTCCTCAACTCCTGAGCTGAGGGCTCCTGCCCTGCCAGCATCACTCCCATGGTGCTTGGCTCTCCCTGTCTGCTGTAGGAGGGGCCACGAGATCCCGCAGCCTACATCCCCCCACCCTGGCCCAGGTCAGAACGTGGTATTCCCCACCGCTGACGGCTCCTTGTTGAGTGACAGCTCCTTGGCTTAGGTCCACTGGAAGATGCGAGTCCCAGAGCCTCCATCTCAGGTCCTCATAGCACGTGGCCCCTGCGTTCCCAGCTGCCACCTATGCTGATGACCCAGGGGCCAGAACAGGCCTGGGGCTTCTTCTTGGACCCCTCCCATCCACCCAGCCTTTATCCGACACTGTTGGGCCCTTACCATGCTGGCTGGTGCCCCAGGGGCCCCAGTGAGCACAGAAGTGTGCTGTGAGGATGGGGCTGCAGTGGGGGCTGCAGGGAGCCAAAGGCTGACCAGGACATTCTGGAGGGAGGAGGTTGATGCTGGGTGGACAGAGGTCACCCGGAGGGGCCCCTGTCCTGGAGGATCACCCCCAGGCTGGGGAGAGCCAGAGGAGCAGGTGAGCAGAGCAGCCAGGTGAGCACTACTGTGAAGTCACGGAGTGCTTCCTGGAAGAGAGGGCATCTAAGCAGAGCTGACACGGGAACCAAGAGGTCAGGAGGCGGCTCCTGATCTGTGAAGTCACGGAGTGTTTCCTGGAAGAGAGGGCATCTAAGCTGAGCTGACGGGGGAGCCAAGAGGTCAGGAGGTGGCTCCTGATGAGGCCTGGAGTCACTGCTCACCTCTCACTGGCCCTCAGCCACTTCCCTCCAGCAGGAAAGCTGGAGGTCAGGGGTCTTCCGCACATCTCAGGTGATAGCTGGGCCCGGGTGACAGCCCCCAGCTTTCCAGAGGACCCGTTCCACACCCGTGACAACCCTGAGCATCACTCCTCTTTGGCAAACGAGGAGATGAAGGCACAGAGACTCCACCTTGGCAGCCCAGGTGGTTCCGAGCCCCACAGGGGTCTCACAGCTGTGGGATGGTGGCTCTGGCCCTGCCCACATCCCCATCTTCAGGTGTCCAGGGGGTCAGCTCGATGTAGCCTGGACCTCCCCTTCCAAGTTGAACTGACCCGAGCCTCCAAGTCTATCCCCGGGCTGGGGGCAGGATTTCCCCTGACAATGGGACTCCCTCTTGTTACCGAGCCACAAGACCACTGGCTGGCCAGGGTCCAGAGGAGACTAGACACCTGCCCCCCAGGTCAGTGGAGAGCCTGAAATTTCCACGGGCCCTTTCTGAGTCAGATGCAGCCAGGTGGGTCGCAGGCGGGTCCCAGGCCCAAGCGCCACCCTCCATCGCAGTGATCCCAGATGCATCTCAGAGAGCCCGTGTCCCTGCTGGATTTTTCCTCATCTTGACGGCACACAGGCGGTCACAGCGACATTTCTCCTGGGGCCGGGCATAAGGCCGACACAGCCTGGTGTACCAGGCCCATCTTCTCTGGGCAGCAGGTACCAGCCCAGTGAGGCTCGGTCTGTCTGGGCGGCGAGGGCACAAGCCTCCTGCAGCAGTCACCCACGTGACCACACGCTGGGTGACCTAAACCACAGAAATGTTTCTTCTCACGGTTCTGGAGGCTGGAGGTTCCACCCAGTGTCAGCAGGGCTGTGCTCCGTCCAGAGGCTCAGGGGGAGACTCCTTCCTGTCTCCCAGCTTCTGGGGGCTCCTGGCGTGGCTTGTGGCTGCCTCACTCTCGTCTCTGCCTCTGTCACCATGTGGCCTCTTCCCTTCTCAGAACACCCGGATAAATCCAGGATGGCCTCATGATTCCATCTGTGAAGATCCACGCCAGCCTCTCCCTGCCCAGCCCTGCCATCCTCCCTCCTTCCAGGTTCATCTCCAGCAGGCCCCCCAAGCAGGCGTGCAACAAGGAGGCATGGATCTGGAGAGAAGGCTCCAGCAGCCCAGGAGGACCCCAGCATGGGTGACTGGGGTACAGACAGCCCCTGGTGGCCGTCCCCATGGAGACTGCGAGCTGGTGGGGGGGTGCTCTGCCGATTCTTGAAGGGTCGAAGGGGCCAGAGAGCTGGGAAGACTGTGGCCACGGGAGACTCTGTGGAGGCCACTGCCTCATCCAAGAGACAACGACAGTCTAGGGTGGTTCAGGGTGAAGTGTAAGAGCCAAGGGGCTTCCCTGGCAGCATTTCAGGAAACCCCCACCTCCTGTAGCCAGGGGCAGAGGGAGGGCAGGACCCAGAAGGCTGGACTCAGCAGGGCAGCATCCCGTGCTGAGGCCAGAGCTGGACAAGAACGAACAGGACTGGAGACTCAGGGTGGAGGGACCCGGGCAGACAGAGCTGAGGGCCTGACCTTCCCTCTGGGGCCTGCAGTGGTGACCTTCGCCCCCTTGGCAGAGACCAAGCAGCCCTTCCTGCTAGAAGACCCTTGTAGAGACTTCCCCACTTGAGGCCTGCCTCCCAGGATCTCCCCGGCTCCCCTCCTGACACCAAACCAATCACAAGGGCAGATCCCTGCACACCCCAGGGAGGCGCCAGGCTGGCTCTGGTCAGGGTTCCCAGCAGGATTTGGCCAACAGGGGCCAGGAGGGGGCTCAGGATCCATCCCTAGGCTGCTGGATCCCAGCACAAGAAGTAGAAACGGGGAGTGGATCAACACGAACTTGCTCTTTCGAGACCCAGGCGTTATTACCCCGGCAAAAACTCCGTGGGACGGTGGGTGCCTGCCGGTCTGCCAGGGAGGCTCTCGGAAGCTCTGGGGAGGGGTGGCCTGAGTCAACACTACGGCCCCACGGTGCAGGTGTGCGGCTGGAGTAAGGTAGCAATGTGCGGCTGGCACCGCCGGGAGGCACAGGTGAGGGCACAGAGCTGAGGGGCAGCCCAGGGAGGGGCAGGGCTGGCAGGAGGAGCTGGAGCTCCTGAACCGCCTCCCTGATAGCAATGGGACAGCAGGAGCCGAAATCAGAGGCCAGCTGAGAACACTTCACCACCAGAAGCCGGGTAGGACCCGTTATCAATGGGAAGTAAGGTCAGAGGACAGCCAGGGCCCCCTGCAGACAGCTGGGGGTCAACAGGACAGGGCAGGGCATTCCTAGACACACAAGGGTCGCAACAGGGGTGCAGCCGAATTTATACAATGAAAAGAAGGGTGGGTGATCCGGAGGCTGGGAGCGGCCTCCGATCCCCCCCGAAGTCCTGACCCTCTGCCCAGTTTCAAATCTGAGTCCCCAGGAAGCAGGGCGTGCAGCCCCGCAGTGTGTGCATAGGGTGGGACCGACCCCCACCTCATCTTTCCCCAAAGGGAGTGCTGACACACGGGCTGCTGGGCGCTGTATGCAGATGTGACGTGTGCATCCACGTCAGACTATCACCTGTTAGCATGTTCACGAGATCCCTGGGGTAACCACCGAGAAAATAATTCAGAGATTTATAGGGAAAGGAACAGTGATATTCTAGAAAATACCACTCTACCCGTCACCATAAGGGAGCCGAGGTGACCACACTGATCAAAGGGTCCCTCTGCGAGACCCGGGCGCGCATCAGAACCCCTTTAGAGAACGTGCTGAAACGCAGGGGCCAGGCCACGCACCAGGGTTTTCTGATTCAGGGGGTCTGGGGTAGCCCAGAGAATCCGCATCCTAACAAGTTCCCCATGGGGCTTTTTCAGGATCTGGAAAGGCTGGAGCCAGATTCTCCCTGGGGCCTTTAGGAGCCAGCCCTGCAGATGCTTGGATCTTAGCCCCGTGAGAGCCACATCTGACCTCTGACCTCCCGGACTGTGAAAGGACAGTGTGTGGTTCTCAGCCATTGAATCTGTGGCCATCAGCTGCAGCTCCACAGTCGCCGAGGCCCTGTGAGGCCTAGCCCTGGCCTGCTCCCCTCTCTGCACCCACGTCCATCCCACGGCAGGCACGACCCTGGGAAGTGCTGTGGTTACAGCACAAATGTCTTCCATTTGGCCCTGGGCAATACGGGGTCCCCGGCCCCTGACAACCACTGGGCAGCTCCCTTTCCACGGCCCCCTCCTCTTTGCTCCCCATCTGGGGGGCTTCATTTAAGCAAGGGGCAGAGACGGCTCCAGCCTCTCCTGCACTCTAGGCCCACTTGCCTGGCAGGCTCTGCCCCATGGTGCTGGGCTCACTGCTGAGGCTCAGAGTGAATTCTGGGACCCAGCCAGCCTTCTGGAGGGAGGCACACGAGAAGCCGGGGGCGTTTTGCTCCTGGCACTGGCCTGGACCAACATCAGTGGCTGCCCCAGGAGGAGCCATCACAGGGGTAAAGGCCAAAAGGCAGGGCAGCCAGGCAGGCAAGGCTGCCCCCGTCTCCTGACGGGGAAGGTTCTGGAGCCCGGGGAGCATCCTGGAGTGAGGAGTAGGCTCGGATGCCCCAGCAGCCTTTGCTTCCTGATCTTGTTTGTGTCTCTTTCCCTGAGGGCAGGACAGTGGCTTCCCGGGAGGGAAATGAACGCTCTGGTGATGCCTGGCCTCGCATCTCACACTTCCTGTCTTCCTCGGGCTGCACAGAGCCTGGGCCGAAGGGGCACTGAGGGGCCCTGTGGCCCCATTCGCCACCAACTGACACCCTCCCCAAGGGCGTTGGTTTCTGGCTGTGCCCCTCCAGACTCTTACAGGGATGCATATCTGGGGCGTTTTCACGTCCTGGGCTCTCTGCTGATCAACGCGAGTGCTCAGAAAGCTACACAAAACCTCAGAGGCCATCTCAGCTCAGGAGCCTCGGCCTCTGTGGCATCCTCAATGCTGATGAAACGCTGGCCTCAGGGAATCGGCTGGCCACGCAGGCCTCTGGCCCTTCCTGCTCCTGGAGGAACTCTTTTCAGGCAGCCTTTGTCCCTCCCCCGGCTCATTCCCCTCTCCGTGAGGACACCTCTCCCTGAAGCCTCCGAGTACCCCGAGTTGAGTTGGATCCCTGCTGCAAGCTCCTGAAGCCCGGCCTGCCCCAGTGCAGACACTGTGTCTGCGTTCTCCTGGCTGTGAGCAGGGGCCTCAGGGCACCAGGCGTCCTCAGGGCAGAGCCCATCACTGTAGTTCCCTCAGAGAAAAGCTGGCGGATGAGAGCTAGAGTTCAGGGAGAAGCAAATGCAGATCGATTCCCCTTTGTGTAATGCCTGCCCTTCCCAGGTGGCTGGCTGGTACACTCACTCTTTTTATGCATTATTAATGCCTGCAGCCTGAGATGAACATGTCTCAATAATGACCAATACGTGGGAATGAGATGAAGCATGGGGCGTCATGGACGAGAACTCAGCATCTATGTCCCAGAAAAGCCCTCATCCATTGGGTCCCCACTGATGAGGCCGAGAGCAGAGGAGTCAGCCTTTGGCTTTGGTAGGAATCATAACAACATTCACTGCTCCTCCCTGGCCGTGTACTGAGCGTCACAGGGCTGCAGGAGACGACCCCACAGCCCCTCTGCAGAGCCCTGGTGGGCAGCTTGGCTGTGCTCCGACCCTCCACACACATTTGCCATTTGACCCTTCCCCCGCTCCATGAGGAATGTAAGACCCCCATTTTGCAGATGAGAAAACTCAAGGCCAGACTTGAGCTACTCGCCTGGGGCCCTGGGGAAGTGGCGTCAAGAATCCAGACCACACTGGACAGCTCAGGGCACCACACCCGTGTCTACATCCTTTAAAAAGCCTGGCCTTGAGTTTTCTTGCACTGAGTCCCCAGCCCTGGGGGCACTGGCCGGCCAGCCTTGGTGTGGTCAATGTCCTGGTGTCTCCCAGGGAGGCATTTTACGTAATGGACAGAAGGACTGCAGGCATGTGCCACTGTGCCCGGCTAATATTTGCATTTTTTGTAGAGAGGGGATCTTGCGATGTTGCCCAGGCTGGTCTCAATAGACCCTCCCACTTCAGCCTCCCAAAATGCTGGGTTTATAAGCGTGAGCCACTGCACCCGGCCTTACATTTTTAAAGGGGAGTGACATCGTTGAACAGAAACAGGCTCTGCCTGGGGTCCCTCTTGAGTCTTCTCAGGTGGTCTCAGAAGGTCCTCTGGACTCGAGCTCCCGCTCCTATCCCTTACCACCCCCACCTACCTGTCTCCCTGTCCACACCCATTGCAGGGGACACTGGCCACACAGGAGTGCAGAGGCCAGGCTGGAGATGGAGGGGCTGGTCATATTTACAGACTGACAGAGACCACGGAGCGGGTAGCTCCGACGTGGCAGGATGGGAGCCAGACTGGGGGAGCGTGGGAGGAGGGTGGAGTCCCCCCACCACCCATTTCACAGATGAGAGGAACAAGGCCATGGAAAGGAGGGGACACGCCCAGGCTCACACCGGGGGCCTCAGGGTCTCAAACCTAGGGGCTCACGGCCCCCATGCGGCCAATCAGGCCACCAGGCGGCTGCAGCCAGAAGGCAGGTGGACTTTCCATGTTTTTTTTTTTTTTTTTTTTTTTTTGAGAAGGAGTCTCGTTCTATCGCCCAGGCTGGAGTGCAGTGGCCAGATCTCAGCTCACTGCAAGCTCCGCCTCCCGGGTTTACGTAAGCCATTCTCCTGCCTCAGCCTCCCGAGTAGCTGGGACTACAGGCGCCCGCCACCTCGCCCGACTAGTTTTTTTTTTTTTGTATTTTTTAGTAGAGACGGGGTTTCAGCGTGTTAGCCAGGATGGTCTCGATCTCCTGACCTCGTGATCCGCCCGTCTCGGCCTCCCAAAGTGCTGGGATTACAGGCTTGAGCTTTTTTTTTTTTTTTTTTGAGACGGAATCTCACTCTGTCGCCCAGGCTGGAGTGCAGTGGCCGGATCTCAGCTCACTGCAAGCTCCGCCTCCCGGGTTCACACCATTCTCCTGCCTCAGCCTCCCGAGTAGCTGGGACTACAGGCGCCCACCACCACGCCCAGCTAGTTTTTTGTATTTTTTTAGTAGAGACGGGGTTTCACCGGGTTAGCCAGGATGGTCTCAATCTCCTGACCTCGTGATCCGCCCGTCTCGGCCTCCCAAAGTGCTGGGATTACAGGCTTGAGCCACCGCGCCCAGCCCGACTTTCCATGTTTTAAACAGTGTGTTTCTCTCACTGCAGGAAGACCTTTCAGCTCTGCAAGGTGGGGACGCACACGTGATGGGCTGAACCGCGTCCCCCAAAACAGACAAGTGGCGTCTGACCCCCAGGGGCTAGAAGGCTGACAGACCTGCCCGAGCACAGCCAGGGACTCCCGTCCAGGAAGAAAAGTGGGCACAGCTCAGCGGGGGCCACGCTCAGGACAGGTGGAACCCGCAGGGGTGCCCCCAGCTGTGCAGTTCCCAGACCTGCAGCATTACCTGGCGAGGGTTTGTGTGTGTTGAGGGCAGGAGGGTGCATCACAGAAAAGCAGATTCCCAACGCTCCGAGCAGAGGCACTGGGAGCTCTGACCTCAGCCTCCTCCGGGGGATTTATTGCTGCGAACCTGGCTGAGTCTGTGTCCCTGTGTGGGGCGATGTCCTGCATCTCAACCCTGATGACACAAAGTTGGGGACACAGGAGGAGCCACATTTTGTGGACCCTGAGGCTTACATGCCTGGGGGCCTCCTCCTTTGAGACAAAAAATAGAAAATGCAGATGTGGACAGCTGTGAGGCCCCCGGGGCCTGGAGCACAAGCTCCATTTGCTGCTGTGTCTGCCTCTGGGGCTGGCATAGAGGGAGGCTGGGAAGGAGGAGGTGCAGCCTAGAACCAGCGGCTGGGCCCGCCTGGGACACCTCCAGGGGCAGATGAGCCCACGTGATGACCACTGGTGCAGACCTAGCCACACCCTGAAAGTTAAGCCCAGGGAATGGAGCAGGGTGAGGCCCAGGTAGGAGCCGCCCTGCCCATCCCTCCAGGTGGGCCAAGCTCTGTCCAGCCTGCAGATGATGGTGAGACACTGCCGCGCAGCTGGGGTTTGTACTTTGGGGCTGTTCTGAGAGCTGGGTGCCTGTCCCAGGGTGGAGGCTGTGCACCCCACAGGGCCTGAGTGAGGCCCCTGCCTGTGGCCGTGACCCTGGCTCTGAATTCCTAGTAAGGATGCTGAGACCAGAGTCAGGAGAGGCTTCCACTTTCACTCACTCTGGTAGCCGCCTTCCTCGAGCCCCTGGGAGGGAGGGAGGTGGACCCAGCCCTGCCCCCAGGAAGCTCAGTGGGTCAGACAGGCACTGACTGGCCATCACCATTGCCACTGGGTGGAACTGTCACGCAGCCCTGTAGGGGGCAGGAGCGGTGCTAAGAGCCTCCACAGAGACTCCGATGTGGTCAGGGAGGGCTTCCTGGAGGAGGTGACAGTGAGCTGAGCTTTGAAGGGGGAGCAGGAGAGTAATACAAGTTGGAGGCACTTGGGAGACTGCACTGGAGGCCTGGGGTGGGATTGGGGTACACCCAAGTCTAGAGCAGAGGGCGGGGGCTGCACTGAAAGCTGGCCCACACAGGCCTCCTCCCAAGACCAGCTGGGGGCCTCTGAAGGGCCATGGGCAGGGAGGGACCAACTATGACATGTTTGCTGAGGGGGCCCCTGGCCAGTGCTTGGAGGACTGGGGTCAGAGAGCACACGGCCAGACCTTGTAGATGGTGACCATCAGGACTGAGGCTCTCGTGGGCCCTGGCCCAGCAGCAGGTCAACACCCACACGTGTGCACACGGAGAGCCGGCACGACCCCGCCCAGACAGTGAGCACCAGCTTCCCAAGCCCCTGGCTGAACGCGTCCACGGGGACAAGGGAAGGATTGGCAGGGTTTTAAAAACCATTACGGTCAAAGAAGAGCTCAAGGGGAGGAAACTTCAGTAACAGTCTCTCCCTGCAATTATTTTAATGGGCTTTTCTGCCGATGTCAGGATGGAAGACGGAAGCTTCTGCAGAGCCCAAGCCAGCCCCATTCCCTGGAAAGTGCATTTCATCAGATCAGACCCAGGCTGGATTGTTAAAGACAGGAGGTCTGCGATCAGAGCAGCCTGGAAAGCCAGAGAACATTCTGGATCCAGCCCTAACAGGTGACCCCTCTCTTTATCTTTAGACCGAGTCTTCCCTTAGCCCTATTTTTATTTAAAAAATTTTTAAAGAAAGAAAAAGAGGAACCCAAAGCAGTAAAGGAAGTGGCGTCCCGGCCACGGGCAGGTCCAGCTACTCAGACTCCTAAGGGTGGCTGGGACAGGCAGGAGGTCGAGGAGCTCTCAGTTGAGCCTGCCGAGCTGGGGGACGGGCACACGGGGGCCCCACTGCCCAGGTCTGCGCCTGGGGCTGTGGGACGGGGAGGATTTGAGGTGTGGGGTTTGTGTAAGTGTCCCGGCTGCAGTAACGAATGACCACTAACCAGGTGGACTTAACACTCACTTCTTTTCTCACGGTCCTGCAGTCCCGGAGTCCAAAATCAAGGAGTCACGCCCCCATAGGAAAGGCTTTAGAGGATCCTCCACCCGTCCTCTCTCCAGTCTCGGGCGGCTGCTGGCATCCTCGGTGTTCCCAGGCTCGTGGCGGCCTTACTCGCAACCCTCAGCCTCTGCCCTCACGTGGCCTCCTCCGGCACGTGTCTCTCTCCTCTTCTGCCTCACAAAGGCACTCATCGTTGGACTGGGCTCCAGCCTGATCCAGGAGAATCTCATCTGCAGATCCTTAACTAATTCCATTTGCAGAGACCCTTATTCCAAGAAGGTGGAAGTGAGGTGCCAGGCAGACGTAGCTTTTGGGGACACCATTCAGCCCACTAGAGACAGTGTGAGTGTGTGTGTGTATATATATAATTTTTTTTTCAAATGGAGTCTGGCTGTGTTGCCCAGGCTGGAGTGCAGTGGCATGGTCTAGGCTCACTGCAACCTCCGCCTCCCAGGTTCAAGTCATTCTCCTGCCTCAGCCTCCCAAGTAGCTGGGACTACAGGCGCCGCCACCGCGCCCGGCTACTTTTTCTATTTTTAGTAGAGACGGGGTTTTGTCATGTTGGCCAGGCTGGTCTCAAAACCCTCAGGTGATCCAGCTGCCTCCGCCTGGCCAGAGTGCTGGGATCACAGATGTGAGCCACCGTGCCTGCCAGAGTGCTGGGATGACAGATGTGAGCCACCGTGCCTGGCCAGTTTATAGTTTTGTTTTTTAGAGACAGGGTGTCCCTTTGTCACCGAGGCTGGAGCACAGTGGCACGATCACTGCTCACCGAGGTCTTGAACTCCTGGGCTCAAGCAGTCCTTCCACTTCAGCCACGCAAGTAGGTGTAGGAGGACACCACACCTGGCTAATTTTGTTTATTTTTGTAGAGATGGGGTCTCACTATGTTGCCCAGGCTGATTCCAAACTCATGGCCTCAAGTATTCCTCCCACCTCAGCCTCCCAAAGTGCTGGGATTACAGCAGGAGCCACCACACCCGGCCCTACATACAGGGTCTTAATGTTCAGTTCCTTCGTGACTTTCAATCCCAGGCCAAATGTCACTCCTTGGAAAAACAGTCCTGACCTCAATCCCCATCCCCACAAGCTCAGGCCTCCAGCTTTACCTCGTTTACACAATTCTGCGATTGTGGTCCGTGGAGGCAGGAGCGGGTCTCCCTGGCACACACTTGTAGGTGGGTGTTCAGCTGAATGAATGATGAGTGAATGGGCAAGTGAGCTCTTCTGTAAGGAGCCTTCCAGCCCGGCCAGTTCCTTTGGATCTCTGCTCTCCAGACTCCCTGGACAGCGTCGTCAACTGGCGAGAAGGTATGACGGGGACCCCACTGTCCACGTTCACCAGCTGCTTTACCTGGGGCAGGCTGTATAATCTCTGGGCCTCAGTTTCCTCACCTGTGCAGGGGGTTTAATAAGAAGGACCCTTGTAGAACCCCTGCAAAGATTCATGGGATGAGGTGCAGACAGCACACAGCCCAGTTGTGCTTATGCTGGATAAGACACCTGATGGATACTTGGTGGGCGAGTTTTACTTTTTTAGCAGCTTTATTATCATTTATTTTGTTTGTTTTTTTGAGACATAAGTTTTGCTCTGTCACCCAGGCTGGAGTACAGTGTCATGATCACAGCTCACTGCAACCTCTGTCTCCCAGGTTCAAGCAATTCTCCTGTCTCAGCCTCCCAAGTAGCTGGGATTACAGGTGTGTGCCACCATGCCCAGCTAATTTTTGTAGTTTTAGCAGAGACAGGATTTTGCCATGTTGGTCAGGCTGGTCTTGAACTCCCGACCTCATGTGATCCGCCTGCCTCAGCCTCCTAAAGTGCTGAGATTACAGGTGTGAGCCACTGTGCCTGGCTGAGCTATTTATTTATTTATTTTGAGATGGAGTCTTGCTCTGTCACCCAAGCTGGAGTACACTGGCGCGATCTCAGCTCACTGCAACCTCTGCCTCCCGGGTTCAAGGGATTCTCCTGCCTCAGGCACCTGTGTAGCTGGGATTACAGGCACGTGCCACCACGCCCAGCTAATTTTTTTATTTTTAGGAGAGACGGGGTTTTATCATGTTGGCCAGGATGATCTCAATCTCTTGACCTCGTGATCCGCTCACCTTGGCCTCCCAAAGTGCTGAGATTGCAGGCATGAGCCACTTCCCACCCCTGGCTGAGATATATAATTTATATACCATAAATGAAAATATCATAAATGATATATTTATATACCGTAAACATGAAGAAGGAAGTCTGAAGTGACTGACAGAGCGACTTAATGCATTTATGGATCCACTCGTTCAAAAAGATGTTAAATTGAGTGTCTGCTACAAGCTAAACACACTGTTGTGGGTTAGGACATGGAGGAAAAGGGAGAGACAACCTCCTTGCTCTGATACGGATTCTGGTCTCATCGAGCAGACGGCTGATAAAAAGGTAAACATATAAAAAGAGCACATTTCCACAGCCACACGTTCTATGAAGACAGCAATTACACTCCAGTTGAGAATATAATCCATTGGTTTTTAGCACATTTACAGAGGTGCGCCGCCGCCGCCGCGATCTAATTTTACAGCACTTTCGTCCCCTGCGACAGAAACTCCGTATCCTTCAGCTGCCCTCTCCATCCCTCTTCCCAGCTCCTGCCAACGGCCGAGGCCGATCTGCTTTCTTTTTGCTTTTCTTTTTTTTTTTTTGAGACGGAGTCTCGCTCTGTCGCCCAGGCTGGAGTGCAGTGGCCGGATCTCAGCTCACTGCAAGCTCCACCTCCCGGGTTTGCACCATTCTCCTGCCTCAGCCTCCCGAGTAGCTGGGACTACAGGCGCCCGCCACCTCGCCCGGCTAGTTTTTTGTACTTTTTAGTAGAGACGGGGTTTCACCGTGTTAACCAGGATGGTCTCAATCTCCTGACCTCGTGATCCGCCCGTCTCGGCCTCCCAAAGTGCTGGGATTACAGGCTTGAGCCACCACGCCTGGCCTTAGTTGTTTCATGGAAAGCATTTCTTTCAGAAAGGAATTACGGAGCGAAGGGCCAGCAGGGCAGAGGCGCAAGCAGCCTGGTGGGTGGGGTGGGAAATAGGATGGGAGTGGGTGTGTGTGAAAGGTGAGGAAAGGTGGTCCCCTCCCCAGCCCCTCCTGGGTCAGAGGCGATGCCGGGGAACAGGGCCTGGGCAGCAGGCGCCCCACACCTGCTTCCTGCTGCAGCTGGGACCACCTCTAAACCTTCACTCTGGAGTCCCTTTTTGAGTTAACAGAAACTCTGCTATAAAATCAGACAAAACTCTAGAAAGCCACACTCCCAGAGCAAAACAGTAAAAGCCAGAGCGGACGTGTGGAAAACACAGCCCAGACACAGAAAGGTCCTCCCACAGCACGGCTGTGCCACTGTGGGCTGCCTGCCGCCTCCGGCCGCAGCAGTGTCTGTCAGACTCATCTGTCCACTAGCCCAGTACACACAGACAGGGCACATCCACATGCTGGCTGTGTGCAGGGGCCAGGGCCTCAAAGCACAGGGCAGGTCCTGCCCAGGAGCAAGAGGAAGGCCGGAGGGGGAGGCTGGTCTGGACGGGGCCACTGGAGTAATGAGCATCACCAACACTCTGGGTTGGTGCCCAGCATCAGCCCAAAGGAAGCAGGCGTGGCCGAGGCCTGGGAGGCAGGAGTTGGCAGGGGGAAGAGAGCTCCAGGAGGCAAAAGGCCCAGGGGCAGGGGAGGGGTCAACGAGTCGGGAAAGGCGAGGGTGGTGAAAGTTCTGCCAGCTGGGGGTGGAGGCATCTGCTCGGGGGCGGGGCATGGAGTGGTAGAAATCATCCTTCCACTGTCTAGCTATTCTCAGGGACTGTGGCTGGATATTTTATTTTTAAAAATATACAAAAGTTGGCCGGGTGCAGTGGCTCACACCTGTAATCCCAGCACTTTGGGAGGCTGAGGCGGGTGGATCACCTGAGGTCAGGAGTTCAAGACCAGCCTGGCCAACACGGCGAAACCCCATCTCTACTAAAAATACAAAAATTAGCTGGGCCTGGTGGTGGGCGCCTGTAATCCCAGCTACTCAGGAGGCTGAGGCGGGAGAATCGTTTGAACCCGGGAGGCGGACATTGCAGTGAGGCAGGATCTTCCCACTGCACTCCAGCCTGGGCAACAGAGCAAGACTCCATCTCAAAATAAATAAATAAAAATGAACAAAAGTAATATATCAGTTCTTTAGAAAAAATTTTAAAATGTAGAGAATCAAAGTAAAACTTCTCCTTCAACCCATTCCACATGTGTTCAGCTTGCCACGGAAAATGACTCTTCATTCTGATTGGTTCTCTTTCGGTTCCTCTCCCCATTGACTGATCGGCATACACACCTTATTTTTGCCACACAAATGGGGTTATACTCTACATATTTTTTCCAATGACTTGTTTCTGCTTTTACTATGTCACGGGTGTCCCTGTTTAGGAGTTTACCAACATACCTCTTGTTTTTCATGTCTGCACAAGACTCCACAGGACAGGCTCCAGTTTGTTTTTGTTTTTTTTTTTTGAGATGGAATCTCGCTCTGTCGCCCAGGCTGGAGTGCAGTGGCCAGATCTCAGCTCACTGCAAGCTCCGCCTCCCGGGTTTACGCCATTCTCCTGCCTCAGCCTCCCGAGTAGCTGGGACTACAGGCGCCCACCACCACACCCGGCTAGTTTTTTGTATTTTTTTAGTAGAGATGGGGTTTCACCGGGTTAGCCAGGATGGTCTCGATCTCCTGACCTCGTGATCCGCCCATCTCGTCCTCCCAAAGTGCTGGGATTACAGGCTTGAGCCACCGCGCCCGGCCACAGGCTCCAGTTTTCAAACACTCTCACATGCTAGAAACCTGGATACAAGTGTTAGCCCACCACATGTGGTTCTGCCCCTGCTTTTGTTTTGTTTTTTTTAACCTAACACTGTATCTTGTATATTGTTCCATATCAGCAAACACAGCTTTCTTGTTCTATTAATTTATATATTTATATTTTAATTTATTTTTTTGAGACAGGAGGTGCACTCCTGTCACCCAGACTGGAGTACAGTGATACAATCTCAGCTCACTGCAACTGCTGCCTCCCAGGTTCAAGCAATTCTCCTGCCTCAGCCTCCTGAGTAGCTGGGATTACAGGTGCATGCCATCACACCAGGCTACTTTTTATATTTTTAGTAGAAACAGGGTTTCGCCATGTTGGTCAGGCTGGTCTTGAACTCCTGACCTCAGGTGATCCTTGCGCCTCAGCCTCCCAAAATACTGGGATTACAGGTGTCATCCACTGTGCCCAGCCTCTTGTTCTTTTTTTTTTTTTTTTTTTTTTGAGACAGAGTCTTGCTCTGTCGCCCAGGCTGGAGTGCAGTGGCGCGATCTCGGCTCACAGCAAGCTCTGCCTCCGGGGTTCACGCCATTCTCCTGCCTCAGCCTCCCAAGTAGCTGGGACTACAGGCACCCGCTGCCACGCCCAGCTAATTTTTTGCATTTTTAGTAGAGACAGGGTTTCACCGTGTTAGCCAGGATGGTCTCGATCTCCTGACCTCGTGATCCACCCACCTCAGTCTCCCAAAGTGCTGGGATTACAGGCGTGAGCCACCGCGCCCGGCCGCCTCTTGTTCTTTTTAATGCCCATGACAGAACACATGAAGTCTGCCCATGCTGATGGACATGAAGGCTGTCTTCCATTTTCTCCTATTACAATTCACAGTCTAATAATAACCTTGTAAATTTGATATTTCACACACAAATCCATCTTCAGAAGATACTTCCAGAAGTGCAACTGCTAAATCAAAGCTGTAGTTTAAATGATCCTGGAGTCCGAACTTTGCTAGAGATTCACAATTTTCTCTCCAGGGAGGAGAGAACATTTACATCCCCACGAGCAAAGATGAGGGGCCTGTTTCCTCGCATCTTCTGCAATTCAGTAGATTGGCATTTTTTTAAAAATCTCTCCCAAGACAAGTGAAACCCAGCATTATCTCATTGTCTCATTGTAGTTTTAATTCACATTTCTGTTATTAAGAGTGCGGTTGATTTTTTTTTCTTGTTGATTTGTAGAAGTGTTTTATTCAGTAAAGAAACCAGCTTTTATTATGTTTTACACTTACACTTCTTTTTAATGACAGAGTCGCACTCTGTCGCCCAGTCTGGAGTGCAATGGCGCGGTCTCGGCTCACTGCAACCTCTGCCTCCCGGGTTTAAGTGGTTCTCCCGCCTCAGCCTCCCAAGTAGCTGGGATTACATGCATGCACTACCACGCAAAGGTAATTTTTTGTATTTTTAGTAGAAATGGCATTTCACCATGTTGGCCAAGCTGGTCTTGAACTCCTGACCTCAGGTGATCTGCCCACCTTGGCCTCCCAAAGTGCTGGGATTACAGGCATGAGCCACTGCCTGGCCTACATTTAAACT
The DNA here is from genome assembly GCF_047675955.1 of Chlorocebus sabaeus. Classification (NCBI taxonomy): domain Eukaryota; kingdom Metazoa; phylum Chordata; class Mammalia; order Primates; family Cercopithecidae; genus Chlorocebus; species Chlorocebus sabaeus. The sequence continues at coordinate 84,295,133 of NC_132908.1, read as the reverse complement.
TTTTATCCATCTAGAATTATTTTGGTATGAGGTAGGGATCCCGCCTTACCTTTTCCCGATGGTCACCTGAGTGGCCCAATACCATTTAATGAGGCACCCATTCTGCACTCACTGCCCACTTATAAATGCCACTTTTATCAACTAAACGTGGCCCGCCACGTGGACGCCCTGCTCTGGTGGTCTACTCCTACTGCGACTATGCCCTCGTCACCCACACCAGTCAGAGCCTTCACTGGTCCCATCGCTGCCAGCATTATGAATATCCGGCACAGACCTCAAGCAAGCCCCGTTCTTCCCCCTCACGAGATGAAAGTGATGGACGGCTGTGGGGCCACAGTCTGTCCACTCCCACCGTGTGCAGCTCTGTGCTGAGGAGGCTCTGCAAAGCTGCCCATCATCCCCCATTCCTCACAGTGAGAACACAGAGGCCCCTGGGACGGAACCCCTGCCAAGGGCACGGCTGGGGTGTTTACTGCCCTCAGCAGGGGTCTGGGAGCAGGTTCAGGCCAAGAGAGAAGCCCATTAGCCGGGGACCATCTTGTTTCTGGGAGTGGGGAGGGATGGAGAGGGACTCTTGCCAGTTTCCATGACAAACCGCAGGGCTCCCAGCGTTAGAAATGGAGTCTTCAGGAGTTGATCTCGCTCTCCTTCCCGCCATCTCCCCTCACCTACAGGCCACAGCCTATGTTTAGATTCAGCGTTCCCCTCTTCTCCCTCACCCCACACTCCCACCCCCACACACTGGGAATAGCAGGCGAACCCTGCCCCTCGAGGAGCCTAAACCCCGGCTGGGCGAGGGCACCGCGTCTCCACCTGCCCAGCCCCACACCTGCCTGGGACTGAACACGGCACGTACCCTGTCAGGCACCCGAGGCGAGCACCCCCCACGGACGAAGATGCATTTATCTAAAAACTGGTTTTAGAAGCTGCTGCATGAACAACCTCCCAGTTCACCTTTTCAGTGCCCTGCTGAAAACTGATCTTCAAAATAACTCTGCTCTACTCAGTTAAGAAGGAAGCAGGTCTGTCCCGTGTCTGGAGTGGGTTCAGGACTGGCCCGGCCTCCATGCATCAGGGAGGAAGGGGCTTCTTGAGCTCCAGGAACCTTGGGGTCAGGGAGGATGCGGCAATACCAAGGGGTGGGAGACCCCAGCACTGGGAGCTCAGGTGCAGGGCTGAGCCGGTGCAGGGCTGAGCTGGTGCAGATGGCCTGGACCCCAGGGCTGGGAGCTCAAGGTGTAGGGCTGAGCTGGTGCAGGTGGCCTGGACCCCAAGGCTGGGAGCTCAGGCGCAGGGTTGAGCCGGTGTAGGGCTGAGCTGGTGCAGGTGGCCCGGACCCCAGGGCTGGGTGCAGGCGTTGTGTGGGTGACTCCCACTGTTAGGGCCTGGTGGTCACCTCCCTCCCTGGCCTGTGCCCAACCACGGAGGACAGGAGCAAGCACAGTGGCCACTGCCCAGGACACACCAGGTGAGGCTGGTGAGTGGCCCCTGCTGAGTCACTTGTCACATGAGCCTGGCGCTGTCATCTGGGGTGGGTGGAGTGCCCAGCCCTGACCAACCAGGCCCTCGGGGCCCCTGACGGGGCAGAGGGCAGTGGTGGCGTGTGGGGCTGCCTCCTCCAGCACGATCCAGTCGCCACCTTGGGGTGACAAAGGGGCCAGGTGGGGGATGGTCTCTGGGGCAGGCAGCTGAGAGCCTGCTGGGAGGCGAGGAGCAGAGAGAGGTGTCTGTGCGTGGGCCGAAGCTCCAAAGACCCCCGCACATACCCCATTGTCTCGCTGGACTCCCCAGCACAAGTTAACAAAGACACAATGATTAGGAATTTCAAGGTGGGGACCTCAGTGTTAACCTCTGGGTGCAGGGCCCTGTTGGGCATGGGTCCCGGGCGACTGTATGGGCCACAGCCCCAGGATGCCAGCCCCAGGCACCACCCTGGCTACCCTCACCTGGCAGGAGGGGTCACACCACCCTGATTCGGGGAGGGCCAGGACTGATTCCCGCTCTTGGGCCTCTGACCAAATGTCACTTCTCTCGAGAAGCCTGTTCCTGACCCCCTCCCCTCCCCTCCCCTCCCCTCCCCTCCCCTCTCCTCCCCTGTCCTCCCCTCCCCTCCCCTCTCCTCCCCCATACAAACTGCCGGAGCCCGGGGATCTCTACCGCGTCCACGCCAGGGGAACAGGGTCTTCGTCTCTCACCCCAAGAACAGGGCCTGGCACAGGGCAGGCCCCCGTTGAAGTGACACATCAATGTACTTCTGTGGTTTTTCACCAGCACTGTCCCCACTGGCTCCTTGAGAACCGGTGCTGTGTGGTGCCCTGCGTCCCATGTGCAGTGTGTGGCACCCAGTGGGTGCTCCAGAGATTTGTCTGAGGAGTGCTCGGAGGAAAGGCGGATCGCACAGCCCTGGCATGGGCTCGGAAGGACGATCGACAGGAGGCTGACCAGGGCCTGGGGAGAGGGACAGGCCGCTCACTGGGACAGGCCCTAGCCCGCAGTCCACTGCTTGGATCCTGGTGCCCAGTGCAGGGCCATTGATAGAATAATTGGTGGCAAGGCCAGGCCGGACCGCAGGGAGCAGCAGGGGTGTCAATCAGGCCTGGCCAGGAGACCCTCCCCGCCCACCCTGCAGAGGCCACACGTGGGTTTGCTTCTCCCAGAACCCTGGTGACAGGATGAACAGAGGCCAAGGTTGTTCGCAGGAGGCACCACCATTCTGGCACATTCCAACAATGCTGGTGGCTGCGGCCGACACCCACAGAACCCCACCCTTGCTGCTGGGCTCCCAGGGGCGCACCAGTTGCCCACATCGGCCAGTGCAGACCCCGCCTCACCCTCTGCTCCTGAGGGGTGGGGAAGCCTCCATCAGGGCCTTGGGGGTCTAGGAAACGGCTGCCTCCCGGTCACTGTGGAGTCCCCACCCTTGGGTCCCTACCTGTGAAAGGAAGAAGGCAGAGCTCCCACAGCCTCGGGATGCAGCCTCAGACTACCCACGCCCCCACGGCTGGCGCTGGCGCAGGCGGGCAGGCACACCCATGGCCTCTGAGCCCCACGTACAGTCCAGCCCTCACCGGGAGATGCTGGCCGGCTGCTGCAACCTCTCTGCTCCCCCGGTCCCTTAACACACGACAGAGGGCCTGAGAGTCCATCCACACTGGCTGCCCGTGTGGACGCACTCACGTCAGCAGTGATGGCTCTTGGACTTCCTGTCGTTCGTTCCCCTTTTTCTGCCTGGGTCCAGCTTGGTTTTCATCTCCCTATGGGGTCCCGCCTCTTGCTCTGACCAGGCGGCCCTCACACTGTCCCGGCCTCCACCCCACAGGCCAGGCCTCTTGCTGATGTGGAAACTCGGCGTGAAGCAGGCACACAGCTCTCACCACAGGCCACTGACCCACATCTGCGCTCCCACGCTATCTGTCCGTGAGCACTGTGCCAGGGTCACCCCACTTCACAGAAGCACACTGAGGTTCAGAGGCTGCCAAGCAACGTGTCCAAGGTGACAGACAAGTGGCCAGAGGGGACAGAACCCCAGGCGTGTGTTGCAGAGCCCTGCTCTTCCCTCCTGTGAGACAGCACCAGGCTTTTAGCCTAAAGATGGCCAAGTCTCCTTCCTTTTCTCGGCCCCTCCCAAGTCAGGTGTGGAGGAGCCCAGACATCCCTTCTGGGATTTCAGCCTCACTCAGCACCCCATCCTACCCAGCAGGCAAGCATCCCGAATCCCAGATCCCACTAACACGCAGATTCCTGCAGGACTGGGGCTGACCAAGGGCTTTAGACCACCCGGCCCGAGAGCAGACCGATGCCTGCGCCTCCACGGCAGAGGACACTGCTGAGGATCCAAAGTGGTGCCAGACAGGAGGCCAGCCGCACCTCCACGACCCTGTGCCACCTGGAGACGCAGTGGCAATTTCCTTGCTAATTCTCAGGGCCCCAAGGGCAGGGCTGCCACAGGCCTAGCCTCGTAGGACCTCGAGAAGATTCACGAGATGTTTGTAACATGTGTGCAGCTCCTGGAGCCCACATCGAGACAGGGAGAGGAGACTCATTAAATACGGCCTCTGGGGCAGCCGGAGGGGGTGGGAGCTGAGGGCGGGGCCGTCTGGGTCCCAGTTGGGGCTCCACAGGGATGTCCCTCCCCATTTTCACTGTGGGGATGGTGGAGGAGGCAGTGTCTGGAATCCAGTTCTTTGGCCTGTGATGGTGTGAGCACCAGGGCTCGGAGCTGGGCACGAAAGGCCCCATCTAGAGACTGACAGCAATGGAACCAGACGAGGTATCTGGCCAGACTCCGCCAAGAAGAGCAGGCACAGGACTTAACACTCAGCAAGCTCCGCCCGTGCCCTTGGCTCAGCTCATGGAACTCTCATGGACACTTGGCAAGGACAGGTGATTTTCTCCCATTTACAAAAGGGGAAACTGCATTTGTTGTGAGAGATGCAGGATGAGTGTGACGGGCCACGCCATGCCGAGTGGAGCTTCTCCCTGACAGGGAGGCACGAAGGCTCAGTGACGGGAACTGACTCACCCAAGTTCCCGTGAGTAGGGCCAGGATTTGAACAGGATCTGGAAAGGGAGTTTGCGGAGAGGTGAAGGACACAAGCCTGGGAACTGCCTTCAGGCAGCGGAGAAGGAACAGGCCCAGACGGGACCTCCAAACACGAACCACGAAAAACAAGAGACAGCAACGCTGCTGTCAGACATGTGCGCCGGCTCCGGCCTCTAGATCCAGCAGCCACGCAGGACTGGTGAAGAGGCCAGAGCCTCCCAGAGGACCCGGAGCGGCTGGAGGGGCAGGGAGAGGAAGGAGGAACAGGCTCGGGCAGGGCAAGACACTAAATGTTGGCGCACACAGCCGGGCGCTGCGCTCTGCTCATCACAGCAGTCAGAGGATGCTGGATTCTCAGGGCAAACCAGCCAGATCGAAAGAGCAAGAAGATGAGTTTCTGAAGCCACAGAGCCTGTTCAGAGCCGGTGTGCACTCAGCATTTGCAGGTGGAATCAGAGTGTCCACCAAGGGCAGGGGTCTGTGCACGCAACCACAGGCTAAATACAGCCCAGTGGCAGCCATGGCCTGGAGCTAGGAATGGGTTTTGCTTTTTAAAGGGGTTGTAGGAAAAACAAAACAGCCTGGTCTCAAACAAAAAGAAACAAACAAAAAACAAAACAAAACAAACAGAGAAGAGTATGTGACTTAAACCACAGGACCAGCAAAGCCTAAAATACTCTCTAGTCCTTGATGGAAAAAGTGTGTTGATCCTATGTCAGGGGCAGCTCCAGGAGGCCAGTCTCTAACCCCTTCATCTTCAAGGCCCAGAGAGAGGTGGGACATTGCCCAAGTCCCTCCGCTGTCACAGGCGAGGACTAAAACCCAGGTGTCCCAATGCCAGGCCCTGCCTCTGATGCTGTCCTGCGCCCGTGAACCCACCTGGCCTCCAAAGACCAGATAAAAGGTCCTGACGCTCAGACTTCAGCTTAGGGTGGGGCAGGATTTCCTTCTGTCTTTCTGAACAGGGCGACAAAGAGAAGGACGATTGTTCAGATCAGAGCATGGCACTGTCTCGACTGCCTGTGCTTGGCAAAGACAGTCGGCTGAATGGTGGCCCCCAACGAGGTAGGTCCAAGTCCTAATCCTCAGAATATTCCATTCACGTTGGGGAAAGCATCTCTGCGGATGAGATCAAGGTGCAGTTCTTGAGAGGAGGGTGGTCTGGGTTGTACAGGGGGGCCCTAACGCAATCACAGCTGTGCTCAGGAGGGGGCAGAGGGAGATACGAGACAGAGAAGGAGAGGCCACGTGACGATTGAGACCGCAGCAACAAGCGATGTGGCCACTCCAGGGAGGCCGGCAGCCCCCAGAAGCCGGAAGGGACCCTCCCCGCAGCCTGCAGAAGGGGCATGGCGCTGCCACACCCTGGTCTCAAGCTTCTGCCCGGAGCCAGGGGACTCCATGTCTGTGTTTAAGCCCAGGTTTGTGGTGCTTTGTCATGGCAGCTGCAGGAAGCTGATACGGCCATGGAGGGGGCGCACAGGCCCAGGAGCCAACGACCTGGGTTCAGATCCCAGCCCTGCCAAGATCCCACTGGGTGATGAGGCAGGCTGCGTGGCCTCTGTGGCCTCTGTTTCCCCATCTACAGAATGTAGACAACAATACTGCTCACCTCACAAGCGTGCAGGCACAGCTAAATTAGGGTTCCCTTATATTAAAAATTATCCATCAGGTGGCCACGCACCGTGGCTCATCCTGTAATCCCAGCACTGTGGGAGGCCGACGCAGGAGGGGGTCTGGAGAACCCAGAGCACCAGCCCAGCCCCTCTCTGGCTTGAGCCCAGGAGTTTGAGTCCAGCCTGGCCAACACGGCGAGACCCCTGTCTCTACAAAAAATTTTAAAGAAAATTAATAGGGCATGGTGGTACACACCTGTAGTTCCAGCTACTTGGGAGGCTAAGGCATAGAGGATCACCTGAGCCCAGTTTGAGGCTGAAGTGAGTCATGATTGCGCCACTGTACTCCAGTCTGGGCAAAAGAGTAAGACCCTGTCTGCAAGGAAAAAAAAATAGGCCAGGCGCGGTGGCTCATGCCTGTAATATAAGCAGTTTGGGAGGCCGAGGGGGGCGGATCACCCGAGGTCAGGAGTTTGAGGCCAGCCTGACCAACACGATGAAACCCTGTCTCTACTAAAAATACAAAAATAAGCTGGGCGTGGTGGCGGGCACCTGTAATCCCAGCTACTTGGGAGGCTGAGGCAGGAGAACCGCTTGAATCTGGGAGGCAGAGGTTGCAGTGAGCCAAGACCACGCCGCTGCACTCCAGCCTGGGTGACATGCGAAACTCTGTCTCAAAAACAAAAAAACAAAAAACAAAAACAAAAAGAGGAAAAAAAGAAAAAAAAATTCCCTGTTATTTATCTGATATCAATATGATGGGCATCCTGCACTAGCATTTGCTGATCTGCCTCATGGATCGAGCGGGACCCTGGACACCCTGGTTTAGCACCTGGTGAGGAGGTGCCAGCTGCGACCAGGCTGAGGTTGGCAGAAGCCAGCCAGCTACCTGGGGGGCAGCGATGGGATCTGACTTCAAAGCTGAGGACAGGGCTGTGTCCTAGTGTTCCAACCAGGGACAGAACATTCTGGGAAGCAAAGGTCTTGGTTACACCGGCCTCATCAAAGAGGGAGAGGGACGGGCTGGGGAAGGAGGCCGGGTCTGACGGAAGCCAGACTTGGGGCAGCTGGGAGGAAGAGGGGGTACTTCTACACCATGTTGAACTGTGGTTGTTGCGTGCCTCTCCCAGGCCTGCTCCCACCACCAGCTTCCTAGGACCCTCACCTGCAAGTGAGGCCGGGCCTTAGAGCTATGTGGGGTGTGGGGCTGGGAGCTCCACGCCTCTAGGCCTGTCTCAGCATCTGTGAGGTAAGGCTCACCCCACAATGTTGGGGGGCCTTGGGAGGCTCAGAGAAGGTCGTTCACTCAGAGCTCGGGTCCCAGAATCAGGATTCTCCAAAGATCACTCCCGCAGACCTAAAGCACTAAGTGCAGGGTCAGTAGGGCACAGCGGGGCTGGGCCGGTGCTGTCGGTTCTCCAGGGTGACCTGGCTCAGACCCTACCTCAAGACCCTGCACGTCAGGGAGAAACCAAAACCCAGGGAAGTCAACCCAGGCAGGGGCTTTGCAATGGGAGCCCCCGATAAAACAGAGGTTCTGGGCAGCTGACTGGCTCAGGGATCCAGCACTGGGGGTCCCGGATGGGAAGCCTATGAGCTCGCCCTGGGGAGAAGGTTCTAGTTTGGCTTCTCCACCGAGGGGCAGGCCAGTGATCTCCCCCATAAAGACTGTGGTGCTCATGACCTCCCTCCCTGGAGTCAAAGGGATGAGCTCAGGCAAGGAAGAGGGTTGGCTGGCTCCTGTTTATCCATTCAAGAAGCAACCACTGACCGTTTGTCAAACAGGAGTAAACAGACAGTGGCGACGCCTCCTGCTGTGAAGATGCACACGGTTTTGTGTGGTGGCGGTTTCAGGGGACAGGCAAATGCGCTGGGCAGGGGCCAGGCTCACCCTGGAGATGCACTGGTGACCTGGGTCCTCATGACGCTTCCTCGGGCATCTGCATGCAGGTCCTGCTCTGCCACCTGCTAGCTGGGACCCTGGGCAAGTCACACAGCCCCCGGGGCCTCAGTGTTCCCACATGTGAGCTGTGGGTCATACACCTACACTGCCACACTGCAGCAAGGATGAGGAGGGCCAGTGGCCTTCACTCGGGGGTGGTTCACCGTGGCTCTCCTATTCCACCCTGTCCTCAGCCTCCACTGGCCGAGGAGACAGCCGAATTATTACTTTTTGAGACGGAGTTTCACTCTCATTGCCCAGGCTTGAGTGCAGTGGTGTGATCTTGGCTCACTGCAACCTCCACCTCCCAGGTTCAAGCAATTCTCCTGCCTCAGTCTCCTGGGTAGCTGGGATTACAGGCGCCAGCCACCATGCCCGGCTAATTTTTGTATCTTTAGTAGAGACGGGGTTTTACCATGTTGGCCAGGCTGGTCTCAAACTCCTGACCTCAAGTGATCCACCCACCTCAGCCTCCCAAAGTGCTGGGATTACAGGCATGAGCCACTGCATCTGGCTGGCCGTATGATTTTTAACCCCTGAGTACTTCAACACATATTTCCTTGAAACAAGGCCATTCCTCACATGAGCACAGAAGAGTCGATTCCACTACAACTCGACATCTGCGTTCCTAGAAATCACTGCGTGCAAAACCGCACAGTCAAAACCACAGGGCTTGTGGGGAAACAGGGTTAGGGGAAGGGCACTCAAAGCAGACAGGAACCTAATAAAAACGGCAGCACGGCTTCACACGTTAAGGGGTTCAGAGACACATAAACACGGCACTTGGGCTTGGAATGCTGTAAGTTTATCAAGGGAGGTAGGCTGGAGAGCTGGTGCAGAGTGGCAGAGGCGGGTCAGTGGACACAGGAGGAAGTTGTGCCCTGACGAGGATGGGGTGCCCAGGGCAGCTGGGGCTGTGTGAGGTGCACATGCATCCTGTGTGTTCCTATGTGAGCGCAGGCGCATCAGGCCGGCTGGGGACAGTGGCTGTGTTCACCCAGTGCTTCTGGTGGGTGAAATCTCGCAAAGGAAAACAGGAAACTTGTGTTATCTTCAAACTGTTCCCTGATATATCAATCATGCTGGAACCAATTCTCATTTTCAAAACAAGCTTTGTAGCAAAACTGACTGTCCAACTATCACTATCAAGAAATTAACCTTGGCCGGGCACAGTGGCCCACGCCTGTAATCCCAGTAGTTGGGGAGGCCAAGGCAGGTGAAGCACTTGAGGTCAGGAGTTGGAGACCAGCCTGACCAACACAGTGAAACCTTGTCTCTACTAAAAATACAAAAATTAGCCGGACATGTGGCACGGGCCTGTAGTCCCAACTACCTGGGAGGCTGAGGCAGGAGAATTGCTTGAACTCAGGAGGCGGAGGTTGCAGTGAGCTGAGATTATGCCACTGCACTCCAGCTTGGGTGACGGGGCGCAACTCCATCTCAAAAAAAAAAAAAGAAAAGAAAAAGAAAGAAATTAACCTTGAAACAATACAACCAGGAAATCTATAGCCCTGGACCAAAACTTGCCTACTTATCCTGCCAACCCAACATGGCGTTTTTATGATCCAAAGAGACAGGTTGGTGCCTGACAGCATGTGATGGCTGAGATTAGTGAGCTCCGGGCTTATAAACCAGGCAGCGGCAGGCCCCATGGGGTGCTGGAAGTCCATGAAAGGAGGCTGTGCTTTTCCGTGCAGGCAGTGGAAGGCCTGAAAGGTTTTAGGCAGGGAGACCATCCCAGGTCCCAGGCTGCCCCGTGGAGGGCGGATTTCACAGGGAGACAGATGGAGGACGTTGCACCCCTGCGTGGGGGCTGAGGAGGGTCTGAGCCACATTTTAACTTCAAGGTGAGCCAGAGGAAGGCAGCCTGCCAATTAAGCCCCCGAGGCAGGTATGCACTTCTCCCAAACTCTCCACATAGCTCAGTAGGGACAGGGGTCCATGACCAGGACAGACTCTGGAGGGGCCACCAGGGGGCCAGGAAAGGAGGGCAGAGCCTCACTCAAGCCTGGTTCTCCCGCCTCATCCACCCCAAAGACCCTTGACCCCAAAACAAGCATCCTGGAAAACAAATCGGGACACTACACCAAATTCCCCTATAAACAACCATAAAATAAACCCAGGCCCATATGCTGACGATACTAAAAGAATCAGACACGTGCCTAGTGAAGTCAGGCAGTGGGGAAAAATCTGGCTGTCCTTTTGGTTTTGGTTTTAGGAGATGCAGAAAGTGCTGCTGACAGAAACTATGCATTTGGCACCCACCGACCCTCAAACATCGACAGAGAACACCGGGTGCCTCACACTCGCCTCTCCAGGCAGGGGGCTGCTATCTTGGCAACGTAGGGTATCTTGCCTCAAGTCACAGAGAAACAGCAGCAGAGCCCAGGCTCTGGAACCGGGGCTTCGGGATGTCCCTGCGCCCAGGGCAGTCAGGGGAGGCCTACGGATCCCTTTTGAGGGATGACCGTAGGTACAGAAAATAAAAGGTACAGGGTTACAAGGGAAACCAAGCATTTTGAAATGTTAAATTGCTTAAAAATCAAATTTGTGAGACAGCCATGCATATCCTTCTGAATTAACATACTAAACAGGATGCATCCATGAGCGGAAAATCAACTGTCACTTAGGAGTAGTGGAGGCGTAAGTGCCCCTCAGCGAATGGGACGTGAGTGTGATGTAATGAAATACCCAGGCTTCCTGCTGGGGGCCAAGGCCCTGGCTTTATAACTGGGGAAATACTGAGTTTCATCCAGAGGCAGCGAAAACCACAACGCTGTATGTTCCCCATCTAAGTTGAAGCCCCATGAATTCTCTCCCCGCCCTGTGGCGGCCTGTGGGGAACTCTCCGAGGTGCTGACCCTGCCCTTGGATGGGTCTCGGCTCTTGGACAGGGGCGTCCCATGACTCTTCGTCTCTGAGCATGCATGGCTTGCCTTCCGGAGAAAGTGGGTGTGTTCTCGGGTCTCCCCAGTCAGACCCTCGGCTTTCTCGCCCAGCCTCCCTGGACAGTCACACACAGTGGTGACCCCATGATGTCAACCCCTCCCCAGTCCTGGACCCCTTCAAAGTCCAGCCCATGCTCAGAGCAGGAGGCTTTGCTTCCCCTGAAGTCCACTGCTGTCCTCAGGTCCAAAAGGCAGGTGCAGAAGAGGGCGTGACCGGCAGAATCACGGCCCTCAAAGATGTCCCTGTTTTGAATGTGTCTCCTTATGTGGCAAAGGGGACTCTGCAGAAATGACTGAGTTAAGGATCAGGAGAGGGAGAGATGACCCTGGATTATCTGGGCGGGCCGCCCTGAACCACAAGGGTCCTTGTAAGAGAGGGACAGGAGGTTAGAGAGGAGAGGAGACAAGAGGCTGCCCTGCTGGCTCTGAAGGCAGAGGAGGGGCCTTGAGCCAAGGAATACAGGCGGCCTCTGGAAGCTGGGAAAGGCGAGGAACAGATTCTCCCTGGAGCCTCCAGAAACTTAGGTATTACAAATTTCATGTTTAGACTTGGGTCCCATCCCCACGATATCTCATTATGTGCATACAAACATTCTACAACTTAAAGAAAGCCGAGATCTGAAACACTCCTGATCCCAGTCATTTCAGATAAGGGATTCTCACAGCCTGTACCATTGTCATTCCATTGGACAGATGGGGAAACCGAGTCTCGGAGGAATCATGATGGGCTATGGGAGACCTGCCTGGAGGTGTCCTGGAGGGCACGGGAGGGACTCCCATAACTGGGTAGAGCTGTTTGTCTCCAGCCTTATGTGGATGGCCCATTAGGAGGTACCCCCTCCTACAGACTAGCACACTGAGGCTCAGACAGGCAATGTGACAGTGTGACTGGGGGTCCATCCGCGGAACAGGCAGCTGGTGGGGAGGCAGGGACTCACCTGTCCACTGAGAGCTGTGGCTTCCTCTACAAAACAGGGAGACTGGGGGGGCTGCGGTGACTACAATGGACACGTGCCAGACCCTGGTGCACTGGTCTGTGCTGCCCCAGGACAGGAGCATGGGCAGTGGCACCCAGTCCTGCCTGTGGCCCCTGGTGGGAGTGGGTGAAAGGGGAGCATGGAACTGAATTAGCTTGGCCACTTCGGGACAGAGTCCTGGGAGAGGCTCTCTGGGAAAGCCCCTTTCACTCCAGCCCTACGGCAGAGCTGGGACTCACTCCCAGGAGTCCTCTGTGTCCTCCCTGCAGCCCCCTCTGTCCACCCGAGACTGTTTCAAAGCGTCTGGTCTGGGGAAAGGCTCAACTCTCTGAAACAGAATCCAGGGAGTCTTTCTCAGAGGGATGCCATCGGCCCGGAAAGTTCTCTCCATTATTACTGAGACGCACAGCTGGTCCCTGTGCAGCACTGTCTCTCCCCAGCCTCAGAGGCAGGTCCTGTCCTCAGCTCCTCTTTACAGATGAGGAAACTGAGGCACAGGGAGGTGACGCTGCTTACCCAGGGTTTCCAGGTGGCAGGGCTGGGGAAACCAGGAATACAGGGACGAGGAAAGGAATCCCCTTCACAGCAGAGCTCAATGGGCCCAGAAGGGGCGGAGCAGGGCCATGCTATCCGGCCCCAGACAGCAGCTGCTAAGTGCTTCATCCCCAGGCTGGGGCAGGGAACCCGGGAGGAGGAGTTAGTGTTTGAAGGGTGCAGGGCTTCATTTCTGCAAGGTTCAAGGTGAAAGGGGTTCTGGAGACAGATCGCAGTCATGATTGTACAATATGCTTAACACCACTTACTGTACACTTAAAAATGGTTAAAATCATACTTTTTCTTTTTTTTTGAAATGGAATCTTGCTCTGTCGCCCAGGCTGGAGTGCAGTGGTGCTATCTTGGCTCGCTGCAACCTTTGTCTCCTGGGTTCAAGCGATTCTCCTGCCTCAGCCTCCCGAGTAGCTGGGATTACAGGCGACGGCCACCATGTCCAGCTAATTTTTGTATTTTTAGTCGAGATGGGGTTTCACCATGTTGGCCCAGACTGGTCTAGAACTCCTGACCTCAAGTGATTCACCCACCTCAACCTCCCAGTGCTGGGATTATAGGCATGAGCCACGGCCTGGCCAAAATCATACATTTTATGTTGTGTGTATGTGTATGTAGTTTTCTTTTTTTCTTTTTCTTTTTGAGACAGAGTCTTACTCTGTCACCCAGGCCGGAGTGCAGTGGCACAATCTTGGCTCACTGCAACCTCCGCCTCCCAGGTTCCAATGATTCTCATTCCTCAGCTTCCCGAGTAGCTGGGATTACAGGTGCCTGCCACCACACCTGGCTGAATTTTTTTTGTATTTTTAGTAGAGAGCGGATCTTGCCATGTTGGCTAGGCTGGTCTCTAACTCCTGACCTCAAGTGATCTGCATGCTTTGGCCTCCCAAACTGCTGAGATTACAGGCATGAGCCACCACACCCAGCTGCTCCAGCAGCGGTCGCGACAAGGCCAGGCATGGTGCTGGCTGCGCCACTTTCGCTGTGGCTGCTGCAGCTATCCCAGGCTAAGTGACAGTCCAGGTCTGCAACTGTGCCCTTGCCTCCAGCAATTGCACCCTTATTCAGCTGCTTATTACCCAGCAAGGCACCAGCCAGTCAAGCTGCCCTGCTGGGCACACAACTAATTGGGATGGTTGGGTTTGGAGAGGAGGAAATGGGGGCTAGGGGGCCACCCACCCCTGCCTCAGCGCCAGTCCCACAGCAAGCCCCAATCCGCCATGTCCCTCTCATCAGGCCCCAGGTGAGGGGTGCCTGGAGGAGAGAGGAGCTCAGGAAAGGCAGCTCTTGACTCCCCAGTGCAGGGGGTGAGTCCTCCTGCTCCACCTGCTGGGGCCTCCTGCTTTACAAACACCCACACGGGGTCACCTGGACACCTCTGGGGCCTGCCTTCCACTACATCATGCCCTGGGTCTGTTTCAGGAACCCACAGGTGAAGAGACAGAGAAACGCAGGGGTTGGGGGGAGAGAGAGAAGGGGCAGCAAAAACAGAAACAGTGACAGAGAGCGAGATAAAGAGACAGGGAGGGAGGGAGATGGAGAAAACTAGGAGAGAGAGAGAGCAAAGCAGATAGGGAGAGAGGAAAAGAGGGAGGGAGGGAGATGGAGAAAACTAGGAGAGAGAGAGCAAAGCAGATAGGGAGAGAGAGAGGAAAAGAGACAGCACACACTGGGCTGACCAGCTCAGGAAGAGAAGTTGACGCCATGCACCCCGATCGGTTAACTTTCAAGGGGTGCAGCTTGCCAACAATCCCCCGAGACCCACTATCGAGCTCCACTGCCACGCAGCAGTGCCCCACCCCCAGCAGTCCCACTCGGGACATCAGTGCAGAGGCCAGGAGGGCACGTGGGCAAAGGGAATGGCATGGTGACAGCAGCTGAGCGGCAAGTGAGACCCCTAGGCAGACTCAGGGCCAGGCTCACAGTCAGCACTTTCTGTCGAACCTCATTCAATCCAGAGCCTCCTATGAGGCGGGCAGAGCAGATGTGGGAACCGTGAGATGGCCAGACTGGTTCCCTACACGGGGGGCCGGGACGTGGGCTGGTGCCTGCACTGCACTGGTTACATGTTCTGAAGATCGCCCTTGGAAACAGTTATGACTATTTAGGGAATATAGGAAATTAAAATAGAACATTATTGGCTGGGCACAGTGGCTTACACCTATAATCCCAGCACTTTGGGAGGCTGAGGCAGGAGAATTCTTGAGGCCAGGAATTGGAGACCAGCCTGGTCAACATAGTGAGACCCCATCTCTACAAAACATAAAAATATTAGCTGGGCATGGTGGTGCATGCCTGCAGTCCCAGCTCCTCAGGAGGCTGAGGTGGGAGGATCATTTGAGCCCAGGAGATTGAGGCTGCAGTGAGCTATGATCTTACCACTGCACTCCAGGCTGGGAGACAGAACAGAACAAGACCCTGTCTCAAAACATAAAATTATTTGTTTTGTAACCAGGGAGAAAGAGGCTTAGCAAAGTGAAGCCACTTTCCCTGATGGCCACGCAGGGAGGCTGGAGGGCCTGGCGGGCTGTGTGCCTCAAATATGCAGCCCAAGGGCCCTGGCAGGGTGGCGGGAAGGCTCAGGAAGCCCACAGCAGCAGACTCGACTCTCCCATCTCCGCGGTTACTGCTGATGCAGGGTCTGACCCTGCCAGGCCTTCAGGGAGAAACCAAGTAGGGCCCCACTCAAGACACTCAACCCCCAGGCGCTGCCTGCTGACCCTCAGGCAAACTGGCCCCTGGCTAAGGAAATTCGCCAGGCCTTGCCCCCGGACGCCTCCAACAAAGAGGAGCTGGTTTGTGGTGACAGCGTTTTCCCGGAGCCGAACTCCAGCAGGGATTTATCACACATTCTTGTCAAAGGCCACCAGGTGACCAGTGGACATGTGTGGTTACGCCCAGGCCGAGTGGCCACCGGTTCCTGTGAGAAGAGGCCAGAGCGGCGGTCAGAGCTCATGGGAGCAGCATCTCCATGTGGCAGGCGGGCCTCAGAGGTGCTGCTGGAGAAGCCCCTGCAGGTGACTACACAGCCAGCGTGCGGGGTTTGCAACCTGCCCCTGCGGACCCCAAGGTCAAAGCAGCGAGGCTGAGATGCTGATGGTCATGATTTTGGGGACTTTCTGGTGGCAGGGACGACCTGAGCAACCCATTCCCATGGCTCCTTCCCATCCCATTCCCCAGCTGCCACTGGGAAGCAGAGTCTAGCAGATTGTCGTGCCTGAGGCTCAGATGAGAAAACTGAGGCTCAGGTTGGTGAAGGCTTGCACCAGGTCGCACAGGCACAGGCTGGTCTGACCACACCTAACCACAAAGAGGTGTTCATCTTTATTAGAATGTTCCTCTCCTTCCCTCCTCCCCCACCGCCTGCTGAAAGCTGAGAAGGAAGCTGACCTAGCTTCAGGGAGCTCACAATCCCAACAGTACCGAAAAACTGTACTACAAGATAAATGACCACATAAAGGCGGAAAAGTGTGTGTCTCAGGATCTGAGAAAGGGGGCAGCCAACCCCATCTGGGAGCTGGGAATGAGCAGGGAGGCACATCTGGAATGAGCGCAGAGAGGCGCATCTGAACTGGGTCTTGAGGGGTGCATGGGAGCTCACTAAGAAGGAAGGGCGGCCGCGCGCGGTGGCTCACGCCTCTAATCCCAGCACTTTGGGAGGCCAAGGCGGGCGGATCCCGAGGTCAGGAGATCGAGACGATCCTGGCTAACACGGTGAAACCCCATCTCTACTAAAAACACACAAAAAAACTAGCTGGGCGAGGTGGCGGGCACCTGTATTCCCAGCTACTCGGGAGGCTGAGGCAGGAGAAAGGCGTGAACCCGGGAGGCGGAGCTTGCAGTGAGCCGAGATTGCGCCACTGTACTCCAGCCTGGGCGACAGAGCTGGAGTATAAAAAAAAAAAAAAAAAAACAAGAAGGAAGGGCATTCCCAACAGAGGGACCAGCATATGCAAAGAGGAAGGCACAATGTACTCGTGGACCGTTCAGAGGATGGTGGGCAGATGTGCAGAATACCGGCCAGGCGACAGCCGAAAACAAGGCCAGAACTCCAGGGGGACTGCACGTCTTGCTGGGGAGCCTGGTCTTTATCCCAGGGACTCTTACGCAATGGAGCAGAGTGATCAGACTGCTGCTCTGCCATTCTGTCACCTGCAGAGATGACCACACCAAAGATGGGTAGCTAGGTGTCTCTCCAGAGGTGGGTGTCCTGGGCAGGGGTCATGCCCCACTCTCCTTGTTGTCTCCTCTGCACGGGTGTAGACAGCAGGCCTCTGTCCCACGTGGCCTTCTCTGTGTGTGTCTGTGTCTCTTCTCCTCTAAGGACACCAGTCCCACTTGACTCCAGTGGGACCTCATCTTAATTAACTACATCTGCAACAACCCTATTTCCAATTACAGTCATGATCACATTCACTGGCATAAACTTTAGGGGCATGATCAACCCTGTGATTGGAACTGTGCAACCTCCTTCATATACATAACCCCGCAGCAGCTTCAAGGGTGGGTACTCTTACCCACTTATGGGGGGGTGGACAGGGAAACTGAGGCCCTGGATGGCAGAGCCAGGGCTCTAACACCCAGGCTGTTTCCTTATCTCTTCCCCAGGAATCCAGGTCCAGCGGTCCCAGGAGCCAGAAAGGTAAAGGTGAGCCGGGAGAACATCACCCTGGGGCCCCCTGACACTTCAGCAATTTCCCTAGTACTTGGGTGGCACGGGAAGGTTCAGGGACCCAGGCAGCTTTTGCCTTTCCGGTAAAAGGCAAAAGCTCGGCAGGCTCTGCAGCCACTCCCTCTAGAAGGTGAGCTCATCAAGTACCAAGTCTCCCATGACAGCTGCAAAAGCGACGTGCGCCCGGGGGCCGCCCTCAGGTTTGGCCCCAGGGTGCGCCCCGCCCCTTCTTTTATAAGACGGTGCCTGGTGAGGAGGGCTTGGAGCCAGGCGGATAAATACCCAGGACCAGATGCACAGCCTCGTCCCTCAGTGCCTACCCAAACTCACAGCCCAGACCTCTCCTGAACACAGAACCAGGCAGGGCCCTGCCCTGGGGGAGCTCGAGGTCTCAGGCAGAGAGGCTGATGCTGACAGAGAAACACACTCAACACTGAATGAGATGCAAATACTTATGAAAAACCCAAGCTGTAGACTTTTCACTAAAGTAGATACACAGTGGCCCACAAGCACACGGAAAGGTGCTCACCGCCATCAGCCTCCAGGGAATGCAAATCACAGCCACAGCGAGATGCACCTCACAGCCCTGAGCACGGCGGTAAGCAAGAGGCAGACAGCGGTGAGTGCTGGCGAGGACAGGCCACGCTGGAGCCCTCCGGCACTACTGGTGAGAACGCCAAGGTGCAGCTGCTGTTGGAAACAGTCTGGCTGCTCCTCAGGAAGTTAAACTCAGAGTCACCACAGGTCCCAGCAACTCCTCTCCTGGGTGTCTACCCGAGAGAAGTGAAAACACACAGCCAC
Organism: Chlorocebus sabaeus; assembly: GCF_047675955.1. NCBI lineage: Eukaryota > Metazoa > Chordata > Mammalia > Primates > Cercopithecidae > Chlorocebus > Chlorocebus sabaeus. Next base: position 84,277,088 of record NC_132908.1, on the reverse strand, counting down.
ATGCAGGTGTGTACACAGTGTTCGTAACAGTGTTATTTGTAAGAGACAAGAGCCGAACAACTCCGATATCCATCAACTAATGAGCAGATGAACAAAACGCAGTCCATCCACACCGGGGCTATTGCTCAGCCACAAAAGCGAGGGGAACCCTGACGACGCCCGCTACGATGCAGGTAAGCCTTGAAGGCATCACACAGAGTGAAAGAAGCCAGCACAGAAGAACGTACTGTCCGGTTCCAATCACATGGAAGGTCAAGGATACGTAAACCCAGAGAGACAGGAAAAGAGTTTGGCAGTTGCCAGGGGCTAAGGGAGGGGCAATAGGAAGGGAGATGAACAAGGAGTTCCTTTTTTGGGGTAAAGATGTTCCAGAAGTAGACACTGGCAAAGGTTGCACAACTTGGTAAATGCACAAGAAACCACCAAATTGTGTAGTTTGAGAGGGTGAATGTCATGGTATGTGGACATACCTCCATAAAAAGAAAACTGGGCCAGGCCCAGTGGCTCACACCTGTAATCCCAGCACTTTGGGAGGCCGAGGTGGGCGGATCACCTGAGGTCAGGAGTTCAAGACCAGCCTGGCCCACATGGTGAAACCCCGTCTCTACTAAAAATACAAAAATTAGCCAGCCGCGGTGGCGCATGCCTGTAATCCCAGTTACTCCAGAGACTGAGGCAGGATAATCACTTGAACCTAGGAGGCAGAGGTTGCAATGAGCCAAGATTACACCACTGCACTCCAGCCTGGGCGACAGAATGAGCCTCAAAAGAAAAGAAAAAAAGAAAGAAAGAAAATTGGGCCAGGTGTGGTAGCTCATACCTTAATCCCAGCACTTCAGGAGGCTGAGGCAGGAGGATTGCTTCAGCCAAGGAGTTCAGGACCAGCCTGAGCAACACAGACCCCCGTCCCTACAAAGAAATAATAAAATAGAAAAATAACAAAATAAGACTACCGGTGGGGCGCACCTGTAGTCCCAGCTACTCAGGAGGTGGAGGCTGCCGTGAGCTGAGATTGTGCCACTGCACTCCAGCCTGGGCAACAGAGCAAGATCCTGTCTCAAAAAAAAGAAAAGAAGAGAAAAGCAGAGAGGAAAGAAAGAAAGAAAGAAAAAAGGAGAAAGATAAGAAGGAAAGGAACAAAGAAAAAAGAAAACTGACAGGGTGCCGGCACATTCCTTGTGAACATGAGGAATGAGCTCCCACACCGCTCCCCCTGGGCTTGGGACAGTGTTTTCAGTGTCCTCTGAAAACCATCCCCTGCCCGTGTCCTAGGGGAGCTGCCGGTCAGCATGTCCCTCCCACAACCACCTGCCCTCACATCTGCAGTGAGCACGTGCCCGGCCTGGTCAATCAGAAATTACATCCCTCATAGGCAGAGATCAGGCAGGGAGCTTCAGCGGAGCCCACTGAAGCCTTTCTAGGCCCTGGAGAAATGGGTCTCTCCCCGGCTCCAGGACTGAGAGCCTTAAGGGCTATGTGAGCACAGACACACTGGCCTTTCCTAACACACATGGAACACCTGCTGCGGCATGAAATTAAACCCAAGGAGGAAAGCAGAACCAAGACAGGGAGTGAGGGAGAGCATGCCCTGACACTGTGGGCACCTGGATCCAGCTATGCCTGCAGCTACCCAGAGAATAAGAGCCAATGAAATCACTTTTCACTTAAGCTAATTTGAGCTGTGATTGTGCCTCTTGCAACCAAGTCCTGATTGATAGTCAGCTCACATTTTACACAGATGTGGATATGGAGGAAACCTCAGTGGTCCCAATCACTTTTTTTTTTTTTTTTTTTTGGAGACAAGTTTCACTCTAGTTACCCAGGCTGGAGTGCAGTGGAGCAATCTCGGCTCACCGCAACCTCCACCTCCCGGGTTCAAGCGATTCTCCTGCCTCAGCCTCTCAAGTAGCTGGGATTAGAGGCATGCACCACCACACCAGGCTAATTTTGTATTTTTAGTAGAGACAGGGTTTCACCATGTTGGTCAGGCTGGTCTCGAACTCCTGACCTCAAGTGATCCACCCACCTCAGCCTCCCGAAGTCCTGGGATTCCAGGCATGAGCCACCGTGCCTGGCCCCAGATCACTCTTACAAAGGTCTGTCAGGGCTATGTGTGTAGGAGCCCTGTTCTGCAAAACATATAGACCTTTAAGCAATGGACTCTACGCAGAGCAAGACGCTAAGGAGTGAGGTCTGTCTTGCTCCTTTCTTCCCTGCCTGTTTCTTTCTTCTGCCTCCAGGTGGGAAGGTGGAACTGTAAGCTGAGTGCTCGAATGGTGTGACTGCCCAGGCACTGGGAGCCTAATGAGCTGGAGGGTGAGGTAGGTGATCCACTGTGCAGCAGAATCCCCCGTGTCCCTGGAGAGACAAAGCAAGGCCCAGGGCCCAGGCTGGGGATGCAGAGGTGGAGGTGGGGGCAGTGCAGAGCCACACACAGAGAGGGTGAGGGGCGTGTGAAAAGCGTGGCATCTGAAAGCAGGGGCGTGTTCTCTTGGGGACCGAGACAACCCACCCTCCACTTGGCCAAGCCATCTGTGAAGTCGATCGCACACATGTGCTCCTGCGGGTAGTTTCTCCATGGAACACTGTCATGGTCAGCAAAGCACCAGGTGTGCGGACACGGGGGCCACAGGCGTGGGGCACCACGGTGAGCACACGGGAGCCTGAGGACATAAAGAAAATCTGGTGGGGAGAGGAGGGGGAGGGGCTGAGCTGACATCCAGGTTATACCAGGTGAGTGGCAAGTTCTGAACACACCAGGGAACACAGGTGAATCCGAGGTGGGGGCCGTGATGGGCAGGGGGTGAGGGGGAAGGTCAGCAGCACAGGTTTCAAAACCCAGGAGAGGGCCGGGCACGGTGGCTCACACCTGTGATCCCAGTACTTTGGGAGGCTGAGGCGGGCGGATCACCTGAGGTCAGGAGTTCAAGACCAGCCTGGGCAACATGGTGAAACCCCATCTCTACTAAAAATACAAAAATTAGCTGGGCGTGGTGGTGGATGCTTATAATCCCAGCTACTCGGGAGGCTGAGGCAGGAGAATCACCTGAACCCGGGAGGTGGAAGTTACAGTGAGCTGAGATTGCACAACTGCACTCCAGCCTGGGCAACAGAGCAAGACTCTGTCTCAAAAACCAAAAAAACAAAAACAAAAACAAATCCCAGGGGGCAGCCTGGGCCACAGTGGAACCAAATCCACACCTACCGGGAACCCGATTGTGACCTTACTGGAGATGAGCCCTCTGCAGGTGGAATAGTTAAGATGGGGTCACACTGGAATAGGGCAGGCCTTAAATCCAATGGCTGTTGTCCCTAGGAGAGGGAGACAAAGACACACAGAGGGAAGACAGCCCTGTGAACTCAGGGTGGGAACTGGGGTGATGCGGCCACAAGCCAAGGAATGCCTGAAGTCACCTGGAGCTGGAAGGGGCAAGGAGGGTCCTCCTGAGAGCCTTGGGAGAAAGTGCAGCCCTGATGATACTCGAGTTTAGACCTGTGACCTCCAGGGCTATGAGGGACCTCCAGGGCTATGAGGGACCTCCAGGGCTGTGAGGGAGTGTATTTCTGCTGTTCCGAGCCGCTCTGGGGTGCTTTGTTATGGCAGGGGCAGGAGACTCACACGGGGAAGATGAGGCATGTCCTGGAGGAGCAATGGTCCTCTGTGGCTGCAGCCCATGGTGTGAGGACAGCACATGGACAGGATTCTCCCGTATGCCTTCAAGAGCCACCCACCAGGCTCTGCATCAGTCAGCGGCTGTCACAGCAAAGCCGAGTAACAAGTCCCTCCAAGAAACAAAGAAACCCCACTGGGTGACTCAAAATAGTAAGTTATTTCCATGCATGAATGGATGCCCATGCTCAACCCATTTTATAGAACTGAAAACAAGGCCCAGAGAGCTGAAGCTCCTTGCCTGGGGCCACACAGCTAGCAAACAGCAGAGCCACTGCTGTTTCTCAAGAAGATCAATGAGAACTGGGCTCCAGCTACCACAGGGGTTTCTGGGGTTAGATTTGTGGAAAACGTGCCTGGCAGTCACCAGGACCTGGGACAGACTGTCAGGAGCATTTAGGAATTTCGCTCCCTGGGGCCTTTAGGGAGAGAATGGGCATGTCCATTCTAGAAATGGGAGCACCAGAGGGGACAGACCTGCCCCAGTCAGAATGCGGAGTGTACGGGTCTCAGGAGCTGCCGAAAGTGACCACACACAGTGGCTCCAAACCACACACACTTATTCATGTAGAGCTTTAGAGGTCACAAGTCAAGAGGAGTCTTATGGGGCTGGAATCAAGGTCTTAGCAGGGCTGCCTCCCTGGAGGAGAATCCATTTCTCACCTTTTCCAGCTTTTAGCAGCCACCTGCCCTCCAGGCCTCGTGACTCCCCCTCCACCTTCCAGTAGCATCGCCTCTGCTTCCAGGGTCCCTCACGTGGACTCTGTGGCCCTCCCCCAAAGCCCCCGTGATTCTATTTGCCCATCTGCATAATTCAGGGTGATTCCCCCGTCTCGGGTGCCTCGACTGAGTCACATCAGCAAAGTCCCTCTTACCAGGGAACGTGACACCCACAGGTTCTGGGATTAGGATGTGGACATCTATGGGAGTCATCATTCCTGCCGCAGGGAGAAGTCCCTCAGTGACACAGCAGTCAAGGCCACCCAGTCATCTCCTCCTGGAGCCCTCCCTCCCAACCAAGGCAAATCAGGACAGCCCTGAACTGGGTAACGAGGCAGCATCTACCCACAGCTTTGAATGCACACATCACCTAGCCAGCAACGCCTGCTGTAGGAGACCGGGGTGCAGAATTCCCCAGGCTAGCAGCAAGGGAGGGTGGGCTTGAACAGCTGTTGCAGTCTTGTGAGACTGAAAGATCAGATGTGTCCAAAATGCTCATTACTAGGGTAAGGCTAGGACGACACGGTGCATCCACGCTGCGGAACATGACGTGGCTATTAAGGACACACACACATGTAGATACCCTGACGTGGAAAGACGACCTTGATACAAGTGAGGAGGAAAGAAAACAAGCTATAAAGCAATATGCATGGTATGATTTTATTTGTACAAAAGGGAATGGCGTAGGAGTGACACGGATTTGACGACGTGTTGAAAAAACTCTGAAGACGCTGTAATGGCCTCTACGGGGGTGGACAGCGTGCAGTGGGACCTGGTGACTTTATACGCATCTGTCTCACTGTTTTAATATTTTTATGAGGATGTGTTATAATTTTAATGAGAAATAATTTTTAAAAATCAAAAATATCCCACTCCATTTCAGGTCCTTAAAGGCTGCCTTTCCTAGATGGCCCATCAGAGTGTCCCCGGTGAGTTTCCTGTAGATAATTCACCCTCACCAGGGCCCACCTGTGGGGCTTCCTGCTGGGCCTCCCTCCACCCTCAGCTCCAGGCATGGCCAGCCGAGATCCCTAACTCACTGGAGAACCCTGCAGCCAGGAAGCCACAGCAGAGAGCAGAGCGGGGACAGGCAGAGGCCCCAAGGCACAGCTCGCAGACCCCAGCTTGGGCCAGGCACACAGCAGGTGCTGGAGACACAAAGGGATCTGGAAGCCCCTTTCTGAGCAGGTCTTACCCTGGGTTTTGCACACCCCCAGAGCAACGCTGTTTAGAGGACATTTCAAGGCCGTCATCAACAAGAATCCCCGAGCCTAGCCTGGGTGTGAAGGGTGTGAGAGGAGGAACAAGACTGAAAGAGAGGCCTGGGTGAGAGTTCTAGTCCCCCCCAGGCACTGACCAGCTTGGAGACCAGGCACTGCCCTTCTTAGCAACCAGGCCCCAACTTCCCCCTGCAGTTCACTTCCTGCTATGCCCGAAGGATAGTCCTGAGCCGCTAGAAGGACCTGCCTGGTGAGAAGATTCTGAACGTAGCCACCAATTAGCTGTGTCTGTAGTGGGTGCAGGGCAGGAGGAAGAGAGGAAGAGTGGCAGAGGTGCCCAGGATGTGTCACCTCTGATCTACATGCCCAGTCAAGGCTACACTCACAAGGAAAAATCACAGACAGGGACATCACCTGACGACCAGCACATGGGCCTGCCACCATGGTCCTGCTGACTGCTATGGAGATCCAAGGGCCTCAACTCCCAAAAGTAGGTACCGTCATCCAGGTGGCCACCTCCGTAAGCTCCACACCTGCCTGGCCTCCAGGATAGATGGGGGCTGACCCTACCCAGGCCATCCTAGCCCAGCTGTGTGCACCCTCCCCACACACTGAAGACTGAAGAAGGAGGATCACTTGAGCCCGGGAGGTCAAGGTTGCAGTGAGTCATGATGGCACCACTGCACTTCGGCCTGGGCAGAGCAAGACCCTGTCTTGAAAAAGAAAAAAAGTTATGTTTCTACTATATTGTAGTCTATTAAGCGTGCCATAGCATTGTATCTTAAAAAATTACAAATCTTAATTTTAAAATACTTTATTACTAAAAAACGTGAACAACCATCTGGGCCTTCAGTGGAGGGCCTTGGCTTGGCTGTGGATGATCAGCGTGGTGAGTGCTCAAGGCTGAGGCGGCAGCTTCTTAAAATAAGACAACAATGTTGGCTGCATCAATGGACTCTTCCTTTCACAAAAGGCTTCTCTGTAGCATGTGATGCTATTTGATAGCATTTGACTCACTGTAGAGCTTCATTCAAAACTGGAGTCAATCCTCTCAAACTCTGTTGCTGCTTTATCGACTCTGCTGAAGGAATATTCTAAATCTTTGCTGTCACTTCAACAATGTCTGCAGCATCTTCGCCAGGAGCAGATTCCATTGCAAGAAACCATTTTCTTGGCTCACCCCTAAGCAGCAACTCCGCAGTCTTTCAAGTGTGATCGTGAGCTTGCAGCAATGCCGTCCCATCTGCAGGCTCCGCTTCTAATTCCAGTTCTCTTGCCATTTCCACCATGTTTGCAGTTGCTTCCTCCACTGAAGTCTTGAGCCCCTGAAGCCGTCCATGAGGGCTGGAATCAACTTCTTCTAAACTCTTGTTAATGTGGATATTCTGACCTCCACCCTTGAATCGCAAATGTTCTTAATGGGATCTAGAATGCTGAATCCTTTCCAGATGGTTTTCAATAGACTTTGCCCAGATCCATCACAGAAATCACTATCTATGGCAGCCTTACAAAATGTATTTCTTTTTTTTTTTTTTGACAGAGTCTCGCTCTGTCGCCCAGGCTGGAGTGCAGTGGCGCGATCTCGGCTTACTGCAAGCTCCGCCCCACTGGGTTCACGCCATTCTCCTGCCTCAGCCTCCCGTGTAGCTGGGACTACAGGCGCCCGCCACCACACCCAGCTAATTTTTTTTGTATTTTTAGTAGAGACGGGGCTTCACCGTGTTAGCCAGGATGGTCTCGATCTCCTGACCTCATGATCCGCCCGTCTCGGCCTCCCAAAGTGCTGGGATTACAGGCATGAGCCACTGCGCCCAGCCACGAAATGTATTTCTTAAATAATAAGACCTGAAAGCTGAATGCTGGATGTTGTGTTAGCAGGCATGCAAACAACATTCATCTCCCTGTACATCTCCATGGGAGCTCTTGGGTGAGTAGTAATATTTTAAAAGGAACCTTTTTCTGAGCAGTAGATCACAACACTGGGCTTAAAACTATTCTGGAAACCATGCTATAAGCAGATGTGCGGCCATCCAGGCTTTGTTGTTCCATTTCTAGAGCACAGAGTAGATTTTACACAATTCTTACGGGCCCTAGGATTTTCGGAATGTTCAGTGAACACTGGCTTCAAGTTAACGTCTCAGCTGTGCTAGACCCTAACAAGAGAGCCAGCGTGTCCTTCAAAGCCAGCCATTAGCTTCTTTCCAGCATGAAAGTCCTAGACGGCATCTCCAATGGAAAGATACTGAACATCTGTTTCGCGTAGCCACCTTCACCAACAATCTTAGCTAGATCTTCTGGGTAACCCACGGCCTCACCTTGCACTTTATGTTCTGGATGTGGCTTCTTTCCTTACACCTCATGAACCAACCTCCACTCACTTCCAGCTCTTCCTCTGCAGCTTTCTCACCTCTCTCAGCCTTCACAGCATGAAAGAGTTGAGCCTTGCTCTGGATCAGGCTTGGGCTTAAGGGAATGTTGTGATTAGTGTGATCTTCTCTTCAGAGCCTAAAACTTTCTCCATATCAGCACTAAGATTGTTTCGCTTTCTTATCATTCGTGTATTCACTGGAGTAGCACTTTTAATCTTCTTCAATAACTTTTCCTTTACATCCAAAACTTAGGCTGCCTGGTGCATGAGGCCTGTCTCGATTTTCGACACACCTTCCTCTCTACGCTTAATCATTTCCAGCTTTTGATCTGAAGTGGGAGATGTGAGTCTCTTCTTTCACATGAACACTTAGAGACCACTAGAGCGTTATTAGTTGGCCTAATTTTAATACTGTTGTGTCTCAGGGAATAGGGAGGCCGGAGGGGAGAGAGGGATGGGGGAGCGGCTGGTTGGAGGGTTGGTCAGAACACAGAGCATTTATTAAGTTCACTGTCTTATGTGGGTACGATGTGTGGCATCCCGAAATAACCAGACATAATCATGAAAAAGCTTGAAATACCCTGAGAATTACCAAAATGTGACACAGAGACACGAAGTGAGCATGTACTGCTGGGAAAATGGCACCAATAGGCTTGCTCCACGCACGGATGCCACGAACCTCCAATGTGTAAAAACACAGCCTCTGCAAAGCACAATGAAGCGAAGTGTCCTGAAACAAGGTGTACCTGGCCCCCAGAACAATCCTCCCTCCTCCTCTCAGCTTGGGTTTCTGCTTTGCAAAACCCCTTGGCATCTCTTCACAGCAACGTTTACAGGAGACGCAGCAGAGAGGGGGTCCCAGCAGAAACGATGCCATCAGATCCCAGCTGAGCTCTTGCAGGCTTTGCGGGGCTGCAGGAGGCACAACTTTCACATGGGCCACCCCGTCTCTCCCTCTCCCGCAGCAAAGGCAGCCAGTGGGTCACACTTGAGATGCCTCCTGGGCCATGAACCTTCACCCTGGGCTTCTGAGCAGGTCCCAAGGGACAAAGTGGGGATGGGAACAGGAAGGAGAAATGGGCTACAGTCTGCCCCATCGCCCCCAGCTCGGCTTCTACCAGAGCTTTCTGCTTTTATTTGGTGTCCACAGGGGGTAGGGATGAGGGGGCTGTGAGAGTTGCTGTGGCAGAGGGGTCGGCTGTTGAAAATAAAGCCATGCCACACTGTGGGACTTTCCTCTCGAGGATAGGTGACACATTTACATTCCGATTCCCAACCCAAGGCCTCTAGTGAGCAGCAGATCAAGGAGAGCAATTGAGTTTCATCTTCTAGAGCAACCCAGGCTTTGAGGAGGACTGTGATGAATTCCTTATGTCCGCCCGGGGACGGCGAGGGGTTCAGGACAGGCAACGCCGTGCAAAGGTGCCCTGTGTGTGCCCTCCCGGCAGGAGATGCGTCATGAAAACATCTTGAGCGTGTGACAGCAGGAGGGGCCAATGCCCTGGGTCCACTGCTAGGCGACACGGCAGGATGGAGCCATCTCAGACTTTCACTAGTGGGAGCTCCCACTGGAGTGAGGTGGACCCCACAGGAGAACGGCACGGGAGACTTCAGCCCCTTCTCACCTGACCTCAGCTCCGTGGGGCCACCGGCTCCTGCCCCTTTCTGCAGCAGAGGGTCTCACCCAGACGGAACCTCCTGGAACCACCTGCTTCACCACGCACCCCCCACCACCACGTCTCCACTGCCACACCCTTGCTGGGTTGGACTCTGCCTCGAACCTGTGTTGTGTCTGCATGTGCGATGCCTCATCTCCCCGCGGGGCCAAGGCCTCCCGGCAGCAGCACCCACACCAGACAGGAGACAGCCGGGGGCACTCAGGCCAGCAGCATTTGCATCCTAGGGACCAGGTCAGATGCAGATGTTGGGGTCCCATCTAGATATGATGAGACAAAGTCCGGGGCCTGACCACCATTTTTACAAGCCCTCCAAGAACCTGGAGAGTGTGGAAGGCTCTGAACCCCGAGCGCATCCCAGACAATGATGTCACATGGCCGGGGAGGGCATCGTGTGCCTTAGAACCCACGGTGACTCCAGGGCCTGGGGCTGAGACACGGCCTAAAGAGGAGTCCTGGATCCTACCCTCCCAGCCGAGGACTGGGGCCAGTCCCCTTAGCAGCACAGGACCTCAGTCTCCCCCTCTGCCAAGTGGAAACAACGGCACCACCTCTCAGATTCCGAGTTCCACACCTCCCGCCCCGTTTTCCAGGAAAACCCACATTCCATCCTCCTCGGCCTTCCCTGCAGAGCTGCTCTCAGGGGAAGGGCCTGGCACTCTGTGGAGGACACAGCAAACCGTTTCTCACTTTGCGCGGCCTGACAAACCCTGCCGGCCGGGGCGGGCGAGGATAGCGCCAGCTGCCCTACAGCTCCCTCGCATCTCTCGGTTGTGACAGTGGCAGGAGCCCGCCTGGGGCCAGTCACTCCTCAGCCCACGTGGTACGGCCACTCTCACGCTCCAGTGGAGGGTTGGCCCCGGGCTGTGGGCGCCTGAGCCAGTCATTCATCAGCTTCCCTCTCCAGGGTGGCGGACTCTGTTCCCTTCTTTTTTTTTCTTTTCCAAATTCTAAGTCCATTGAGAAAGCACAACTCCAGGCCCTGCAGCCCAGAATGGAGGCTCATCCCCCATCCTCTGATGACCAAAAATACTGTGTAGCCTCCCGCCTCCGAGGGTCACACCAGTGAGCTCACAAACACACATGCCTCCCATGCTTCTCACAGCAGGGCTGGGGGAGGATGACACCAATGGAGACAGTGCAACCACAGGCCCGGCCCCACGCTGAGGCTACTACAGGGAGAAGGGAGCCCCACCCCGCTTCAGTGGGGAACCCAGCCCAGAGAGGGGAGGCGACCAGTCTGGGATGTGCGGCCACAACAGCCCAGGCTGGACGTGGGTCTGCAGGTCTGAGAGGCAAGGGTGAGAAGCCGGTTCCTAGTGCCCATTTGAGGCGTGACACCTCCTCTCTTGGACACTTTAAGTGCCAGTAACCTGGAGACCACTCAGGCCATACACCCGCACCTGGGCGCACCTGTGCAGCTGTATGCTCTGGCTCCATGGGTGCGCACGATTGTGCAGGCTATGCATAGCGGCGTGGAGGCCATGAGTGGTGTGCAGAGCCATGTGCGTGGACAGCAGGACACAGCGGGTGAGCCAGTCCCTTTCTCACAAAGGAGCTACACTCCAAGACCCCAGTTGTGTGAATGCAGAAGCAGGAACCACCTCCCTCCTCACGGTGCCTGCTCGGGCAAAGGGTCGGAGTCAGCTCGGACTCCACCAGTGCAGAAGGCAAAGCCCCAACCCGCCAGGGAGCACGGGCTGCTGGGTCTTGAAGGCTGTCGGGGGCGGGTGGGGGGTGGGTTCCGTCAGTTTCACAGCTGCACAGGCCTGCAAACCCTTCCCTCTCACTCCCTCCGCCCGTCTGCCAAGGCTGGCTGGCCAGTGCCCCAAGGGCTGGGGGCCCAGTAGGAGCCGCGCCCACCCTACCCTGGCCCCTTTACATGGGTCTCAGGTCTCGCCCTCCCGACCCAGCCCCTGGGCTTCGTGCCAGCATGGTGCCCACTTGTACGTAGGCATCTCCCCCAACAATGCTCCCACAGAGCCCCTGGGACCCCAAAACCCCAGGAAGAGGCTGGATGCCCCAGGAAGGGAGCTGCTACCACCTAAGCTTCACAGGCCTTCAGAGATTAGAAGCTGAGGTCCAGAGAAGCTGACAACCCGCCGTGGGGAAGCTCTGCACCTACGCTGCCCCAGCCCTGTCCAGGCCACCTTGGCTCCATAACAGGAACCTGCTTCTCTCAATGTCTAGGGGAATTCGTCTGAAAACTGTCCCAAGTCCCACGTCCCCCCAGTCCTATAGACATCCGCCCAGTGCCAGAGCTATGAAACAAGCTCAGTCCTACCGAGCACTGTCTGCTAAGTCCCCGAGCTGCTGAGAACTAATGAACTGATGAACTCATGAACCAATCCGCAGGTCACACGGGAGCTGCCACGAGCCTCCTCAATTCCGTGACGTCGCTGTCCCCCAGCCCCCAAAACTGTTTCTTGTCCACTAGGGTCAAAAAAGCAACTACACAAAATAGAAAGGGTCGAAAAACGAAACACAGAGGAAAGAAATTCACCAAAATGCCACAGAGAGCGCTCGGCCGATTCATCAGACCAGAGCTAATGCTGCTTTCCCCCTCCTATTATTTATTTTCCTGTGGAACGAGTATTACATTTATGATGGAAAAAATAACCACTGATTCTAATCTGTTCTTAAAATCCCAGGTGAGTAGTCACACGTGGGCTCCTGTTTATTTCCCTGGCTGAACATTTCTGGGGGAGCAGGGAAGGGCAAATAGAGCAATTTTGGACCTCAGTGTCAGGTGGTAATTCATGTTTCTTTCAGCTTCTTAGAATCAATCTTGTTTCCCTCTAAAACAACAGAAGTCACGAGTGGCATATTCTGCCAACAAACCACAGCCACCATTTTTGTTTTTCACTGTAGATCATGGATCACTGAAAATCAGAACCAAATGGGCTGAACTTTAATTAGCGACAGGTCAGGAAGGGCTGAGTCGCACCCAAGCTGGGAGCTTTCCTGGAGGAACTCCACGTGTGCCCCGGCTGAGAACACAGAACCATCCAGAAAGACGCAGGGAAATGTCCCCCAGGAAGCCTCCTGCCTGGGCAGCCCATGGCTTCCCACGCAGCTTCCAGATCCCTGTCTCAAGCCTCTCTGGGCTACGCCAAGGGCCCTCCTCTGGCCCAGGAAAGCAAACGCCGGTGGATAGCAAAGGCTCTGGTTTTTCTGAAACACCTTCCCGAGTCTTGACAAAGCCCTTTAGTAACCTCAGTTACTTTAGAACCCAAATGTCTACCTATGGGACCCGTGGCTTTCCACAGGGGAACTTCCTCCAACCTGCAGCAGGCAGCTCCTGCCGGCCACAGCCTTCCTAGGACCAGCCCCTGGCTCACACACTCACCCACAGGAGCCAGACCCTGGGCGCCTTCCTCCAGCCCTGAAGGCCCCACCCTGCACCCACTCCTAAAGGTACCCACAAGCCTGTGGACCCCACCCACAGTCACCTCTGAAGCCATTCCTTAGGGCCTGGAGGCCCCACTGGACCCCAAATTCAGTTAAGTCATGCAGTGATTTAGAACAGCGGCTGCCCCAAAGCACCAGGCCTGCATGAGCCCCTTGCCAGGCACCCACAATTGGCCTCCCAACTGCTGCCATCTCCCAGGGTCCAGGAAGAATCCAGACCTCAGGTCTGCCTAGCGGAGGCAGCTCCTAGTCGCCTCCTACAGCCCTGCAGTGCTGGACCTGCCACCCCTACCTGGTGGTGTCTCCCCTCCAAGCCAGCACAGCAATGCTCCAATGCATTATACCAACAGAACACACCACCTTCTTTATCCACCAACATTTTACACTAAACATCGCCATACAGAACAGAGAGACACTGCTGGGTTTAAGGAGGCTGTAGGTCTCTGCACCCTCACAAATCAACCGTTCCTCTGCACCAATCCCGCCCACAGTCACCTCTGAGAACCTCCAGGGAACTCTAGGGGCATAGTATGAGAAACACCAGGGTAGGCCTCAAACTGGGCCCAGCACAAGGCCGTGGGCAACAGCAGGACTGAACAGACCGGGCTCACAAACACCTTCTGGGCACCAAGAAGGGCCCCCGCCCCCTCGCCCTCCTACCTGGAAGCCGCGATCTCAGCCTTCTGCTTGGCGATGGTGGCAGCCCGCTCAGCGGCCTCGACGGCGCGGTCCACCTTCTCGCGGATCTTGCTGGCCCGCAGGGGGATGAGGTTCTTGCGCTTGCCGCTGACGAGGATGTTCTGCTTGTACTTGCCCTCCTCCTTGGTGCCGTCCGGGAAGGTCATGCAGCCGTAGCCGTGGCGCCGGTTGCTGGCCCACTCGCCCTCGTACTTGAGCCCGTCCGAGCGCTGGCTCACGCCGAAGCCGGAGCGTTTGTCGTTCTTCCACTCGCCCACGTAGGTCTCGGTGGTGGTGGCGTCGATGTCGTCCTCGATGACCGCCAGCTCGGCCTCGGCCTCGCCCAGGCTGATGGTGGAGTGGATGTCGCTGGCCGTGGAGCTGACGGTGCTCATGCCCGCCTCGCTGCGGAAGGAGCTCTGCTTGCTGCGCTGGCTGGCCAGGCTGCTCTTGGACTCCGACTTGCGCAGCTTCAGCCCGCTCAGCAGCGAGCGCCGAAACAGCCCCTTCTTCTTGCTCTTGAGGATCTCGGAGTCACTGTGGGCCACGAGCACGAAGCCCCCGCGGGACACGGCCGGGCTGCCGGCCACCGCCGGAGAGGCGTCGGGATGCAGCGCCGTGCCGTTGGTGTGCTCGCTGCGCAGGGAGTTGATGGACGTCCTCAGGGGCGAGCGGATGACCGCAGCCATGCCGTACGGGACGCTCTGCCGCACGCCATAGCCCTGGCGCATGCCACCGACCCACTGTCCCTGGTAGGTCCCTGGGGAGAAAAGGAGCAGGGGTGAGTGCCTAGCGACAGAGAAGAGGGCACAGCCTGGCCACGGACAGGGTGGAAGCGGCCACAGTCCTGTCTGAGCTTCCTGTTGTTTTGCTTTTTTTGAGAGAGGTTCTCGCTGTGTTGCCCAGGCTGGAGTGCAGTGAGGCCATCACAGCTCACTACAGCCAGGAACCCCTGGGCTCAGGCGATCCTCCTGCCTCAGACTCCTGAGCAGCGGGGACTACAGGCACATATTACCATGCTCTGCTAATTTTTAAATTACTTGTAGAGATAGGGTCTCATTATGTTGCCCAGGCTGGTTTCTAACTCTTGGACTCAAGTGATCCTCTTGCCTCAGCCTCCCAAAGTGCTGGGATTACAGGCATGAGCCACACCACTCCTAGTGTGCTTTCTATCTTGATGAAACCTGGTGAGGTTTGTGTGGAGGCAGACAGACCACGGTGCCTTACAACTTCTATCACCAGTGGCTGTTTCTGAACACACCTCCACCGTGCTTCTCATGGCTGGATCTTGTTCTCTCTTGGAAACCGGGAAGAGAGAAGGGAGGCATCAGAGTCTGTGGTGCAGAGTGAGGACCACAGAACACAGAATGAACACGGAGCCCCCCACCATGGGGACAAGGAAACGCGTCCTGGGTCAGGAGGCCAATGAGTGGCAGCTACAGGGACACAGGTGTGGGCTACACACTAAGCACTGAATGGGCTGCTCTGGGAGGCAGTGAGCTCCCCATTGCTGGAGGTATCCAAGAAGCGTGTGGAAGACCACACAGTGGACACACCACGGAAGAGATTCAAGGGCATAGGGAAGAGGCAGTGGCCCAAGACCTTCAGACATAAAGTCAGCAGACGCGATATCCCCAAAAGAAGGGAGGGTGGGGACTGAAGCAGGTGCCTGTGCACCTCGGTTCTCAGCAGCACTGTTCCCATGACTGGAAAGGTAAAGGCAACCCACAAGTCCCTCACCCAGTAAATGGACAGACGCCATATGGTCTGTCCATACAATGGAACATCATTCAGCCTTGAAAAGGTAGAACATTCTCCCACAGGCTGCAACGTAGATGAATGCCAAAGACATTACACAGAGTGAACTGAGCCGGGCACAAAAGGCCACATACTGGATGATTCCATGTACACGGGGTCCTTCAAGTAGTCATGCTCAGAGGTGCAAAAAGTAGCGCGGAGGGTGCAGGGGCTGGGGCGGGGCGTGTGGGGTTAGTGTTGAATAGGGACAGAGTTTTGCAGTGGGATGAGGAGAAAGTCTTGGAGGTAAATAGCGATGACAGCTACCTAGCACCATGAATGTAATTCATGCCACTGAATTGTATACTTAAAAGTGGCTAACACGGTACATTTTGTATTTCTCTTACCACAATAAAATAAAAAGGAAACCCGGTCAGCAGACCTGCGCCCATGTCTTGCTTTGTGAGCTGTGACTTCAGGCAAGTTTCTGGGCCCTGCTAGCCCTCAGTGTCCTCGTCGATAGAGTGGAACTAAGACTCCTCATGCCACAGGTCACCGTGAGGACTGGGCCTCAGCACGGTGCCCAACACGGCAAACCTCAGGCCTCAATTTGTCCTTCGAGCTTCTCATTGCAGCCAGGCACTAACGGAGTGGATGTGCCACCCTGGAAAGGGCTTTTGCGGGGAGAACAGCGGGTCCGTCCACCACTCTTCCAGCTCACAGTAGCACAGCCCACAGACCAGAGGCCTGGAGGCCGAGACTTACTGATACGTAGGTTTTATCCATTCCCCGCTATTTTCATAAAACTTTGGAATTACCTGCCAACATCTCAAAACCAAGAGATTTTACATAAAAATTCAGCTGTCTCATATCTCCTGAAAAATGAGAACCTGGCCACCCCGACCTCTCTGTTAAGAGGACAAAACGGACAGGAGCTGGCAGCAGCGGCTCCCGTCCTGCCAGTCACTTTTTTTTTTTTTGAGACGGAGTCTAGCTCTGTCGCCCAGGCTGGAGTGCAGTGGCGCGATCTCAGCTCACTGCAAGCTCTGCCTCGCAGGTTCACACCATTCTTCTGCCTCAGCCTCCTGAGTAACTGGGACTACAGGCGACTGCCACCATGCCCGGCTAATTTTTTGTATTTTTAGTAGAGACGGGGGTTTCACCGTGTTAGCCAGGATGGTCTCAATTTCCTGACCTCGTGATCCACCTGCCTCAGCCTCCCAAAGTGCTGGGATTACAGGTATGAGCCACCGTGCCCAGCCCTACCGGTCACTTTTTAAACGGAGAGGCTGTAGCGGGTGGCAGGTGCCGCCATCTCTTGGAGCGAAGCAGCCCTTCACTCCCCGCTGCCCCCCACCTTCCCTACCCAGGCCCCCTCCACGCACGCACCCCTCACCAGAGGGCGGGATTCAAACTAAGTGTGGAATTCAAAGTCCTGTAGCCCCAAGTGACCTGTCCATCCCCAGGGTATCCCCACACCCTGCCACCTTCACTCACCACCCCCCAAAGGGTCCTGATCCTCCCAAGCTTTTCTGTCCAAGGCTCTGTTCACACACTCTCCTCTCTCAAACTCCCACCCTCCAATCTAATCCCATGGGCTCCAAGCCAGCCCCACCCCTCCTCCACCCCAGTCCCCAGGCCCACAGCCGCCATGCCCAGCACCGGCGGCATCCTGACTCAGGACAGCGGCTGGGGTCCAAGATGTTCCAGAATGTATCTTCCAGCTCAGCCACATCACGAGCCCCCAGAGGGACTTGCGGTACAGGCCCCTCATGCCCCACATGGCCCATGGCCCAGCCAGGCAGAGGAGGGGTGTGCAAGGATCACCAATCAAGCTACAGCCCCAGACAGAGCCCCTGAGGCTGCCTCACTCCAAGAGATGGTGGCACTTGCCACACACTGCAGTTTCTTTGTTGAAAAGTGATCAGCAACGCGGCCTCTGAGGGCAGCTTCTCCAGGAGCAGAGCCTGAGCTGGGGGTCCTGTTAACATGACTTATTTGGAGCAGAAGGCAGGTGCCAGGAGGAAGGACATGGCAGCAGGGGACCAGGCTGAGTGAGGTGGACTCAGCGGGAGGTCAGCTTCAGCCTTGTCCCACTTTCAGGCGAGGGGGTCAGATGTTTGTACTCCCACACTGGTTGGTCATTCTGTACCCCCAAAGCTGCTTGGGGAGGCAGCTAACCTGGAGGCAAGTCCATGCCATCAACATTGGAAGCGACCTCTGACTCCAGTGATGGGGTTCCTGCCCTCCCACCTGCCAGGCCATGGCACCTTCTCCTGCAGGAGGCCGAGAACCCTGCAAGCAGGGATGTGTGTGGACCTGACCCCAGGGACCCCACGAGGGATGTGTGTGGACCTGACCCCAGGGACCCCACGAGGGATGTATGTGGACCTGACCCCAGGGACCCCACGAGGGATGTGTGTGGACCTGACCCCAGGGACCCCACGGCACCGCTGCACACCTTTCCAGAGCGTCAGCCTCAGAGGTCCCAGCACTGGGGGCAGTTGTGGTGGGCATGGGGAGAAGGCAGAGGGGGCAGCTGACTCAGAACCACCCGGCACCCCAATGCGAACCACACTGGGGGGAAACCCTGTGGCTTGCTCCATACCCGAACGCCCTTCCAGGCTGGGGTTTGTGAGGGGGAAACTGGAACTAGGCTCAGTGGGTCTCAGGGGGTGGCCCTTTACTGAGGCCAGACCCGCCCAGACAGTGGCCTTCCCACAGCCAGTCCAAGCGGGACACAGGCTGCATCGCAGGGACCTTCACCCCAAGACTGCACCCTCAGCGACTGCCCCTTCCATGTGAGGGCTGTGGACAGACTGTCAGATAAAACACAGGACGCCTGGGAACATCTGAGTTTCAGATGAACAACGTGTCATTCTTTAGGGGACACACTGCATGGGACATACTTATATTTAAAAAGCATTTGTTGGCTGGGTGGGGTGGCTCATGCTTATAATCCCAGCACTTTGGGAGGCCGAGGCAAGCAGATCACCTGAGGTCAGGAGTTAAGAGATCAGGCTGGCCAACATAGTGAAATCCTGTCTCTACTAAAAATACAAAGCTAGCTAGCCATGGTGATGGGCGCCTATAATCCCAGGTACTCAGGAGGCTGAGGCAGGAAGATCACTTGAACCTGTGAGGTGGAGGTTGCAGTGCGCCGAGATCATGCCACTGCACTCCAGCCTGGGCGACAGAGCAAGACTCAGTCTCTAAACAAATAAATAAATAAAAATAAAAAGCATTTGTTGATTACCTGACATGCACATGTAACTGGATGCCCTATTTTTTGTTTTGTTTTTTTGAGATGGAGTCTTGCTCTGTCTCCAGGCTGGAGTGCAGCAGTGCAATCTCAGCTCACTGCAACCTTTGCCTCCCGGGTTCAAGCGATTCTCCTGCCTCAGCCTCCTGAGTAGCTGGGACTACAGGCGTGCGCCACCAGATCCAGCTAATTTTTTTGTGTGTTTTTAGTAAAGACAGGGTTTCACCATGTTGGCCAGGATGGTCTCGATCTCTGGACCTCGTGATCTGCCCTCCTCGACCTCCCAAAGTGCTTGTTAAACTGGGCCGCCCCTCAGCTGAAAGTCCAGGATGGTGGGCTGCCCCCACAAAGTGGAGGATCACCCTGGAAAGAGGAGAGGCTCACCCACTCCCCAACGTCCCTCCTCCATCAAGGGATGCTCCAGCCTACAGACACAGATGGGAACAAGAGCTGAAAAGTGAAGGCATCACGGATAAAGTGACGTGGTCCCCCCATACAGTGGAATATTCCTCAGCCCTAAAAAGGAAGGAAAGCCGGGCACCTGCTGCTTCCTGGATGAGCCTTGAGGCCGTCATGCAGAGTGGAACAAGCCAGGCTCCAAGGGACAAATCCTGTGGGATTCCACTCTCATGGGGTCCCTGGAGTCATCAGATTCACAGACATGGAAAGTAGAACGGAGGGTGCCAGGGGCTGGGAGGGAGGATGACCAGTGAGTACTTAGTGGGACCGAGTTTCGGTTTGGGAAGATGAGAAAGTTCTAGAGCTGAGGTGATAATGGCACCCACCTCTAGGTTTAAGTAACACATGAGCTGACGGAGCTCTGGCCATGCCTCCCGGCACGGAGTAACAAGGGCCGCCAAAGCCCTTCCTGCCCCGTGTTTGCAACTGCACGGTGCTGGGTTTTTGCCCCCCGTGGGAACATAGCTCTGATTTTATAAATGATATAAGAAAAGGGCTTTGGCTACACGAAAGCACATCGGCTTCATTCAGTTCTGTCGTGACTGCTTGTGTAGCCTGACCTCACCACCCCACAGCAGAGGGCACCAAAGCGCCAGGGACAGGCAGCGAGGGACAGGGCTTCCCCCAGATGGAAGCTCTGCGGGCTGGGCCTCCACACTCACCGCAGTTGCTCCTCTCCCTCCCTCCCTCCAAGCAACATCCACTGTGATGGAGCTATTGAGCGCACGCGCCTGCACCATCAGCTCGGCCACCCCCAGCCCTTTGCATTTATGCTGGATTAAGTAAACAAAAAGTCTGGGCTCAGTTTTTTTCTTTTTTTTTTTTTTTGAGGCGGAGTCTCGCTCTGTCACCCAGGCTGGAGTGCAGTGGCCGGATCTCAGCTCACTTCGAGCTCCGCCTCCCGGGTTCACGTCATTCTCCTGCCTCAGCCTCCGGAGTAGCTGGGACTACAGGCGCCCGCCACCTCACCCGGCTAATTTTTTGTATTTTTTTTAGTAGAGATGGGGTTTCACCGTGTTAGCCAGGATGGTCTTGATCTCCTGACCTCGTGATTCGCCCGTCTCAGCCTCCCAAAGTGCTGGGATTACAGGCTTGAGCCACCGTGACCGGCCTGGGCTCAGTTTCTTGGCTGTGCCAGCAACACCCTAGTGCTTGGCGGCTACCTGCGGCCGAGGGCAACTGAGCTGGATAGTGCAGATGCAGGACACCCCCCACCCCACCCCAGGGCACGTGGTGGAGGCCTCTCCCAAGGTCAAGATCCAAAGCTGTGGGGGGCAAATCCCAGGCACCAATTCCCAAAGCCTGTCCCATCGAACCCAACTGGTCACCTGCAGAACAGACAGCTTATGTGCAAAAAGACGGGACCCAGTGCCGGGGGCACAAAGCTGCCCCGCCAGCTGCCCATCCCTATGGGCCGCCGAGAGGGTCTGTCTCGGTCAGCATGGCCCCCAGGGCTAGATAATGTTCTGTGGGCTCCAGCTGCCCTGGCCCTGGGGCCCCGGAAGACAGCCCAGAGGCAGGTGGGTTGACAGGGTGCCCTGCTTCCTTCCAGACCCTCTCAGGAGGGTGTGGCTGCAGGGGATGTCGGTGCTGCCTCCACACACAGGTGCCCCGGCTCTGCTGCCGCCACCTCACCCACCGATGGCCCAAACATGGTGAGATGGAGTTGGAAGACGTGAGTGGACCCCAGGTGAGGACCAAACCCCCTAAACCTTGCCGGTGAAACACCGACTAGAACCACCACAGACTCGCAGAGAGCAGACGAGATGAGGCCACCAGCAGGTGTCAGTCGAGCCGCAGCTGTGTCCCCGCAGGGCTGCACCCCTCCCTTCCTGTTCTGCCAGGCTGGCGCCGCCTGAGAAGCTGCATTCCTAATGCTCAAGGGACCTGCTCGGAGATCCGCTGGGACGGTCACTTAGCACCTGGCCTGCATGGTCAGCAGCATTGTCTGAGTCCGAAAGCCAGAGCCCTGGGCCAGCATAGCCCCTCGGCGGGCCTTGCGGGTAAGTGCGGCCAGCAGGCTCTTGCTGTTGCCTGTCTCTTGCCAGGGCCCGCACATCTGACACACTTGTTTATTTTCCTCCTCTGAAGCCCCACCCGTCAGCTGACATTCTTCCCAAAACATTAGTTTCGGAGCCCGGGCTCCCAGCTGGGGAGAGCACAGCCCCCACCCTCAGAGGTGACTCAGAAGTGGCTCCTGTGGGCTTCCCATGGCCTCCCCGTTCCCAGCTCTGACACCCCTCTGGCCGGCCCATATCGACCAGCACCCATCTTCCACTTGAGCCGCTTTGGCTGGGTTTCTGTCCCCTGTACCCACTCTCCGCCCAAGATGCCCCAGAACAGACCCTTGTCCTTGGGGTCTTTGCCTGTTATGCCCCCTCCGGGACCCTCGCAGCAACCAGGCCCTGGGCACAGGTCTAATGTGACGGTGAGAGCCCTACGCTAGCCAACAAGGGCATTCACAAAGCTCCAGGGCTTTCTCCACGGATGGCCCCCATGCCCCGTGCCTGTCCCTCCTGCCTCTCTGCACCTGCTTTGTCCCCAGCTGCAGGGAGCCCCATCCATTGCATGGCTGTTTCACAAGCACATCAATTACAAGCTAATCCTATGCCGCAAGGTATTCAGGTCACTCCTCCATTTTCATAGCTAATCTTTATATGATGTTAAACTTTATCCTTTGGATAAATTCCTAGAATGAAATTGCTTGGTCAAAAGGAAGGTTTTGGGGTTATAGTTTTTAAGAAATTACCCTCAGAAAAGACTCTAAGAGAGAATATCCCCTACCTTGTTACTATCAACACTAGATAGTTTTTTATTTTTCGAGATGGAGTCTCATTCTGTCGCCCAGGCTGGAGTGCAGAGGTGTGATCTTGGCTCCCAGGTACAAGCGATTCTCCAGTCTCAGCCTCCCGAGTAGCTGGGACTACAGGTTCCCGCCACCACACCCAGCTAATCTTTGTATTTTTAGTAGAGACAGGGTTTCACCATGTTGGCCAGGATGGTCTCAAACTGCCTTCAGGTGATCCACCTGCCTCAGCCTCCCAAAGTGCTCGGATTACAGGTGTGAGCCACCGCGCCCGGCCCATCAGTTAATTTTGTTGTTGTTGTTAATCTTAGCGGAGCTCTGAATAGTTATGTCTGCTGGAATTTGCTATAGGCTTAATTGCATTTCTCCAAAATGCATATGCTAAAGTCCTGCCCACCATCCCCCCACCCTCTGCCACCTTAGAATGTCACCTTCTTTGGAGATAGATAAGGTCTTTAAACAGGTGGTTGAGTGAAACACGAAGGCACTGGGGGCCCTAATCCAATAGGCCTGGTGTCCTTCTAAGAAGGGACTCAGAGGTATACAGAGGGACAAGCCCATGAAGACAAAGAAGAACCAACTCTCCCGGCACCTTGACCTTGACCCTGACCTTCCAGCCTTAGAACTGCAAGGAAATAAACTGTGGTTTAAGCCACGCTGTCTGTGGTATTTTGTGATGGCAGCCCAAGAACACAGAATTCTTAGTCTCTAGTGAGGTGATTAACTATATAAATAATGAAGCAAAAGTTAGGACAGGGGAGGTGTAGTGGCTCACGCCTGTGATCCCAGCACTTTGGGAGGCTGAGGCAGAAAGACTGCTTGAGCCCCAGAGTTCCAGACCAGCCTGGGCAACACAGCAAGACCCCGTCTCTATCAAAATTTTTTTTCTTTTTCTTTTTTTTTCCTGAGACAAAGTCTCACTCTGTTGCCCAGGCTGGAGTGCAGTGGCATGATCTCAGCTCACTGCAACCCCCACCTCCCAGGTTCAAGCAATTCTGCCACTTCAGCCTCCCGAGTAGCTGGGATTACAAGTGCACACCTCCATACCCGGCTAATTTTTGTGTTTTTAATAGAGACGAAGTTTCACTATGTTGGCTAGGCTGGTGTTGAACTCCTGACCTCAAGTGATCCACCCACCTCGGCCTCCCAAAGTGCTGGGATTACAGGCGTGAGTCACTGCACCCAGCCACGGTTTTGTTTAAATTAGTGTGTGTAGTGGTGCACACCTGTAGTCCAGTTGCTTCAGCCCAGGAGGGGTTGGAGCCGAGGAGGTTGAGGCTGCAGTGATCATGCCACTGCACTCCAGCCTGGATGACAAAGCAAGACTCCATCTCTTAAAACAAAGTTAGGACAAACCAAGAAAAAGGATAAAAAGCCAGATTGCTGAAAAATATAAATAATGAATGAAAGGAAGAGTTTTTTCTCCTTCTGCAGAACCCAGGAAGAAAAGTTTCTAGGCAAACAGAATCAGACAAGCTTACCCCAGGGCACCAGGCAGAGGAGGGTCGGAGGAGGGTCGGGGGAGGCACAGGAGTGCTAGGGAAGTGCTCTTTTTTCCGCCAGTGCTTCAGCAGGCACTGAGAAAGTGCTCATTCTGAACTGAGAGACCCTGCCTGCTTCCCCACCCAAACAGGAGAATTACTTCATCCGGGAGAGAGATGGAGAATTCCTCCGAAAAAACAGACTGCAGCCAGAAGCGAAGGCTGCCACACACACAAGTTTCCACTCAGCTTTTTGGTACCTCACTTTCATACATGAACAGTCAACCGTCCTCAGACATAAGGAGAAGCCTTGGCAGGGAAGAAAAAGACCAAAACGTACAAATAAGTGGGGGAAAAAAAAGGGGGAATCAAAAAATGCAGCAGGTGGGAGAAGACATCAAGGGACCAGGGTTTAAATCCTTAGGGATAAAATACAAAATGAGAATAAAATGCTATTAAAAAGGAAAGACTAGGGAAAAAAGCTCCCGGAAATTAAAAGTATAATAGCTAAAAGAAATATTTTGGTAAATGAGCTGGAAGATAAAAATCAAGAAAATCTTTCAGAAACTAGAACAAAAAAAGAGGTAGGCAAAACAGTAAGA
Organism: Chlorocebus sabaeus; assembly: GCF_047675955.1. Classification (NCBI taxonomy): domain Eukaryota; kingdom Metazoa; phylum Chordata; class Mammalia; order Primates; family Cercopithecidae; genus Chlorocebus; species Chlorocebus sabaeus. The sequence continues at coordinate 84,252,998 of NC_132908.1, read as the reverse complement.
AAATTAAAGGATTCATCCAGAACACCTAAACTCTAAATATCAGGAGTTCTAGAAAGCAGGAAAGGAAAATAAGCAAAGATTTAAACAGGAAAGTCTCCTGGAATGGAGGGGTGTGAGCGTCCAGACTGGAGGGCTCACAGATACCACACAATGAGGGGAGACACACCCAACCAAGACACAGTGGCATGAAATTCAGAACTCAAACAACAAAGACCCTAAATGCTTCCAGAGAAAACCAAAAACAGATCACAAATAAAGGACTGAGAATCAGAACAGCAAGGGCTTTTCAAGAGCAACACTGAACCTAGAAGTCAATGGGAAACTGCACCTCCACTGCCCCAAATCAAGAGCAAAAATGATTTTCAACCTAGCATACTATGCATACCAATTTATCAATTAATCAAGCCACAGAAACTGTATCTTCCTTGCATCCTTTCTTAGGAAGCTACTCCAGGATGTGCTCCACTCAAATGAGGGAGGAAACCATGAAAGAAGACATGAGGAAATGAGACACAGGAGAGGTGAAGGAAATATCCAGGAAGACAGGAGAAGAATTGGGAAGAAGGCAATCAATTGATAAACAAACGTATTTGTATGTTTGTGTGTATTACTGAGAGAATCTGGCAGGTTTGCTCAAGTGCAAGCTGCATTTGAGAGGTGTTTCACTGAGCAGCTGGAAGCTGAAAAAAGAATTAACTGGTGATTTAAAGAAAACTGCAATTGAGAAAAAGTGAGACAATTACTAACTCAAGCTATGCATGAGAAGTGTACAGAATCAGACTCCATTGCCTGGCTCAGCAGTAAGCAATACTCACATAGTCATAATGAAAAACACTGAGTATGGATTTAACAAAAAAAATGCAACATAGCAATATTGAGATAGCAGGGAGAGGATGGGGGTCTAAGAGACTGAAAATCTCCATCTACTACAGTAGGAAGTCAACAGATAATGGCTAAAAGTGAGCATGAGCTCAGGAAGCGGCAATCACACACACTTGGAAACATGGTGGTCTCTGAAAACACACGATTTTTGCTCCAAGCTCTAATTTGTTTTTAGCACCAAATGACACCTTAAACTATGGGCACACAGTATCTCAATAAGGATTAAAAATGTTAGAGGAGGGGAAGGAAAGATGCATTTATGAGAAGATTCTCACAATAGTGATACTAACCTCATTTTTCCAGCCACAGAAACTAAGGCTCAGAGGGGACGGGACTCATATGTTGTCGAGGTGGGTGAAGACCTGAGCCCAGCCTCGATGCACAGTCCTGCTCCCCATAGAGGACTGTCTGGCAGATGCCCTGTCCTTGCGTATTTGGAAGTATGCTGAGGAATGCCAGGAAGGGGCAGGTCCAGGATCTCCTCAGAAGGACAAGCGGAGAGGAGTCAGCAGGGGTGGTGTCAGAAGGTCTGCAGATGAGGGCGAGGAAGATGATTGTGACAGGGTGCACATGCCAGAGGCCAAAAGCACCGTGTGCAGACACCATCCCCCCTAGGGTGGGAGGTGCCAGGAACAGCAGCTGACCCCAGAGGTGGGCAGCAAATAGGACCCAGGTGCGTCTTCACCCCGAGGAGAGTAGCAAACAGGACCCAGGTGCGTCTTCACCCCGAGGAGAGTAGCACATAGGACCCAGGTGCGTCTTCACCCCGAGGAGAGTAGCAAATAGGACCCAGGTGCGTCTTCACCCCAACCAGGTGAGAAGGGATTCGGAAGGCCAGTGCCTCCAGTGTGGGGGCTAAAGGTTCACCAATCTGTGCTGTGGGGACAAGACTCAGTCAGTCAACTGAGTGGAGCAGCCACACCCCAAGCGGCTTCCAGAGTGGACTCCAGGCAACATTTTTACTTTGCATCTTCTACTCTCCACATTGGTTCATCGCACTAGGTCTTTTTTTTTTTTTAACTTTTCCTTTTTAAAAAATACTTTAGAGCAGTTTTAGCTTTAGAGAAAAATGAGTGGAAAGTACAGAGAGTTCCCATCTCTGTACCCCCTCGCCCCCCACTTCCCCTGATATTAGCATCTTGTACATCTGTCACAATTGATGGGCCAAGACGGATACGTTATTAACCAGAGCCATGGTTTTCATCAGGGTCCACGCCTTCCATGGATGTGCACAAAGGCATCCAGACATATACCCGCCATTAGAGTATCTCAGAGGAGTTTCACTGCCCTTCAAATCTCCGGGGCTCCACCTGTCCGTCCCTTCTCGCCCCCAACCCTGGGCAACCACTGATCTTGCCACTTTCTCCAGAGTTCTGCCTCTTCCAGAATGCCATCTAGTTGGAACCCCATGGGATGTGGCCCCTTCACAGGGGCTTCTCCCGCTGAGCAACATACATCAAAGGCTGCTCCGCGTCCTCATCACTGTTTGCTTATCCACTTCCCTATTCAATGGCAACTTTGTTGCTTCCGACTTTGGGCAATTACAAATAAAGGGAATGTCTTTTTCACATCCAAATTAAAAAAAAAAAAACCCACAAAGATAGGATGGCCAAATCTTAGAATAAAGAGCATTCTTTTAAATCAAATGTACGTTATCTTTACCAAAACTCCTGCGTCAGCTGCTTTTTGTTTTGTAGCAGGGACAGAAAAACCTTCCTGAGCCACCCCAGCAGTAGCCCAGCAGTCAGGAACCCCAGCTGCCGTGTCTGAAGGACACGGTCTGCTGGCATTTGCTGAACACTTGTGAAATACCAAGACAGCAGCAGGCATGGTGTCACTTCCCCATGGCACACAGAGGCTCAGAGAGGTGAGGTCACTTGCCCAAGGCCACACAGCAACAAGAGGTAGAGACCTGAGCCCTCCCCACAGGGTTAGCCCTGGAGCCTGGAAGGAGCCTTGGAGACTCTGGATCCAGCCCTTCTGTTCCCCCCTCATCCCTGACATGGAGGAAGCCCCATACCCAGTAACTCTGGCTGATTTGTGGACCCAGGACAAGGCTTAGAAGTGGGGCTCATCTATAGACCCTACTGGACACCCTGTCCACTGGCAGCACAGTGACCCCCAATATTCCCACCAGCCCTGAACATCCTCCCAGCCACACCTGCTGGGGACCGACTCTGCTTTCTCTTATCCCGATCTCACCCGGGAGGGCTAGGGTCTCCCACCGACCATGAAGGCTGACGCCGCCAAAGCCACTCACCACGCATCCGGGCCACGCTAGGGGTTTCCACAGGCCACTGAATCGATTCTCGCACAGCCCCGCGAGGGAGACATTAGCATGTTATTGTGCCCATTTTACAGATGCCAACACCGAGTGACGAGGTTAAGCCACTTGCCCAGGTGCTAACATCGGGGAAGCATCTGAGCCAGGACCCCTACCAGGCACGTCTGCTTCCAAAACCCACACTCTGTATGAATATTCTTTACTGCCACCGGGCAACAGAGCAGGCAAGGCCAACACCCACAAAGATCAACTCCGGCTCTGATCACGACCCGGCCCCACCCAGCCCCTCCCTCACTCAAGAGGGCAGACACCAGTGAGGGGGGGCTCACTCGGAAGTGTAGCAGGTGGGGAGGGCACCGCCCAAGGTGGCAGCCCTGTGCCCAGCATGGGGGCGCTGGCCACTGAGGGCCAGCCTGTCCTGGGCCATGGAAGGGTCCTGCTGCTCCTTCTGACCTGCCCACGCCAGTGCCGTCCTCTCCCAGGTAAGTAGATTAGATGCACAGGCTCAGGAGACCTGGGCGTCCTGCTGGCTTCTGAATTTTAGCCTCGTGCACGCCTTGTGGGGCCTGGGAGAGCAGGAACTGCCCCTTGCCCCCAACCCCGGCTTTCTCCCTCCTCCCTGGGGTGTGAACCCAGGGGAGGAAGGGACAGGATGCAGCACAGAAGGGCGCCCTTCCCAGTCCTGCCCCACCCCGACCCATGCTCCCCTCACTGCCCGCTGCAGAGCTCTGATGTTGGGAACGCTCACCCAGGGGGCGGTGGGGTCCACGGGCTGGCCTGGCAGATAGCAGGGTTAGTGGAAACCCCTGCGAGGCGCAGGGTGGAATGCAGGGTGCCTGACTGATGCTATTACCTGTGCAGAGATGGCGCCGTGGGGCAGGACTGGCCCCTCTCCAAGGAGAAGATCCCCCAACACACACACACCACCTGCCGTCATGGGCGGAAACCGGGCAAATCTCAGCTCGGCTCCTGGCTGTTCGCTTCCAAGCCACGTGACCTCAGAAACAAGTCCTTGACTTCTCTGAGCCTCACTTTCCCCATGTGCAAGATGGGGATAAAAATCAATCCCTCCAAGCTACAAAGGAGCACAGCAAAGGGATGAGAGGCTGGGAGCTGCAGCCAGATGCCTGGCACCAACAGCCGTCACGGTCCCCTCACTGTACCTGCCTATAAAACGGGGACCACAATCTCCACCTCCAACGGCACTGGAACGGGTCTGCATTTACACAGCACGTTAGACACACTGGGCACGAGGCCTGCACCGTGTGTCTGGTACGTAAAATCCATGGGTGGTCTCGGTGGTCTAACCCGTGAGCACGTAGAGGCCTACAGAAGGTTCTGGAGACTGCTGCTGTTATCGTGACAGTGGCACCACCTGGGAACTCTGAAATGCAGGCTCTGCAGCGGATTTTCAGCTCACTCCAACAGCTGCATCCAGGAACTGGGGCTGGGGCCCTACAACGTGGGTTTAACAACCTCCAGGAGCCCCGACGCTCCTCAAGCTGAGCCACGGCTCTAGGGCAGAGGCTTGAATTGGAATCACCCGGAGAACTTTGGAAACTAATGACCGGCCTCGCCGTCCGGCCCAGAGATGCTGATTCGGCAGCGCTGGGGGAGGCCCGGGCTCAAGGCTTTTAAGAGCTTCCCAGGTGATTCTTATTTCAGAACCAACCCCGTTTTTAAATTATCTCTTAAAAAATACATTTTAAAAAAATAAATAGAGATGGGCCCTCACTATGTTGTCCAGGCTGGTTTTGAACTCCTGGCCTCCAGAGATCCTTCCACCTTACCCTCCCCAAAGTGCTGGGATTACAGCCATGAGCCACCATGCCCTCCCCTATTTACATGATCTTTTAGGATCAACAGTCTTGTGGCTGAAGAGCTGTGCCCGAGTGAAGCTCATGTCTTCTCTTGAGAATCCCTTGGCCCCAGCCGGCACCTGCTCCCGCCACTTTCCCTCGGAACATCTGCATTTCCAACCAGCCCAACCTTCCCAAGGGTCAGGGTTCTGGACGTGCACGACCCCATAGGCTGGGTGGCTCTGTGTGGCGGCCTCAGGCTGAGGATGGCGTGGGAGGGAGGCCGCCTAACCGGGGTGTGGCCTGGAGCAACAGACTCAGGCAGGCCTATCGGTATGGGCAGCTACGAGCCGGTACCTTGGGGAAAACCTGGGCACAGAGGCCCCCACACCACTAGGAGCCTGTCTCTGGGCCCCAGGTGAAACCTCACAGGCCTCAGTCTCCTGGGCACTGGGCTCAACGGCCGTGGTGGTGCTGGGAGGAGACCCCAGTCCTCTTGGAGGACTCAGGGTCAGAGACAGAGGCAGGCTGGTGGGAGTCGTGTGCTCAGGCTCCGTGCGAAGCCACCAGGGTACAAATCCCAGCTCCATGGTGATAACCATGCAGCCTGGGGCTAGTTAAGCAACCTCAGTCTGCACATGTGCAAAATGAAATATTATAGGATAAAAGATTCTTACCCCACAGGGCTGCCTTGAAGACCCAGTTACTAAGCACAAAACAGCAGGAGTGGCCTCACAGACATTAGACCCCGGCCCCACTGTTGCTCTTGGCACCCCCAAGGAGGCTCCTCCCCCACCAAACACCTGTTGTAGGGGAAACGCCCCAGATAGCAGTAACTTTCGCATAATCCAAGAACAACCTGAGCTAAGGAATCCGGGAGTGGCCAACCTGGAGAGTCCCTCCTTGGCTCTGAGGAACCTCTGAGCCCCTGGCCTGTCCCGTGGAACACGCGCTGTGCAGGGGCTTGAGACCTTGAGTTTTGGGTTGAACGACGGTTGCCAGGTGGAGGTTGTTAGGGGAGGGTATGGGGTGAATGTGCCATGTGAACTTCATGTGAACTGCAAGCCGCTGCAGTTCTCCCATCGCCGCACTCCCCTCCCCACCCCGTGGCCTGCAAGAAACCCCGGGTCTCCTTTGCTAGCCCTGGGTCACTTCTTCAGCCCTTGAACCCTGTGTTATACCCACCGGTGTTGGCAGGGGTTTGGCACAACATTTGTTACAGCCTCATGAAGGCCCCCCAGGAATCCCCGTTAGAGCCTCATGTCCCCCTCCGGGTCTGTGCTCTGAGACAATGTGCAGCGGGTGGGACAGTCCTCCTCCTTCTCCTCGCCACTTCCTTCTCGGGACCTCGGCTGCAGCGTGCATGCTGGCCCTGTTCCTCCTGCTCAGGGGACCCCTCTGCGAAAATGGCCAGTGACCCTGCAGCACCGAGGGCAGGGTTCAGACCTCTCACGTGGGTGCCCGGCGGCTGACGATGGGGCTGGGTCTAGGCAACCTGCGAGCTGCTGGGGGCTGGTGTGGAGGAGAAGGATAGCAATCGGCCAGGACCCCCGAGGAGGGAACACTGAGGGTTCAGGAATGGCCCACCTGCCCAGCACCGACTGTGCCCTCCAACAGTCACAGCTGTCACTGTCACCCCACTTCCTCCAAACAGACCTTCCTCTTAAACAGACCTCAGCGTGCCCAGTGGTCAGTCCCCAGGTAGAGCCCTGGAAAACACTTCTCAGCTTCCAGAAGTCTCTTTTTAAAAGAAGCCATGGGCCAGGTGTGCTGGCTCACAGAGGGACTCCGTCTCAAAAAATATATAAAATAAGACCAGGGGAGGCGGCTCATGCCTGTAATCCCAGCACTTTGGGAGGCTGAGGCAGGTGGATCACTTGAGGTCAGGAGTTTGAGACCAGCCTGGCCAACATGGTGATACCCTGTCTCTACTAAAAATACAAAATTAGCCGGGCACTGTGGTGCATGCCTGTAATCCCAGTTACTTCGGAGGCTGCGGCAGGAGAATCCCTTGAACCCGAGAGGTGGAGGTTGCGTGAGCCAAGATCGTGCTACTGCACTCCAGCCTGGGCAACAAAAGTGAAACTCTGTCTCAAAAAATAAAATGAAATAAATAAAAATTAAGAGAAGCTGTAGGGTATGTGTTTAACAGCTCTTCTCAGAGAGTTGGACCCAGAGCTACCTAGCAACCCAGCCAGGCCACCCCCGAATCTCCACCCAGGAGGAAACGGAACCACGCAAACGTTCACAGCAGCACGACTCAGGATAGCCCACAGGTGGAAACAGCCCAAAAGTGACCCAGGGCTAGCAAACAGCCCAAACCTCTGCCAGGTCTGAGCTGCTTCCACCTGTGGGCTGTCCGGAGTGGTGACAGATTCACACAAAACGCGGTGCCCCCCAGTGGAATATCACTCAGCAATACGAAGGAGTGGACTCATGCAGTCCCCACGTGGGTGATTCCTGAAAACAATGCTAGGAACAGAAGCCACACACAAAAGGCCACTCAGCGTCTGACTCCATGCATGCGAAACGTCAGGAGCAGGCAAACCCACAAAGACACGAAATGAGTCGGGCCACCACGGGCGGGAGCCGCGGGAACGGGGAATCGATCACTAGCTACAGGGTTTCTCCTTGAGACGATGAACATGTTCTAAAATTGATTATGGTGAGAGTGACACAACTCTGAATATTCTAGAAACCACTGGACTGTACACTTTAAACGGGTGAATTGTACGGTGTGTGAAACAGATGTCAGGAAAGCTGTATTTTTTAAAAGCCAGGCTTTTTGGAGCCCTTTTTCTGCAATCAGAGAACAAAGGGGACCGTCCATTTGGGGAGCGATAGCTACAACCTGGCCTCTGGAGGCTGCCCCAGCCTCAGCCCTGGGGAGGGCCACACAGTTACCCTGTCCCCTCCCAGCTTGCAGGGACACACCTAGATTTCTGGGCAATGCCAAGGCCATGTTTGACAGCAACACCCTCCATTTCCGTTATGGGGGCTCCACGGGGGGCTCTCACAGGAGGAGGATTTCCCCGAAAGCTTGCTCTGCGGCCTCAGGGGACCCCACCGCTGGACATGTGGTCCCCAGGGAGGACCCCACAGTTTCCAAGCTGTGCCCCTAAACCTCCACAGACACCCCAAAATCTGCCCAGAGGGTCCCTGCGGCCCATGCGATGTGGGGGAGTGTTCGGGCCAGGACCAGCGCAGGACTCAGAGACGGGGCCTCAGACTCATGCACCACTTTCACTCTGAAAGGGGATGAGGTGAGGGGTCCGGAACCTGGGATCTGCAGCTCCCAAGGGGTTCTTTCACAGAGGGAATTAGAGGTTGTTTTGTCAGGGAATGAAATCGTGTCCTTATTTTCACTAAGCTTTACTCGAAATTTAGCATTTCCTTAAACTAGAAGATGCCTCAGCCCACAGGGGTACTGGCCACATCGGTGACTCTGTCACTCATGGAAACGGCACGTCTCCGCACAGCAGGATCTAACACCCTAGGACAGGTTACCCCAAGGCCTGCCCTGGCTGTGGAGCCTGCCACGAGCCTCATGCCCACCCTGCCGCATGTCAGAGCAGCCAGTCGGGGAGGAATGAGCCAAGGACAGCAGTGTCCACCCTCGCCTGCCCCTGCAGCCCTCCATGGACACTGGCTCCGAGCGTCAGCCAGGCCTTGGGGGAGGGATGCCCAAGGCACGGAAGGTGCCTAGGATCTGCAGTGTGCAGGACCACACAGCTCCCAGGAGGCTAGGATGAGAGCCCCGCCCACACTGGAACCCAGGCTGGCCGGGGAATGTCTGGGGTGGGCAGAGTGGACCCCTCCATCAAGGCCCCCACTGCTGCCTCAGAATCTGTGGGGCTGGCCTGGGAGGGGCCTGGACACTCCTGTGGCTCCCCTGCCCACAGCTGACCTCCACCAGGTCCCCCTCTGGCCTTACACCCCTGCGGGACCCAGGTAGTAGCGGCCATTGCAGAGAATGCAAGTCCTCCAGCGACCCTGGGACCCCAGGGCCCTCTCACACCCCCAGTGCCTTGCCAGCACTGGAAGGGTGACCAGAGGCTGAGTTGGGGGCATGGCACTGGCTACACCATCTCCCCAGCCCCAGCCCACACTCCTGGTCCACTCCAGGTTTGGAGCGGGACCAGGCCTCTTGGGGGAGGGGGGGGTTCTGATTTATCAGAAGGAGACCCTGACCATCTCTGGGGCTCCCCCAGACCCCATGCACCCTCAGCTCCTCCTGCAGGTCCCAGCCCTCAGTTCCTCATGGAACTTCTTCTGAGCCTGCCTCTGGCAGACCCCCATCCCAGCCACAGCCTTGCAGAAGGGAGAGCTCTCCTCCCACCCCAGCCACAGCCTCGCAGAAGGGAGCTCTCCTTCCCAGTCCTGTCACAGCTGCTGCTACACAGGCAGGAGGGGCTGTCTGCACCCCCCTCTGCAGCCAAGGGCCACAGCACCTGGTGGTCACTGAGAACGGGGAGCACAGCTGAAGACATCCCCCGCCCCTGCCGAGGGTCAGCAGCACCCGTTCTCACTCCGGCCACTCTCTGCCCTCGCTCAGAGGCTTTGGTGCACCCTGGGAAGCTGACCTCAGACCCAAGCCCAGGAGGAGAGAAGGAAATGGCTGGGCTTTCTGGAAACTTCCCCTGAGCCATCACCCAAGGCTCAGGGGAGGACTCGGAAGGCAGGTGGCTCTGGGGCAGATGTCCTGGAGACGCGGAGACGCACAGGACCAGCGGAGGACTCGGAAGGCAGGTGTCTCTGGGGCAGACAGTGGCAGAGAGGTAGCTGATGGCATGTGGCTGGCTCTGAGGTGTCCCCTGCATCCCAAAGGGGCCCCCTAACACCTGAAGCTCCCACCAGGCTGCGTCGTTCCTCCGTTGGATATAAACCATCTCCCAAAACACCACATGTGGACAAGGTCACTCTGAGATCACAGTGGAGTAAGACAAAAACAGGTCACTGTGCCACCCACAATCGCCAATCATCCCCTCTCTCAGCTAAGATGAGGGACGGCTGCTTCTTGACCAATCTCCGCATTATTTTGGTGCAGATCTCCCACGTCCACAGGCGACAGTGACCGAGGTACCCACAAAAGAATCGATCCCTTTCTAACAGCACCTGGTCTAGTGAGCCCCACATCCCTAGACTCTTCCCTCCCCATCACCCACCCAAACCCCAAACCCTCTGGCCCCGTGGTTCCTGGGGGAGCGTCTGCCCTCATTGCCGGGAGGAACAAACCCGGCCCTTCAACCAGAGCCTTCTAGGGGCTTGGTTGGCTGCATCCACTGTCTGAGACAGTCCTGGGTGTTTGCACAGCAACTGCCCCCCGCAGGCGGCTGTGGGTGGGTTTGTTTCTCTCAGAGGAGAATCGAGAGGGGACGCCCTGGGGCCTGGGGTCAGTCAACACTCCTGAGAACAAGAAGGCACCGGTGGGATCCAGAAGCTCCCAAGCCCAGCCCTGCAGCCTTGGATTCACAGAGCTCAGAACCAGGCACAGACCACCCTGGAGGCCCTTGCGTGGCTGGAGATCCCAGGTCTGGGCTGTTCCCGCCCCGAACTCCCCTCCTCCTGTAGGATTTTGCAGTGACCACCTCCTCCTGCCAGCAGCCCCTCCCGACACAGAGCAGACGAGGGCACTGGCCCTGGCACTCTGGACCAAGTCGGGTCCAGCTGCCAGGGTGAGAAGTTTGTTGTTGACCCCCGTGCTCCAGGGAACCAGTTTCTTTTTCTTTTTGAGACAGTCTCGCTCTGTTGCCCAGGCTGGAGTGCAGTGGCGTGATCTCAGCTCACTGCAACCTCCGCTTCCCAGGCTCAAGCAATTCTCCTGCCTCAGCTTCCTGAGTAGCTGGGACTACAGGTGCACGCCACCATGCCTGGCTAATTTTTGTATTTTTTGTTAGAGATGGGGTTTCACCATGTTGGCCAGGCTGGTCTAGAACTCCTGACCTCAAGTGATCAGGCCTCAGCCTCCCAAAGTGCTGGGATTGCAGGTGTGAGCCACTGCACCCAGCCCAGGGGCCCAGTTTCTATCAAATGCTCCTAACAGTCCTATGAGACCTCTTCACAGGGCCGGAAACTGAGGCAGGTGGGCAGGGAGGCCCAGTGCCACCCCAACAGCCGGACTGTGCGGTCTTGGGAAGTTTGCCGCATCTCTGGCCTCAGTCTCCTCCTCTCAACAGCAGGAGGACAGCGCCTCACAGGGCTGCCATGTGGAATCCAAGGAAAGACGCAGAAAGAGCTGTGGTGTGTGGCCGGGCGCGGTGGCTCACGCCTGTAATCCCAGCACTTTGGGAGGCCGAGGCGGGCGGATCACAAGGTCAGGAGATCGAAACCATGGTGAAACACCGTCTCTACTAAAAAATAGAAAAAAAAAAATTAACCGGGCGCAGTGGCGGGCGCCTGTAGTCCCAGCTACTCGGGAGGCTGAGGCAGGAGAATGGCGTGAACCCGGGAGGCGGAGCTTGCAGTGAGCCGAGATTGCGCCACTGCACTCCAGCCTGGGCGACAGAGCGAGACTCCGTCTCAAAAAAAAAAAAAAAAAAAAAAAAAAAAAAAAAAAAAAAAAAGAGCTGTGGTGTAAACGCAGGGAAAACCTGGAAGGGAGGAGTGAGGAACAATGTGCACCCCCTGCCACAGCACGACTGACGTTTCCCCCTCTGCAGCCCTGCCCCCCCCACAGCCCACCCCTCTCCCTCTCTCTCTCTCCTTCTCTCTTCCTGTCTCTTCTTTCTCTCTTCTCTCCCTCTCTTCTCTCCTTCTCTCTCCCTCTCTCCTTCTCTCTCTATCTTCTCTCTCCTTTTCTCTCTCTCTCCCTCCCCTCCCACCTCTCTGCTAACCACACCCCCATCCAGGCTCAAATGCTCCTTCCTTTTGCTCCTGTCACTCTGGCCAGGACACCAGGACCCTGCTCCTATGGGTGTCTCCTGGTCACTGTCTCTGCAGCGCCTCCACACTGGCCTCTGCTGCACTCTTCCACACAGGAATGCACCATAAACCTCCTCAGGATGGGTCTCTGCAGTGTGGACACGGCCGCTCGGGCTCAGTCTGTGCTGGGATCCCAGTCCCCACTGCTGGCCCAAGGGACCCCAGAGCCCAGGTGACTCCCACACTTCTCCCTCCCATGCAGTACCGTGGGCTGGGCCCTCCATTTCCCAGAGGGTTTACCTCCTGGCTCTTGTTTTTCTTTTCTTTTCTTTTTTTTTTTTTTTTTTTTTTTGAGACGGAGTCTTGCTCTGTCGCCCAGGCTGGAGTGAGTGGCGCGATCTCGGCTCACTGCAAGCTCTGCCTCCCGGGTTCACACCATTCTCCTGCCTCAGCCTCCCGAGTAGCTGGGACTACAGGCGCCCGCCACCACGCCCAGCTAGTTTTTTGTATTTTTAGTAGAGACGGGGTTTCACCGTGTTAGCCAGGATAGTCTCAATCTCCTGACCTCGTGATCCACCCGCCTCAGCCTCCCAAAGTGCTGGGATTACAGGCTTGAGCCACCGCGCCCAGCCAGGCTCTTGTTTTTCTTAACAACTAGATTGGCTCTGGGCAGACCCAAGGGTGAAGTGTGAGGGCCCCTTGGGCTCCTTGTGTGCTGAGTCCCAGGGTGGTCCTGTTCCTTCTGCCCTTGGTGCTCACAGATGCTCCTCCTGACGTCTGGAAGGCCCCATGGTTCCTCCCTGACCCGCTCACCAGCCTCACTCCCCAGAAGGCATCTCCAGCCCCTCCTTGAGCCCCATCCGTGCCCCGCCCCATCCTTGCCCAGCAGGAAGTTGTGCAGGTCTGACTGACAGGTCCCACTCCACCAACCAAGAAGTCCGAGGGCTCTTTGTTCACCACTGTCCCCAGGGCCAGCTTGTTACCTGGGACACAGTCGGCGCTCAGTAGATACTTGTGTGGCCCAACATTCCCCCAGACTCCGTGGCTCCTCCCTCTGCCTGCAGCTGTTGTGGTATCCGAGGACTGGAGCTGGTGAGCAGAGCCGGATAGCGACAGCCGGACCCCAGACCCCTCCAAGTCACAGATTGTGATCCTGGCTCTGTCCTGTCGCCGCTTACTGAGCACCTACTGTGTGCATGGCACCGTGCCTCGTACTCTGGAGCCAAGACAGACACCCAGCGCAGTTTATCTCAAGAAGTCCAACCTCCAACAGAGCAGTCAGCCTGCAGCTGGGCGGGCCGGGGTGCAGCGGAGCCCAGGGCTCACAGGGTGTCTACAGCCTACAAAAATGTCACAACTCAACAGTAAGAAGACAAATAATCCTTCTTTTTTCTCTCTCTTAACACAATGTCTCACTCTGTCACCCAGGCTGGAATGCAGTGGCATGATCATAGCTCACTGTAGCCTTGATTTCCTGGGCTCAAGTGATACACCTGCCTCGGCCTTCCTCGTAGCTGGGACTATAGGCACCACCATGCCCAGATAATTTTTTGCATTTTTTATAGAAATGGGGTTTTGCCATGTTGCCCAGGCTGAAAACCACCCCCCCCCCCCTTTTTTTTTTGAGACAGAGTCTTACTCTGTTGCCCAGGCTGGAGTGCAGTGACGCAATCCCGGCTCACTTCAACCTCCGCCTCCCAGGTTCAAGTGATTCTCCTGCCTCAGCCTCTGAGTAGCTATGCATGCCACCACGCCCAACCAATTTTTGCATTTTTAGTAGAGACGGGTTTTTGCCATGTTGGTCAGGCTGGTCTCGAACTCCTGGCCTCACGTGACCCACCCACCTCAGCCTCCCAAAGTGCTGGAATTACAGGTATGAGCACTATGCCCTGACTGAAATAACCCAATTTTTAAAGGGGCAAGGATCTGAACACACATTGCTCCAAAGATGTACCCATGGGCGACAAGCACATAGAGAGACTCAGCACCAGCCGCCAGGGAATCCATCCCAGAAGCCGCTGCAACCAAAAAGACAGGTGACGACAGGTGCAGACGAGGACACAGAGACACTGGAGCCCCCATGCTGCTGGCAGGAACCAGTAAACGGTGCAGCCAGGTGGAAAAAGGCTGGGGTGGAGTTAGTGCCACACGGCTGTCACTGTCTCCCAGGCCTGGGCTACACCGTCTGTAAAATGGGCACGGCACATGGACGCACCTGGCCTCACGGGGTTGTAGGACAGCAGGGATGATGGCCAATGGCCTAAAGGATGAAGTATTTGCCACAAGGCCAGGCACAGGCCAGTGTGGCGTCTCATCCTGCCTCTGCTCCTGTTCCCGGCGTGTCCACACCCTCCTCCCCAAGCTGCTGCCTGGCCTCCCTCCCTCCTTTTCCCTCCTCCTCCTCCTCTGCCCAGTTCTCGAGTCCTGGGGCTCCCCTAGGCTCCATCCGGCTCATTTCTCCCCTTCCACTTTCTGTTTTCTTTCTTTTCTTTTCTTTTCTTTTTTTTTTGAGATGGAGTCTCGCTCTGTCGCAGCCCAGGCTGGAGCGCAGTGGCCGGATCTCAGCTCACTGCAAGCTCCGCCTCCCAGGTTCACGCCATTCCAGCCTCAGCCTCCCAAGTAGCTGGGACTACAGGCGCCCACTACCTGGCCCGGCTAGTTTTTTGCATTTTTTAGTAGAGACGGGGTTTCACCGTGTTAGCCACGATCTCCTGACCTCATGATCCACCCGTCTCGGCCTCCCAAAGTACTGGGATTACAGGCTTGAGCCACCGTGCCCGGCCTTGTTTTCTTTAAATAATACTTTTTTGCCTTATTTCCAAGTTTTCTTATTTATTTATTTATTTTTGAGACAGGGTCTCATTATGTCTCCCAGGCTGGAGTGCAGTGGCCTAATCTCAGCTCACTGCAACTTGCATCTCCCAGGCTGAAGCAACTCTCCCACCTCAGCCTCCAGAGTGGCTGAGACTACAGGCGCAGGCTACCATGCCCCAGCTAATTTTTGTATTTTTTGTAGAGACAGGGTTTCGTTATGATGCCCAGACTGGCCTCAAACTCCTGAACTCAAGTGATCCGCCCGCCTCAGCCTCCCAAAGTGCTGGGATTACAGGCAAGAGCCACCGCGCCCAGCCACTCCCCTCCCACTATTCAATGCCACCGGGAGTGGGAGATGCCCCACCCCTTCCACCCAGACACACCATCCCCAACACGGACACACCCCTGCACCAGCTGTGCACAGCTTCTCTGCTGAGCACGTTTCATAGTGCGACTCTCAGCCCCTGCACCTGCACCTGCTCCTCCTCCAAATCCCCTCAAAGACAGGACCACCCAGCCCCAGACCCCTGGCCTCTGCCCTACCGCGCAGCCCCCCCATCTCCACAGCCCCCACCAGACCCAGCCAGTATCTCCACTCCTCGGACACAGGCACCCCTCTCTAGAGGTGGCATCCCTCCCACGACCGCCAGCTTCCTCTCTGCCCCCCCTTTTCCCTGTCCTCACAGCACCAGAGTGACCACCTGAACTCAGCCATACAACTCCCACATGGTCCAGCACCAGCACTCCTGGCATCCACTGTGGAGAAGCGAAGACGTCTGTGCACAGAAAAACCTGGACCTGAGAGTTGGCAGCAGCTTTTTAAATTCACAACATCCCACGCTGGAGACACCCCAGATGCCCTTCAAGGGACGGATGGTTAAACAAACTGGTCCATCCACACCGTGGGACACTGCCCAGCAATAAGAAGGAAAGGACTATTTGTTTTTTGTTTGTTTGTTTGTCTGTTTGTTTTTTGAGACGGAGTCTCGCTCTGTCACCCAGGCTGGAGTGCAATGGCGTGATCTTGACTCACTGCAACCTCCGTCTCCCAGGTTCAAGTGATTCTCCTGCCTCAGCCTCCTGAGTAGCTGTGATTACAGGTGCGCACCACTGCACCAGGCTAATTTTATATTTTTAGTAAAGACAGGGGTTTCACCATGTTGGCCAGGCGGGTCTCAAACTCCTGACCTCAGGTGATCCACCCGCCTCGGCCTCCCAAAGTGCTGGGATTACAGGCATGAGCCATCCAGCCCAGCCTGGAACGAACTATTAATATAGGCAACACATGCAAGAATCTCCAGTGAATGAGGCTGAGCGACAAAAGCCAGGCCCAAAGATGATGAACTGTGCGATTCCATTTACAGAGCATTTTGGAAACGACGAAACTGAAAGAATGGAGAACAGCTCAGAGGCTGCCAGGCGGGGGCAGTGGGTGTGGCTACAAAAGGGCCACACAAGGGACCCTGGGGCGCAGGTGCTCCCCATCCTGACCGTGTCCATGTCAATATCCAGTTCCGACATGCCATGAATTCACAGGATGCTATGTCGGGGGAGACCAGACGAGGGGGACACCAGATCTCTGATCTATTCCTCACCACTGCCTGGGAATCTACAGTGATCTCAAAATAAAAAGTGTAATTACAAAAATACGAAACCTGGCTGGGCACGGTGGCTCACGCCTGTAATCCCAGCACTTTGGTAGGCTGAGGCGGGCAGATCATGACGTAGGAGATCGAGACCATCCTAGCTAACACGGTGAAACCCCCGTCTCTACTAAAAATACAAAAAATTAGCCAGGCATGGTAGTCCCAGCTACTCGAGAGGCTGAGGCAGGAGAATGGCGTGAACCCGGGAGGCGGAGCTTGCAGTGAGCTGAGATCGCGCCACTGCACTCCAGCCTAGGCGACACACCGAGACTGTCTCAAAAAAACAAAACAAACAAACAAAAAACACACACAAAAAACCAGACTGTGTTGCTGTTCTGCTTAAATCAGACGTCCTTCCCAGGCCTTGGACAAAATTCAAAGTCCCCGGACCCCGGGGCCTGGAAGCTCTCTGTGCTCCGACCCCGTGCCCTTCTCCCAACTGCAACAGCCAGAGGGCTCTCTGAACACCAAGCGGGCTCTGGCCATGGCACCCCTGCATGCGCCGTCTCCCTCCTGCAGGCTCTTCCTCCCTCTCTCCACACTGCTGGCCCCTCCCATCCCTCAGAGCTCGGCTGATTGACCACTCATTGATCCATCCAGCCATGACTTCTGGAGCTCTCCTCTGCTGTCGGGCGCTGTGCCCGGGGATGACCCCGACAGACCTGGTCTCTGCCCCCACCTGCCTCCCCCTAGCAATGCCTCCTCTGCTTGTTTCCAGAAGCAGAGAAAGGAAGGTGACTATGGCTTCTCAAGGGCCGGTCCCAGCACCACCTGCATTGAACGGCCCTGGCTACGTGATCCTCCCAGGCATTCCCGGGCTCCCTTCTGGGCAGCCCAGGTCAGGCAGGCCGGGTCAGGCGACCCAGATGTGCACAGAGTTTGAGATTCGTGACTGGAGTTATGGAGTCCCTGCTCCATCACTTCCCACTTCCGTTGCCTCTCTGAGTCTGTTTCCCATCTGGAAAATGGGGGAGACATGCTTTCCTCACAAGGAGACGAAACAAATGAACAGGGTAAGCTCCAGTGCCCGGCCCCACTCTCTGGGCAGGAAAGAACCACAGCAGCTTTCACTCAAGTCCATGCCGAGCTGGGGGAGAAGGGCTCAGGACAAGAAAGAAGCTTCTGGGCATCTCACATTGCCTGGATGCTGACCCCAAGGGTATAGGGCCTCTGGAAGGGGGCGAGGTGAAAGACCAACTCTGCCTGGGTCTACTCCAGCCCAAGCCTCCACCAGGCCTGTAGGAATCTGCTGACTCTGGACTATTTTTTTACTCACTGTGCAAACTGAGATCTGGGCACACTTAGGCCCCAGGGAAGATGGACAGGCTCTTATCTAGGGATCTGTGGATGGGTCTCCGGGAACCCGTGAACCCTCAGGAGAGCCACCAACCCTTACGTGTGCAGGGACCTGCCTTTATCCTGGGAGGGGATGCGCGGCTCCTCACGTGTGCAGGGACCAGCGTTTATCCTGGGAGGGGACACACAGCTCCTCACGTGTGCAGGGACCAGCATTTACCCTGGGAGGGGATACACAGCTCCTCACGTGTGCAGGGACCAGCATTTATCCTAGGAGGGGACGCATAGCTCCTAATGTGTGCAGGGACCTGCATTTATCCTGGGAGGGGACACGCAGCTCCTCATGTGTGCAAGGACCAGCATTTATCCTGGGAGGGGATACACAGCTCCTCACGTGTGCAGGGACCAGCGTTTATCCTGGGAGGGGACGCGCGGCTCCTCCTGTGCAGGGACCAGCGTTTACCCTGGGAGGGGACGCGCAGCTCCTCCTGTGCAGGGACCAGCGTTTACCCTGGGAGGGGATGCAGAGCTCTGTGTCCACACCACACTGGCAGTCCCCCAAGTTTACAAATTGCTGGGCAGAACTCTCTGCCCCTGCTTCACTGAGACCTGGGGCAGGGCCCCTCCCTTGGTGGGCCTCAGTTTCCTCATCTGTAAAGCAAAGGGGCCCCTGGAATGCTGGTTTCATCACGAAAGGCATCTCGGGGCACCGGAAACAATTGTGTAGCCGGAAACAACTTTGCAGCGGCGTGAACTCAGCAAGTGTGACCCCGTGAGCCTCACCTTTCCCGTCTTTTAAATGGGAGCGGAATGCCTTATCTCAAGGCATTATCTTAAGGAATGAAAGACATAACGTCTATGACAAAATGCCCAGCACAATACTTGGAACAAAATAGATGTTTTAGAAAGAAAAAGTATGGGAGGCGGAGCTTGCAGTGAGCTGAGATCTGGCCACTGCACCCCAGCCTGGGCGACAGAGTGAGACTCCGTCTCAAAAAAAAAAGAGGCCGGGTGCAGTGGCTCCAGCCTGTAATCCCAGCACTTTGGGAGGCTGAGACGGGCGGATCACGAGGTCAATAGATCGAGACCATCCTGGCTAAAACGGTGAAACCCCGTCTCTTCTAAAAAAATACAGAAAAAGTAGCCAGGCGAGGTGGCGGGCGCCTGGAGTCCCAGTTACTCGGGAGGCTGAGGCAGGAGAATGGCGTAAACCTGGGAGGCAGAGCTTGCAGTGAGCTGAGATCCGGCCACTGCACTCCAGCCTGGGCCGCAACAGAGTGAGACTCCGTCTCAAAAAAAAAAAAAAAAAAAGAAAGAAAAAGTGTTTTGCTTTCAAAGGAATTCCCTGGCATTGCAGTTCTAAGTTATCAGACACAGTCAGCCCTCTATAGCTTCAGGTTGCGAGTCCACAAATTCAACCAACTGCAGATCAAAAATATATTTAAAAACAACACAATAGGCTGGGCTCAGTGGCTCACACCTGTAATCCCAGCACTTTGGGAGGCTGAGGTGGGCGGATCACTTGAGGTCAGGAGTTCAAGACCAGCCTGGCCAACATGGTGAAACCCCATCTCTATTAAAATACAAAAATTAGCCAGGCGTGGTGGTGGGTGCCTGTAATCCCCGTTACTCGGGAGGCAGAGGCAGGAGAATGGCTTGAACCCGGGAGGCAGAGGCTGCAGTGAGCCGAGATCACGCTACTGTATTCCAGCCTGGGTGACAAAGTGAGACTCCATCTCAGAAAAAAAGAATAACAAAAAAAAAAAAAAAAAAAGAACAAAAACAACACAATCAAAATAACTGTACAACAATTAAAATAATACAAAAAACCCAACATGGTATAATTATTCACATAGCATTGAGGTAGTATTAGGTATTATAAGTAATGTAGAGATGACTGAAAGTGTATGGGCGGATGTGTGTAGGTTATGTGCAAATACTATACCATTTTCTTTTTTTCTTTTTTTTTTTTTTTTTGAGACAGAGTCTTACTCTGTCACCCAGGCTAGAGTGCAGTGGTGTGATCTCAGCTCACTGCAAGCTCCACCTCCCGTGTTCACACCATTCTCCTGCCTCAGCCTCCTGAGCAGCTGGGACTACGGCGCCCACCACCACGCCCGGCTAATTTTTTGTATTGTTTTAGTAGAGACGAGGTTTCACCATGTTAGCCAGAATGGTCTCGATCTCCTGACCTCGTGATTCACCCGCCTCAGCCTCCCAAAGTGCTGGGATTACAGGCGTGAGCCACCGTGCCCGGCCTATACCATTTTCTATGAAGGACTTGAGCATTTGAAGATTTCAGTATTTACAGGGGGTCCTAGAAAGAATCCCCTGAAGATGCCAAGGGACAACCGTATGGGCTTCGCAGCACTTTCCAACCGACATCTGGAAGACACCGTAGTGAGTAGAATCGTGTACCCCAAAAGATATGCCTAGGTCCAAACCCCCAGCACTTTATTTGGAAAAAGAATCTCTGCAGATGTAATTAAGTTAGGGACCTTGAGATGAGATCATTCTGGATTTAGGCTGGACCCTAAATCCAATGACAGGTGTCCTTGTAAGAAACAAGAGGAGACTACGTGCAGTGGCTCACACCTGTAATCCCAGCACTTTGGGAGGCCGAGGCAGGCAGATCACTTGAGGTCAGGAGTTCGACACCAGCCTGGCCAACGCGGTGAAACTCTATCTCTACTAAAAGTACAAAAATTAGCTGGGCATGGTGGCAGGTACCCGTATTCCCAGCTACTTGGGAGGCCAAGGCAAGAGTATTGCTTGAACCTGGGAGGCAGAGGCTACAGTGAGCCAAGATCGTGCCACTGCACTCCAGCCTAAGTGACAAAGCAAGACTGTCAAAGAAAGAGAGAGAGAAAGAGAGAAAGAGGAGAGGACACAGACACAGAGGAGAAGGCCACAAGATCACAAAGAAACAGAGCAGCATTTATCCTTAGAGAAATGTAGGTATCGTCTGGGCACGGTGGCTCATGCCTGTAATCCCAGCACTTTGGGAGGCTAAGATGGGCAGATCACCGAGGCTGTGAGTTTGAGACCAGCCTGGCCAACATGGTGAAACCCTGTCTCTACTAAAAGTATAAAAATTAGCCAGGCATGGCGGCATGTACCTGTAAATCCCAGTTACTTGAGAGGCTGAGGCAAGAGAATTGCTTGAACCTGGGAAGAGGAGGCTGCAGTGAGCCGAGATCATGCCACTGCACTCCGGCCTAAGTGACAAAGCAAGACTGTCTCAAAAGAAAGAAGGAAGGAAGGAAGGGAGGGAGGGAGGGAGGGAGGGAGGGAGGGAGGGAAAGAAAAGGAAAGGAAAGGAAAGGAAAGGAAAGGAAAGGAAAGGAAAGGAAAGGAAAGGAAAGGAAAGGAAAGGAAAGAGAAGAGAAGAGAAGAGAAGAGGAAGAGAGGACACAGACACAGAGGAGAAGGCCACAAAATCACAAAGAAACAGAGCAGCACTTATCATTATAGAAATGTAGGTACTGGCCAGGTGCGGTGGCTCATACCTGCAATCCAAGTACTTTGGAAGGCCAAGACAGACGGCTCACCTGAGATTGTGAGTTTGAGACCAGCCTGACCAACATGGTGAAACCCTGTCTCTACTAAAAATACAAAAAATAGCAAGGCCTGGTGGTGGGCGCCTGTAATCCCAGCTATTCAGGAGGCTGAGGTACAAGAATCTCTTGAACCTGGGAGGCAGACAGAGGTTGCAGTGAGCCAAGATCATGCCACTGTACTCCAGCCTGGGTGACAGAACAAGACTCCATCTCAAAAAAAAAAAAAAAAAAGAAAAGAAAAGAAAAGAAAAAAGAAAGAAACGTAGGTATTGTGCTTGGAAATTTTCTAGTCTACTTTATTTTAATGTACTATATTCATTTCAGGAACCATTTGACCCAGAGTTTGAAAAACTCTACCTACAGCTGCAACTCTAGGCCCTGCTTGCTGTGACCAAATACTCAGGCCGAGGCCTCAGCCTTAAAGTTTCCAGTGTCAGGGGTCTTGGATGGACCCTGGCATGGGTCAGTTATCAAAGCTCCCAAGAGATGTCCAGCTACAGATGCTCCGGAAGAGTGGTCCTCAACCTGCACTGAACCTTAGAATCACCCGGAACATTTCAAAAAGAATCCCAGGCCAGGCACAGTTGCTCACACCTGTAATCCCAGCACTTCAGGAGGCCAAGGTGGGCGGATCGCTTGAGCGCAGGAGTTTGAGACCAGTCTGGGAAACACGAAAAAACTCCGTCTCTACAAAAAATACAAAAATTAGCTGGGTGTAGGGGTGCATGCCTGCTGTCCTAGCTACTCAGGAGGTTGAGGTGGGAGGATGGCTTGAGCCCAGGAGGCAGAGGTTGCAGTGAGCCACGATCACATTATTGCACTTCAGGATGAGAGACAGAGCCAGACCCTGTCTCAAAAAATTAAAATAAAAAGAATCCCAATGCCCAGACTGTACCTAGAGGACCTCAATCAGCACCTATGGGTGGGGCCCGGGCATCTGCATTTTCTAAAGCAACCTAGATGAAGCCCATGCACAGCTAAGATTAAAGTGAGTGCACTAAAGCAGTGTCTCCTGTATTGGAGCCACCTGAGCATCTCCAAACACACATTCTGACCCTGGAGGTCGGTGGCAGGCCTGACACCCTGCATTTCTAACAGTCTCCCAGGGACACATTCTTGGCGACTCGAATGTGTAGCCAGACTTAGGAGGTATAAGCCCAGGACTGTGGTTCTTAACGTGAGGTCCCCAGATCGGCAGCCTCAGCATCACCTGAAATTTGTATGAAATATCAATTCCTGGGTGGCATCCCAGGCCCAGAGACTCAGGGGTGGGGCTGGCAATCTGTGTCCTGACACACCTTCCAGGTGGTTCTTATAACACTCAAACTTGGGAAGCACCTGCACACAGCAGCAGACAGAGGCACGCCTATGTCCTGCCCAACTCAGACTCCACCAGCAGCAGAGAGCGCGACTCTCGCTGTTTTGGGAAAGCGTTTGCACCAGAGAGCCTTCCCTGGGTCCAGAACGACACCTATTACATTCATAGGAAGCAGGGAGATGGCACATGTTGAGAAGGAAAAAAAATGTCATGACTAAATCATAGAGACGGGGAAGCTGAGGCTGAGGGAGACGTGGCTTCCAACAAATCTGCAGCCTCGGGCTTGGGATAACAACTCTCACCCTGCCGCCCTTCCAGACTCCACTCAGGCACTGCCTACCCCCAGAAGCCTCTGCTGCTCCTGCAGGGACACACACACCTCCTCCGCCCCTCCTCAGGCCCCCGCCCTGTGATGCTCCCATTCAGGATCCCCACTGTGGCATGAAAAACCCTGAATTATTCCATATATCTCGGTTTTGCATCCCTGTTCAGACTTCTTATTCTTCCAGGTAGAACATAGGACTCCTATTTCTTGCATTTTCATGTTTCTTTTTTTCCAATCTTCCACATTACCGCAAACTCTGTACTGCATACACAGTGAGTGCTCAGCAAATACAGGCTGATTCACTGAGGTTGGACCTGAGCTTTTCTGTCTTTGTGCCTTGAACACAGTCTGAACTGGGCAAATGCTTCTCCAATGACTGAACGAATCAAGCCAAGGAAAAGGGAGCAATAAAAAGACAGTGAGAAATTAAGCAGACTGGAGGGTACTCATCTCTCTGTAGGTCTTTCTTCGCACTTTGCAATGAATGCTACTCATTAAATCGTGGTCCAAAAAGGCCTCCCAGTCATAACTGCTTCTCATCACTAGAATGGTATCACTCCCTGATTCATGGCATTCAACACCATCGTCTTTCTCATATAAAACACTGGCAGTCTCTTAAGGAGCAATGACAAAGCCAACCACAAAACAAAACTGATCAAGGAATTTGAACAGGCATGTTTTAACGCTAATTGTAAAGTAAGACTGACCTGTGGACATGAGGGTCGCAGGGAAAAACTTCCCTTTAACTATGTCCAATTCTAAGATCTTGCAATGAAACAGGCATATGAAATAATGATGGTAAAGAAAATTACCAAATACTACTGCATTTACTTGCACAATTCATTCATTCCACAAATATTTATTGACCACCACGTGCCAGCACTATTTTAGTCACTGGGCACATGGCAGTGACCAGCATGGACACACACCCCTCCCCGTATGGAGCTTACACTCCAGACCAGTGTTGCTCAATAAAGCTTTCTGCGCTGATGGAATGTTCTAGATTTACATTGTCCAATATGGTGGCCACTAGTCCCATGTGGCTGTTGAGTCCTTGAAATGTGGTTGGTCCTGGTTCGTGGCCTGTTAGGAACCCAATCACACAGCAGGAGGTGAGTGGCGAGTGAGTAAGCAAGCAAGTGAAGCTTCGTCTGTATTTACAGCCACTCCCCATCACTTGTATTACTGCCTGAGCTCCGCCTCCTGTCAGATCAGCAGCAGCATCAGATTCTCATAGAAATGCAGAGCCTATTGTGAACTGCTCACACCAGGGATCTAGTGTGCACACTCCTTATGAGAATCTAATGTCCGATGATCTGTCACTATCTCCCATCACCCCCAGAGGAGACCATCGAGTTGCAGGAAAACAAACTCAGGGCTCCCACGGATTCTACATGATGGTGAGTTATATTATTACTTCACTATATATTATAATGTAATAATAACAGAAATAAAGCACACAATAAATAGAATGTGCCTGAGTCATCCCAAAACCATCCCCCAACCCTGGTCAGTAGAAAAATTGTCTTCCATGAAACTGGTCCCTGGTGCCAAAAAGGTTGGAGACCGTTGGTCTAGAGGATTCACCCATTGAGGCAGATGTAAAGAGAACGGTGGCCAGTCTCACTGACTGATACAGACAAATCACTCCTTTGCCTGCCTTCAGCTGTGCACCTATGATCCTTATTATTCTCCAAGAGAACTGAACACACACAATCTATGGCAGGAATACACCTTAGACTTCAGAGCAACTTCTATACATCTTACTAAAGTCTCACCCCAGGTCGGGCGCGGTGGCTCACACCTGTAATCTCAGCACTTTGGGAGGCCAAGGCAGGCGGATCGCCTGAATTCAGGAGTTCAAGACCAGCCTGGCCAACAAGGCAAAACCCTGTCTCTACTAAAATACAAAAAAACTAGCCAGGTGTGGTGGCAGGTGCCTGTAATCCCAGCTACTCGGGAGGCTGAGGCACAAGAATCGCCTGAGCCCAGGAGGCGGAGGTTGCATTGAGCCAAGATCACTCCACTGTACTCCAGCTTGGGCTACAGGGTGAGACTCTGTCTCAAAATAGATAGATAAATAAATAAATAAATAACACAAAAAAATAAAGTCTCACCCCCAAACCCACTTCCACAAGCTGGGAGCTGCTCTCCCAGTTGACCAGAAGAGGATGTGACCCCAGAAGACACTCACTTCTTCAGGAAGGACTGACAATATGGGGGTGAAAAAATAGGCAGGTATGCCAAGTGGTGGCCCTTCCTAGAGCACAGAATCCATGCACTGACTGAGTAGGACCAGGCACACTTCTTTTTTTTCTTTTGAGATGGGGTCTGGCTCTGTCAGCAGGCTGGAGCACAGTGGCACCATCTTGGCTCACTGCAGCCTTGACTTCCGGGGCTCAAGCAATCTTTTCTCCTCAGCCTCCTGAGTAGTGGGACCACAGGCGTGCATCACCACACCTGGCTAATTTTTGTATTTTTTGTAGAGACGGGGTCTCACAATGTTGCCCAGGCTGGTCTCAAACTCCTGGGCTCAAGTGATCCTTCCATCTCGGCCTCCGAAAGTGCTGGGATCGCAGGCGTGGCCCCCACGTCTGGTGCAGGTATAGGCACACTTCTGGTGGTTGAGTGTGCTGGAGGGTCCAGGGCCAGGCGGTCACTGGCAAGGAGAGGCGGTTTGGCTTGAAGAGGATGCCTAGAGGGAAAGTGAGCCCAGCCGTCCACCAAACCCAGGCAGGCCGGGAGCGCTCTCCAAGGTCCTGAAGGGACTGCCTCTCTTTTCTCCTCTCCAGACTGGAAGCCAGCACCTTATTCAAGTTCGAGCCAGGACCCCAGTGCAGCAGCGGCTCCATCCACCATGTGGCCTTTCACAGCCAGGAAGCTACCAGCAGGGGAAGTGGCCAATCCACCGAAAGACGGACCAATGTGGAAAATTCATACCAACATCACCCTCTCCTCTAGTACTCACAAGTCTTTTTGTCATCTAAGGACACAAAGGGCGTTACATTCAACATTATTAGCTCACAGTTGAGAGTTCGTCATATTTAGAGTCGTGGAGGCTTGGGGAAAACAGGAAGAAAAAGTCTTGGAGAGGAACAGCAGAGGCTCCTGCCCCCACCCTCACACCCCACCCTCTCTTGCTCTCTCCTGCTGGATGTCCTCAGAAGAGAAGGGGTCAGAGTTCTCTCTCTCCTTCTCTGTGTCAGCTAGGACTGCTCACTCACTACTCCAGATCACTGCTGTAGGTGGGTGCTGGTCCTCACTCCCTGGCCAGCTCATCTCAGGATTCCTCATATAAAGCCCGTCAAACGGCCTGAGGGCCGACGTGGGTAGGGGTGCTCCTCAGCCACATTTGTTTCTCAGCTATAACTGGCAACAAAAAAACTAGCTGTTTGCTTCTTCCCTTCTCTTTTCACCTTACGGAGCCTTTCACCACCCGCCCCCCAAAGTAGCGGAAAGAGAATCTCAGAGAAAATGCTTTCATCTCCAACTGCTCAGGGCTTACTTCTTGTTTCCGAAATGAGTTTCTGTTGGCATAATCTCTGCACCAATGAACCTGATTCCTCCTAACCTGGGCACTCATTTTAAAAAGAATTTACTTGTCGCATAGTCATAGCCAAGCACAAAGCATATGCCCAATGGTAGTTTATTTTGTTTAGATGAGGGATTTTTCTCCCTAAAAGGGGCACTAACAGCATAAACGTGTGTTTAAAATGGAAACGAAGCACACCACCACCTCTGTCATCTGAGCCTGGTTTACAGGCCTGGTGGAGATTCAGAATCCTTGGCCAGTGGGGAGCAAGCAAGGCCGCCAGGGCGCAGGGGCTGCATTTCGGGGGACAGGGTGGAAAATGTCTCCGGGTGGCAGGTGTTTTGTGCGCGTGTGTGTGCGCAGGCGCCTGGGGGGATCTGAATTCTGACTGTGGGTGTGTGTGATTTGTGTGGGTTGAGGAATCTGGGCCGGTGAACGGGACCTGAGTATGAGGGGGAGAGGCTTGGGCGTGAGATGACTCATATCTTTCAGGGTGTAGGAGGGCTTATTGGAGGGGATAACTTTTGATTTGAGGGGTTCTGTGTACACAGCACCCAAAGGAAAGATCTACCCGTACAGTGCAGCACAGGCATGCATGGTGGGCCTCAGGGGGCCAGGGGTTCTGGGCAGGGTGTGGATTTGCCTGTCTGTGCATGGGCATTCACCTACAATTCCGGGCCACTGTACACACATGGGAACGAGGGATATAAAGGAGAGGAAAGAACGGGAGGTATTTTTGCACAGGGGCATTTAGAGAGAGGTGTACCTAGCAAAAGCCCAGGCTCTGGGACGGCTGTCCTGAGCATGACGCCTGCTGGTTCCTCCCAAGCCACACCCACTCAGAGCCTCCACTTCCCAGTGTGGAAAATGGGAATAACAAGAAAATCACCCTCTAGACGTGTAAGAATTAAGGGCTATAATTCATTTAACACTTGCCACATGCTTAGCAGACAGTAAGTATCTAATGTTGCTATTTGTCATCATTTACATGATCACCAGTCTCACGTCCAGATATTGGTTCTAATAATGATCATTGTAAGTGACATGCATTGCCTGGAAACTATAATGATAAAACTAATGGTAAATAATAATGTATGCTTACTATATTCCTATATTCCTGGCATAGCCACACACACCATTCTCAATTAATCCTCACCCACCTTATAGGTATTGTTATCAACCTTTTGTAAAGATGAAGAAACAAGCTCAGAGAGGTTAAGTAACCCGCCCAAGGTCACAAAACAGGGCACGTAGGGCAGGGATTGAAGCCCGGGATGCAAGCTGGGGTTGTGACTTCAAGCATGTGTGCCTGTACCCCACACCCCCAGGCCTCCCCATGCAGACAGTAGAAGCTCCTCAGCCCCATCAGGGAGTACCCTAAGGGGAGGACACACCTGGAGAAGGAGGAGTTGGCACAGGTGTCCCCAGCTGAAATTCCACACCGATTCCAGCTACATGTGGAATACACTGGCTGCTGGTGCATCATTCTCCAAGTCAGTGCCGAGAGCTGGGCTAAGGTTCCAGAGCTTTGCTGATGGTTGCTCAATATTCCCCCACTTCTTGTGCAAAGGAAAAGTCGGACTGGAGCTAGGGCCATTAACTCCTTCCTCACTGCCCCTCGGACACGGCTGTCACCACCCACCAGTTGACTGGGAAGGAGGCATGGAGGCCTCTGCCCCATTCCAGGGATCCCCATATCCTGTGGGCTCCCTCCATGGTCTGCCTGGGGATGCTCAGTGCCACAGTCACCCCTTTCCCAACAGGAAGCTGGGAGCCCTCCAGAAAAATGGCCCAGATGTCCAGGCCCGAGTCCCCAAGACCAGAAGGGTCAATTCTATTTCCCGTCATGCCATGTCGCCAACCAAAAGGGAGAGCCGGCCATGCAGCTCCCCATCTGCTTCCCTGCCTGGCTTTGCCTATGGGACAGCTGAGAACCGCACACCCCTTGAGAGGATGGTGAAAATCTGGGCTTCTTCCGTGCAATGTGATGCCAGAACAAGGGGGGTTTGATCCCAGACAGATCAGGGATTCCTGCAGACAAAGGCTGGGACTCTTGAATCACACAGCCCAGGCCTTACTGGCCTCATCTGTAGAATGGACACGATCAGGTAGGACCACAAGGAGGGGAAGGGCTTAGGGGAGCACGACGCTGAGGGAGCTGGCTGGCTGGAGTGGAGAGCCCAGGGAAGTGGACCCATGGAGAAAAACATCTCTCCCCTTAACCGGTCAGATCCTAAACTCACGGCCAGCCACAGAATCAGATCCTTTCTTCCCCAAAAAGCCACAACATAATTGCTGCTCCTCTTCCTTCAAATGTAAGCTCCATGAGGGCAAAGATTTGTGTCTGTTTGCTCAGTGCCAGAGCCTGGCACACCTGGCTCATAGTAACATTCCATTAGTATTTGTTGAATGAAAGAAATGATTCCTCAGGACACTGGAGATGTCTGAGGAGTGTGGGCAGAGTGGGGTGCTCAGCCTCACCCCCAGATATTCTCGGGAGTTTCAGAGACGACGAAAGCCCTGGCTCCTCTCTTCCCCATGCCCTGCGTGAGCCCAGCCTGCACAGTCCTTCCGGAGCAGGCTCAGCCAGGAGCACCTCTGGAGGACAGGTCTGCAGAGCCTTGTGGCCAGAGCCTGGGGGTGACAGCAGCCCCTGGGCTCTAAACAGCCCAGCTGGAAGCGCCAGGCTGCCTGCCTGTCTCAGCCACCCACATCTGCTGCCCGGGCCTCCCTGTGCCTGCACGAGCGCGCACACACATACACACACACAGGCCCACAGCCTGGAACCAAGGGAGCACCGTCTGCTCCCGCCCGGCCCTCAGCGCCCCAGGGTCAGGGAAGCTCTCCAACCTGCCCCATGAAAACAACAACGGCACAGAAAAGGCCGCCTGAGACCGGGGCTGGGCACAGCTTTGACAGGCAAGAGCATTATATAATTAACTGCCCCAGACTCCTCCTCCTCTTCGGGTAATAATGAACCCTGCTTTTCAGTTGCATAAGCCAAAATAATAATTACTCTCCAGCCCCCTGCCACTCCTGGATGTGGCCGGGGAGCAGGTGTTTCCAGCTTTCTTCATGAGACTCGCAGGCAGCCAGCAGGCGGGGAGGACCAGACCACACGTACGCTCAGGATTTTTATTCCCGGCAGAAGCACAAGTCATCGCTGCACCTCACTCCCTTCCCAGGCATCCAAGCCTGAAACAGGCGAGCCGCCCGAGGGAGGCAGGGGACCCAGGGCCTCTGAGCATGAGCTCCCACATGGGGGTGGACTGGTCGGGGAAGCCAGTCTGTTTGTTTGGGGTCTGGCTTCCAGGAAAGGACCGGCTCCATATGTGTCAGGTGCACTGAGGAGTGGATATCGGAGTATCCAGGCAGGCGGGCAGCTGCAGAGCCGGCCAAGGCTCCCTGCACAGAAACCATCTTACAGCAGCAGCAGCAACAGCAGCAGCAGCAGGCAGCTCCCTGGCTTCCGGCCCGGCTCTGCCCCGAATGTGGTGGCATCTTAGAATGAAAGCACAGACCGATTCCCTCAACTAATGGTGAAAATGATGCAGCCACTGAAAGGCGAGATTCCTGGGCTCTCACTGAGCAGATGGGCCTCCCTCCTCCCTCCAGCAGCCTGCTTCGACAGCTCTAGTCCGCGTCCAACCACCTAGAAGTTTATTGCCTGGCTGTTTTGGTTCGGGTTGGCATCCCCCGCCCCTAGCGCTCCCCATCACTCCCTTTCCCTCCGCTTGGGCAGATTCGGGGCTGAGGAAGGCCCTCGGGCGCTGCAGGAACACTAGAAGCGAAGCTGAGGCCTGATCGAACGGCGGCCTCCTGGGTGGGGGGCAAAGCCAACAGGGGGAGGGGCCCTTCTCCCAGCCCCCTCTGTCCTTGCTGGGTTCCCCAGGGCCGCGGGCCCAGCCTGGCCCTTCCCGCAGGTCTCCGGCCTGCTGTGTCCGACGCACGGAGGCTCTGCTGGGCCCCGCCTGGCTCTGCCCCTGGAAAGCCCCCAACACCCTTCAGCTGGCACAGGGGCACTGTCCCCACCAGGCAGCGGGGCAACCTGTAGCCAGGAGCCTCCGTGGCCTCCAGGGAAGCCCGGGAAAGGCCCCTGGTGCCCACGGCCCAACCGGAGGGCGCAGCTCAACTTCCCCGGAGATCCACAGAAGGGGCGCGATCGGAAGCAGGTCCCCTCCCGCCCCGGCCCGGCCCGCGGCACCTACCTCCGTCCGAGTAGGTCTCGGTCCCGTAGCCGTCCTGCAGCCCGTTGCTCCAGGTCCCTTCGTATTTGGCCCCGTTGCCCGCGCACTCCCGCACCCCGTAGCGCCCCTTGAATCCGTGCGTCCACTCGCCCTTGTACACCCACTTCCCCTTGCTCTCCAGGCCGATGCCGTGGCGCTTGCCCTGCGCCCAGGTGCCCTGGTACGTGTTGCCGCTGGGCCAGGTGTAGACGCCCAGCACCTCGAAGCCGTGGCTCCACGAGCCGGTGTATTCGCCTTGGCCCTTGGGGCCGGTGCAGACGCCATGGCCGTGCGCCTTGCCGTCCTCCCAGCCTCCACAGTAGGACCCTCCGTCGTCAAAATTAAACCTGCCCCCACTGGACATGCATGTAACTCGGTTCCAGATCCCGCAAACGGTGAAAACGGACTCAGGCGATCGACACAGCGGAGTCGCGGCCGCCGGCGGCCCTGGGTCGCGAGCGTTTTCCGGAGGAGAGGAGGACGCGGCCCCGGAGCGCGGTCTCGGGCGCGGGCGGCCGCGGCGCCGGCTCCGGTGGAATTTCAGTCAATCGGGGGCGATTATTCCTTTTCGAGCTGCGCCGCGGAGCCTGACCAGCGTCTCGCGCTCCCGCTGGAGACAGGACCGGAGGGGAGGGGGAGGGGAGGAGGGAGGGAGGGGGCAGGAGCGGCGGCGGCGGGGCCCGCGGCTCCACCTCAGCGGCGAGAGGGCCCCTCGCCGGCAGCCCCGCGGGGAGGGCGCCGCGCCGAGGCCGGGCGGGGGGCGGTTCAGGCCCGGGCCGCGGCCCCCCACCTGCGGCTGCCGCGCTGCGGGCGCCCGAGGGCGGCGGCGGGGCCCGCGGGCGGCGGCGGCAAGGGCGGCGGCGCTGGCGGCTGCACCATATTGGGGGCCGCGGGCCGGGCGCGGGGCGGCGGCGGCAGCAGCAATGCGGCGGCTCGAGAGGCGGCGGCGGCGGTGGTGGCGGCGGCGTGCGCTCCGGACCCGGCTCGCGCGCTCGGGCCGCGCGGCGCGCGCCCGCACCCCGCCCGCCCGCGCGCCCCCGCCCGCCCCCGCCCCGGCCCCTGCCCCCGCCCCCGGAGCGCGACGGTCACAAGAGGGGCGCGGCTGGGCAGGCTGGGGCTCGGCGCGCGGGCGGGGACCCTGGGCGCCCCGCCCTCCGCGCCCCCCGCCCCGCGCTCCCCGCCCGGGGCTTCCCCGGGGCCCCCGCCGGCCTGGAAACCGGGGTCCAGCCGGGGCGCCCCCGCCCCCTCCGGGACTGGGATTTAAAGGCACAGGAACTGCGTAATGGGAAGGCGCCCAGCACCCAGGGCGCCCTCGGCCCCCTCCCGGGAGCCGGGCGGTGAGGCTGGCAGAGGAGGCCCTGCGAGCTGAGCGCCCCTGCCCCTGCCCGCTCCCGCGCGTCGCCCCTCCCGCCGGGCTCGGATCTGCCCCGCCTGCCCCTGACTCGACTGAGGCCCTTTGCAAACCACAGGTGGTTTTCTCCGGTGACAAACACTCTTTCCTTCTTCCTTCAGGGCAGCTTGGGTCCAAGGGTGGGGGGAGGGGGGCTTACCCCAGAAAACAGGGATTTGGCGAATCCCTCTCCCCTATAAATTAAATGAGAGTTGAGGCACACGCACCTATCTTGGAGCAAAGTCACCCGAATTCCGTGCGCCCTGGCCAACAGGTAGCCCCCCCACTCGGGGAACGGTCGCGCTTTGGGGGAGCAAAGTGGGACCGCCATTCGGGCGTTTCTAGGTTTCTCTCCAGACATACTCTCACCCTCCGCCCCACCCTCCCCCAAGAGACGGTGTCTGATTCTTGGATCCGAGCATCCTGGGACCCATTTAAAATGCATTTCCTGGACCATAAATCCTCAGGCAGAAGCCGGCGTCCCCAGCCCTCCTGGAATGCGTGCGGGAAATGGCAGGAGCCCGGTGCAGTGGGCTGATCCGGGTGGGGAGGCTGCCCAGGGTCCTCGCTCCTGGGAGCGTGGGCCGGTGACTTCGCGGCGCGATGAGCCAGGAACTGCAAGCCAGGCCTGGAGTCTGAGATTAGGACAGGAGAAGAGGTGCGATTCGGAGCCTCCAATCAGCCAGGAGCCCTGCTCCGATCTTCCCCTGTCTGAGAGAATCACGGTGGTCCCCACTCTTGGCTCACTCTTGGCTCATGGGGCTATCAGGAAAATCAGCCCCTCCTGGGAGTCCCAGAGTTCAACCTCAGTCTCCTGCCTTGGGCACCAAAGCCTCCTCCCCAGGGTAGGAGCAGCCAGGAGGACAGTCACCTCCTTATACACCCACTGCCAATGAGGGACATTTAGGGCGGTCGGCTGTGTTTTGTGCAGTTACAGTGATTCAGTGAACTTCCCAGAGCTGTCTCCCTGTGCCCCTCTACAGAAGTTCTCAAAATGTCTGCGGTGGCATCATCGGACCAGCTACCTCTTGGACTTTATTGGAAGCTGCCAAATTGCTTTCCAAACACCTGCAGCGATTGACCTGTCACCCTTCAGTGTGCCTGAGTTTGTGGTTCTCTATTTCCTGGCCAGCACTGGTGTCCTCAAACTTCTGATTTTCTTTCCATTTATTTTACTTGATTCATCTAAATGGGTATGAAATAATATCTCTGGGCTGTTTCATGTCCATGAAAATTTCTCTATTGTAGATGTGTGGGCCAAAGGAACAGCACCTCGTCCTCAAGAGACTCGGGTTCAAACCTTGGCTCCAGGGCCCACCAGCATTGTGGCTTTGGGCAGTCACCGAATGTCCCTGAGCTCAGTTTTCTCATCTGTAAAACGGAGATGACATAGTTCCCGTAGGGTTACCGTGGGAATTCAAAAGCCAGGCGACCAGCACTCAGTAAGAGCTCAGGAAGTGAGAAGTAATGTTACCAGAAGCCAGCCCCCCAGGGAGGGTCATGGATTCCTGCATGGAGACACCCAGCCCTCTGCCTGTTGAAATAAACATTGCCACCACTCATACGCTCTACTTTCCATTTCTTCCATTTTATTTCCAACCCTTTTGCTGCTGAATCAGCAGCCCTCCTTCACACAAGCAGTGGATTGCAACTGAGATCCTACTGAAACACGGTGGTTTTTTCCAAGCAGTTACTGGTCAGCACCTTCCACCCTTGGCCAGTGTACCCTCTGCTCCTGCGGTTCCAAGCCCCCCACCCCTACCGCCAACTGACCCTGTCTCATCTCCTGCAGTCAGTCACTCCAGCGGTGACAGGCTCTAGTCTCAGAAATGCAGATATTAGAGGCATTTATTCTGTGCAATTTGGAAATCACTCCCCCATAAAGTAGGGCTGGCAGTATTGATTTCATTTTGGAGGAAATTCTCCAAGCCCATAAACATAGTACCAGCCAGCAATTTAAAAACAAAAACCAGGGAGAAAGACAAAAAAGCTGTAACCCACATGTGAG
This sequence comes from Chlorocebus sabaeus, assembly GCF_047675955.1. Classification (NCBI taxonomy): domain Eukaryota; kingdom Metazoa; phylum Chordata; class Mammalia; order Primates; family Cercopithecidae; genus Chlorocebus; species Chlorocebus sabaeus. Next base: position 84,219,057 of record NC_132908.1, on the reverse strand, counting down.
CCAGGCACGAGGATGAAGACAGCACGTTAGTCATCTCGTGGACTCAGGTGATTTGGAATTACTCTCCTTTTTAAAAGACGCACTTTTCCCCACCAAGGTAAAGTGCCTTGCCAGAGGGAAAATAATGACTGGGCAGGATTCAAGTCTGCCTGGCCTTCCAGCCTGCACCCTTTCTGGCCTCCAGCATGGGTCCTTGCTGCTTCTTTTGCCTGGTGCCTCTTCCCATGACAGTAGAGCTTTCTGGTCTCAGCTCCAGAGAGGCTTCCTGACTGTACTGCAGAAAGTTAGTTCCCCCTTCATCCCCACAAAAGCCTACTGATCTCCTTCAAAGAACTGAGCCACAATCAACTTATCTGTGCTTGCCTTCTTGTCTTTGCCTGTGTTTACCATAACACTGTGAAACGTCCACAAGATCCCCCATTCCACATGATCTTCTTTCAGGGTGGTATTGACACCCCTCCTGTTGAGGGAGTGCTTTGGGGGAGCAAAGTGGGACCACCATTTGGGTATTTCTAGGTCTCTGTTGAGAGGTGGGCTTTGCATTCCCTTCCCTTGACTCTGGGCCAGTGTGTGATTATCACAGAAGTGACATGATGTGACTTCAAAGGTCAATTCATAAGCAGCAACACAGCTTCTGCCTCATGCTCTTGGGGTGCTCAAGCTTGGAACCAAGATGCCATGATGTAAGGAGGTTCAAGCAGCCCCTGGACATGCCAACAAGGAGAGATACAGGGTCCTCCAGCCTACAGCTCCAGCCAGACTCCCAGCCAGCAGCCAGTACCATTTGACAGCCATAAAAGTGTACCATCTTGAAAGTAGACCCTCCAGACCCCAGGCAGGCCACCCTAGCTAAAGCCACATGCAGCCAAGACAGACGTTCCCCATCACACCTTGTCATCATTTCAATTTTCTGGGGAAAAAAAAAAAAAAAAAAAAAAGATTGTTGTTTTAAGCCAGGCATCACACAAACCGTAACCCAGAGGCCAAATCTAGTCCACTGCCTTTCATAAACAGAATTTCACTGAAGCACAACCATGGCCATTCATTTGTGTGTCTGGAGTGGCTTTTACACTGCAATGTAAGAGTGGAGTCATTGTGACAGACACCATATAGCCTACAAAGCATAAAATATTTACCATCTTGTCCTTTACAGAAAACGTTTACCAAGCCCTACGTACTAGTCTTTGAGGGCCAGCACAAAATTCCGCAGACTGGGTAACTTAAACAACAGAAATGTCTTACAGTTTTGGAGGCTAA